>NC_092877.1:123286064-123652730 GCF_028372415.1 Notamacropus eugenii | reverse complement strand
TTCTGGAATCCCATAGGCTTATGAGGACTCGAATCTTACTTTTCAAATAACCAAATCTATAAAAATAAAAATAGGAAAAATGATAGCTGGTATTTATACAGCTTGAAAAATTTGCAAAGAATTCTCTATACATGATCTAACATGTCACTAAAAGGCAATGTGATTATAGCTGACCTAACTATATGTCCAGAGCAGACACCTTTCTTCATCTTTCTTGAACTTCTTAATTACACACCATCACATATTGGAAACTGTGGTGACATGCAACTTGGTTGCTGCTTTCCCTAGCCATCATACTGAAAATATGTATTGAAAATCAGATGGAAGATTTGGAGCGGTCCCTGCCCAGTCTGATCACTGTGTGAGGAGGACCTCCTATATTGAAGAAGTGAGAAGGAGCTGAAGGTTAGGTTCCAAATATCGTTCCATAGGAATGATGGAAAAAGTCTCCAAGGCATTATACCAGAAAGTGTGATGTACTGCATGGTACAATGAGCTTAGAGGAAGGAAAAACTGGGGTTTGAATCCCACCTCAATGGCTTGTAGCAGTGAGCAAATCATTGAACCTCTCATGGCTTCAGTTTCCTCACCTATGAAATAAAAGAATTAGATTTAATGATCTCTAAGGTCCCTATCAGCTCTAAACCTATGATCTTTTGAACCCTTAGTATGAGATGATTAAATATCACAAAAATATTATTTGCATATTTTCAAAATAAAATCATTATTATGTGATGAGAGAATCTTGGGCACTTGTGAAAAAGATTTCTTATCTTATGAATAAGTAGGTCATCAGACTTTAAGAGGAACTCATCTGTAACTTGACAAAATTACCAAGACTACAATTCATAATAGGTTTAAAACTGTAAATGTGCTTAACTAAGAGACGTGACACACCAAGGAAAACTTCAATACAAGCAATAATGTTGGGCAGTTTCCTCTTCCAGCAAAGCTCATAGGCCTTTAATCCTAGTCTGTTCTTTAACTCCATCTGTACCATGGGAGTCTTGGAATAGAGAGCCTTAAGGATACTTTAAGGGCAGCTAGGTGGTAAAATGGATAGAGTGCTGGTCCTGAAGTCAGGAAGATTCATCATCTGAACTCAGACACTTACTAGCTGTATGACCCTGGTCAAGTTACTTAACTCTATTTGCCTCAGTTTCCTCATCTGTAAAATGAGTCAGAGAAGTAAATGGCAAACCACTCCAGTATTTTTGTCAAGAAAACCCTAAATGGGGTCACAAAGAGTCAAACATAACTGAAACGACTGAGCAAGGATAATGGCAACCCTAAGATTATGTGATTTTAGAATTATAAAATGTGAGAGCTAGAACTGAATGGACCTTATAGGTCATCCAATCTAGTCCAATCCTTTGCTGTCACAGCTGTGTAAGGCTCAGGGAGGGAGGGGGGGAGAGAAGAAAAGAGACAAGTATTTATTAAATGTTCATTACATGTGCCTATTATTGAACTAAGTGCTTTGTAGATATCTCATTTGATTCCTTCAACAGCCCTGTGAGGTAGGTGTTATTATTATCCACTTTTACAGTTGGGAAGACAGAGGCAAACAGTATTTAAGTGACCTGTCTATAGTCATACAACTAGTAAGAATCTAAGGATAGATTAAAAATTCAAGTCTTCCTGAAGTTAGACTCATGTCTATCCGCTCCTCCACATAGTTGCCTCTAAAAGCTTTGTAGGGAGCTGAATATTAACTATGTATACAGTGATTTATTTAAAACTTATCCATTATTATAAACACACATGCAACCTCATCTGAGCCTAAAGGAATTATTGTCTATTTTTTTTATTCATAAGGAAACTAAGAACAGCTTAAATGACTTACCCATAGTCCTACAAGAAAACTGTCAGAGGCAGAATCTGAATCCAGGATTTCCTAACTCTGGATCAAGATCTCTGTCTACCAGGCCATGCTTCCTCTTGAAAGACTTAACTAAGGTCACATGCCTACTAGAAAGTAGTTTGAGAAGAGATTGAAACCTGAGTGTTCCTAATAATAAATAATCCTAATAAACTGCAGTTTATTAGGATTCCGTTTGTATTCCCTGTGATAGATCTGTGTATCTATTTCTACTATAACTGCCTCTCTACAAATGCTTTTCAACAGAGCTCTCACTAACCCACTGGAACAGCAAAATGTATAAGTAAAGCCAGTCTAGGTTGTACTGAAAAAATAGATAAGAAGCCAATATAGATCTAAAAGTAAGAGCTAATTCAGAGTAGCATTTTTTTTTCCTTTTTTTAGCTATTTATTTTTAATATTCTTTTCCTTTTAAATTTTGGTTCCAGATTCTCTCCCTCCCCCTGATCCTCCATTAATACTGATAAGGCAAAATAAAATATATATATAATATCAATTATATATGTGAAATCATGCAAAACCTATTTCCATATTAGCCATATCAAAAAAGTATGAAAATTATGTTCAGTCTGTACTCATGGTTCATCAATTCTCTCTCTGGAGATGAATACCATTTTTCATCAGGAGTCCTTTGAAATTATCTTGAATCATTGCATTGATAAGAGTAACCAAGTCTTTCACAGTTGATCATCATTACAATATTGCTGTTACTGTGAACAATGATCTCCCACCTTCTCTCACTTCACTTTACATCAGTTCATATAGGTCTTGCCATGTTTGTCTGAAACCCCCAGTAGTGCTCTATTACAATCACATGCCACACTTGTTCAGTCATTCTCAATTAACGAGCTTCCCTTTGATTTCCAATTCATTGCCACCAAAAAAAGAAACTACTATAAATATTTTTTTTACATATAGGTCCTTTTCCTTCTTTGGGGTACAGACTTAGTAGTGGTATTGCTGGATCAAAACTGTATACACAGTCTTATAGCCCTTTAATCATAATTCCAGATTGTTCTCTAGAATGGTTGGACTAGGTCACAACTCCACCAGCTGTTCATTAATGGACTTAATTGCTCTCAACTTCTCCAGCACTTGCCATTTCTGATAGGTATGAGATGGTACCCCAGAGTTGTTTTAATTTCCCTTTCTTTAATCAACAGTGATTTAGAGCAATTTTTCATATGACTGGCAACAGTTTTGATTTCTTTTCTGAAAACTACCAGTGCATTTCCTTTGACCCTTTATTATGTAAGGAATGGTGGGGGGGGGTTTTAATAAATTTGATTCAGTTCCCTATATTATATAAGTGAGACCTTTATCAGAGAAATTTGCTATATTTATTTTTTGGTATTACTTCATTGTTTACAGTACCTTTAGCAAAAAAAATTAATTTCCCTGGTTATTTCTTTTAATTAGACCTCTTTATGTTATTGCTTTGTCTAATATTATGTTTGCTACCCCTGTGTTTTTTAAATCAGTTGAAGCATAAATAGATTTTTCTCCAGCCCTGTACTTTAACTCTTTATGTATCTGTTTGTTCCAAGTATTTGTCCTATGTACAATCTATTTTTGGTTTCTGGTTTCTAATTCATTTTGCTATCTATTTCTCTTTTATGGGTTAGCTAATCTCATTCACATTCACAGTTGTGATTTTTAACTATGTATTTTCCCCCATGCTATTTTTTTTCCTTTTATCCTCCT
The DNA here is from genome assembly GCF_028372415.1 of Notamacropus eugenii. NCBI lineage: Eukaryota > Metazoa > Chordata > Mammalia > Diprotodontia > Macropodidae > Notamacropus > Notamacropus eugenii. The sequence goes on along the minus strand of NC_092877.1, from coordinate 123,649,144 downwards.
CTCTCTCTTTTAATTCTGCCCCTCCCCAAAGGTCTGTTTTGCTTCTGACCACTACCTCCCTTAATTTTCCCTGCCTTTTATCATTCCCTTTCTCCATATCTCTTATCACCTTAACTTCCTATTTTACATTGGATAAGATAGATTTCTGTACCCAACTGCATGTGTATATATATTCTTTCTTTGAACCAATTCCAATGACAGCAAGGCTCAAACATTTCCTGTCACTTCTCTTTTCCTCTTCCACTAATAACACTCTACCTAGCATGCATGTGTCTTTTATGTGAGAAAATTTTCTCTACCTCTCCCTTCCACTTTCTCCCAGTACATCCCTCTTTCTCTTACATTTTGTTTTTGGAGATCATTCCAACATAATTGACTCACACCCATGCCTTCTCTCTATGTACACTACTTCTAATTGCCTTAATAATGAAAAAATTCTCTAGGACTTACATATATCATCTTTCCAAGTAAAAATGCAAGCAGTATTATCTTAATGAATCTTTTATGATTTCTCTTTCCTGTATACCTTTTTATACTTCTCTTGAATCTTGTGTTTGAATGCCAAATTTGCAGATCTGGTCTTTTCATCAGGGATGCTTAGAAGTCCTCTATTGCATTAAATATCCATTTTTCCCCTGAAAGATCATTCTCAGTTTTACTAAGGAGGCGAGTCTTTGTTATAATCCAACTCCTTTGCCTTCCAGATGATGATATTCCAAGTCCTCCACTCCTTCAAAATAGAAGCCACTAAATCTTGTGTGATTCTGATTGTGATTCTATGATATTTATATTGTTTCTTTCCGGCTATTCAAAATATTTTCCCTTTGATCTGGGAGTTCTGGAATTTAGCCATAGCATTCCTGGGAGTTTTCATTTTGGCATCTCTTTCAGGAAGTGATTGGTATATTCCTTCAATTCCTATTTTACTCTCTGGATCTAAGATATAAATGCAGTTTTCCTTGATAATTTCTTGAGAGATGATACCTAATCTTTTCAATCATACCTGTCAGATAGTCTAATCATTCTTAAATTGTGTCTTCTTAAGTTATTTGCCAAGTCAGTTATTTTTCCAATGAGATATTTCATATTTTCTTCTATTTTTTCATTCTTTTGATTTTGTTTTACTGTTTCTGCAAGTTTCATAGTCATTAGCTTTCACTTGCCCAATTCTAATTTTGAAGAAATCATTTTCTTCAGTGAGATATTGTACCTTTTTTGCCCTTTGCCCAGTTTTACTTTTAAGGAAGTTCTTTTTTCAGTAAATTTGTGTGCCTCTTTTGCCATTAAATCAATTCTGGTTTTTTTATATAGTGTTATTTTCTTCAGTATTTTTTGTGATTCTTTTAACAAGCTGTTAATACCTTTTATTAATTTTCTTTCTTCCCTCTCATTTCTTTTCCCAAATTTTCCTCCACCAGTCATCACTTTCTTCAACTCTTCTAGGAATTTTTGCTCACTTTGGGTCCAATTAGCATTTTTTTTTTGAGACTTTACTTCTGGTTGTTTTCACAGTGTTCCCTTCTGCTAAGTTAATGAGTTGGTCTTCTCTGCCATGATAGCAGATTTTTATGGTCAATTTCTATTTGGTTGTTTCCTCATTTTCTGTCCCTATTTCTTCACTTTTAACTTTATGTTAAGGTTGAACTCTGCTCACCTGAGGATGTGCAGGCATTGTGTCAAGTTTCAGGTCTTTTTGCGTAGCTGTTTTCAGAGCTAGTTTTTACAAGGTTTTGGTGTTTCCACATTGGTGTTCTTTTGGGAGAAATGTGCTTATTGCTATCCTGGTCTGTACTCTGGTATTTACCTAGGAAAGACCTTTGCTCCCCTGCAGTCACAAGTAATAAGGCTCCTACTGATGTTGTAACTATGACCAGTGCTCCCTAGTGACCAACTCATCTCCATCCTAAGAACTGTGACTCAGAACTGCTTATAGGCGATAGATCTGCCAATATGCACCAGCTGCACTCAGTGTCATTAAAGGGTCCCCTATAATGTTTTTCTGACCAGGTGTTTGACCCCCTTACAATCTCTAGACTGAGAGCTCCCAAAGCTGCTGTTGCTCTTGGCACATCTTGGTGACCTGCAAGACTCAGTGCTGGTGTTTCTCTGTACCCTCATCTGTATCTTCTCCAGGGGTTACAGACCTCTGCTGTGGACCTCCAAAGTTATCTTAGGCATGAAAAATGTCTCCCTTGACTTTTATTGGCACTATCACTCCAAAATTTCATTTAAGGCATTATTTTAAAGTTGCTTGGAGAGTTCAGCTGGTCTCTGGTTGTACTTTCCATTTGGTTCCCATAATGTCAGATTGTCAGGGACTACCACAGCCACAGTAAGACAGAAGGAGAAGCTCGTAAATGACAATGATGAATGCTGAAAACATGAAGCAGTAAAGGGTCCAGTTCACCATCCCTCTTACAAATACTAGATTACCTAGGTGGGAAAAGACTTAGAAAAGAAATAAGTCCTTCAGGTTGACAAGACAAAAGAAACCACTAAAGCTACATCTACCTACTATACTGTTTAGGTAAGATGACTTGGCTGACTCAGTAAAGGGTTCCAAATTACCCTGAAAATAGTAAATCTTTGTCCTTTGGTGACACAATGAATTTATGTGTGAGAAAATGCTCAGCAAAAATTAAAGTTTTAGATAAATATAAATGTTTTGTCATTATGAGCTAATAATCATATTTAAAAATAAAACATTACTTAAGTAACTTGAGTAATATAGAACAGGATTCAGAGGAAGGCAGGATACCCTATTATGGATCTGGCTCTGCCACTAACTTGTCACATCAATCAATATTTATTAAATGACTATCACTTGTCAGGAACTCTTTTAGCCATGGGGGAGCTATATACAAATAATTAAAACCTCAAGATTTTATATTCTCTTGGAAGTAATATATGTGTGTGTGAGTGTGTGTGTGCATGTGTGTGTGTATGTGTGTGTGTGTGTGTGTGTGTGTGTGAGAGAGAGAGAGAGAGAGAGAGAGAGAGAGAGAGAGAGAGAGAGAGAGAGAATATAACTTTGCAGAATAAATATAAAGTAGTTAGATACCAACTAACTAGCATATGACTCTGGGAAAGTCATTACTCCACTTTGCTCCTCTCTTTGTCCCTAAGTAAAATGAAGGGGGTAGACTGAGTGATCTCTAAGATCTCTTACAATTCTAGCATTTTGTAACTCTGTGAATATAGTTGAGATATGACTCATCTGAAAAAAAAAAAAAACAGAAATCCTTCACTCAGCTAAAGATAGTACATGGCTATAGCAGCCAAATTAGAGAGCCTGGAAAGAAGATTGTGTGTAATGAGTGATAAACTAGACATATTTAGAGACAGATGGTTGGCCTTTCTGTTAACTGATGGCTAATGACGTAATAATGGGTAATCACACCAGTTAGAACCTCTTTGTAATTTTCTTCTGAAGGCTGTCAGTGCTCTGTAGGTACACATAGACTGCCATCATTGATCTTATTTTTTGGATTTCTTCACATTATGGATAGGTGCATTTTAAACTTTGTTTTTTCCAGTTTTAATGTATGTAGCTTGGCACTATGCTAAGCACTAGAGATTAAGTGGAAACTGAAATAGTCCTTGACTTCAAAGAGTTTATGATCTAAACAGAGAGACAACATATGTTGAGGTCCACAAGGGGTAGTACAGAAATAGATAATTATGGAGGTAGCATTTATTATGCACTTACTATGTGTTATATAGTCCAGGGTTGAGGGACCTGTGGCCTCAATAGTATGTGCAGAATGTGCATCAAGTGCAGCCCTTTGACTGAATCCAAACTTTGTTCTGTGAAGTTTGGATTCAGGCAAAGGGCCACACTTGAGGACCTAGAGGGCCACATGTGGCCTCGAGGCTGCAGGTCCACATCCCTATGGGGACACTCTACTAAGTGCTGGTGATACAAATGAAAGCCTGCCAAATAGTTCTTGCTTCAAGAATCTTACATACTGATGTGGGGATCTAGAAACTGACAAGAGAAGAAGAGATTGAAACATAGCAAGACATAATAGTTGGCTTATCAAAGGCTAGAGAGGTTCCAGGCAGAGTCCAATTTTCCAGTGAGGAGGGAATGGAGATGGTGGCTCATGTAGGAAAGGGTAAGGAAGAAAAGGGAAGGGAAAGAAAGGGAAGGGGAAAAAAGGGAAGGGAAGAAGAAAAGGAAAGGAAAAATAACTGAATCTGCAGTCAGATAAGCTGGACTCATCATATCCCACTTCTGCCACCCACTACATGTGTGACTTTTGGGCAAGTCACAATCTCTCTATGCTTCAGTATCTTCCATTGTAAAATGGGATAAGAGGGAGTAATCAGATCACCTCTAAGCTCCCGATCATCTCTAAAACTATGAGGCTATCACACTATAAAATTTCTAGCTTACTTAAAAAGAGGAATTCCAGAAAGAATGGTAGAATTGGAAGGAAGTTTGGTAACTGGTAAGAATCCAGTGGAAAGACAAGTAGATGACTGGTGCTGTGGAAGTCCAGCAGTGAGGAATTAGTGGATATTATTGAAGATGGAAAGACCTCGTGGGATCTGGCCACCAACAAAGAATGCAACCCATTTTAGCAGGGGTTCACCATCAGAGAAGTCTAGTAAGTGGCAGGAGAGATCCTGTCATTAGGTTTGAGGTTCAAGAGAATGATTCAAAACACAAAAGGACTGGTAAGACAAATGTTATGCCCTGAGTCCTAGCAGATCTGGGACACTATGCAGGTCAATAAAAAGAGATTAATGCTTTAGAAGAATAAAACTGGAATCCAGCTACTGAGACAAGGATACAAGCTAAAAACTTGGCCAAAAGGAACAAGGTCAGGTGAGAGAGCAATGGACCTTCCTGAAAGTCAAGAGAATCAGCCCAAGTCTAAAGATATGTAAGGTATGAATCTGAAGGTCCACTGAGAGGTGGCTATGATTTAAGTAGCAATTATATAACCTCATTGGCTGCTAAGGAAATCCCTTAAGGAAATCACACACACACACACACACACACACACACACACACACACACACACACAACCCTCCACTGCCACAAAGTCACTGTGTTATTACCTAGTATTTTGCAGACTGGAAGCCTAACATGTGTGTCCTGCCATCACTCTCTCAGGGCTAGGTAGACCATATATCCACTTCAGGGTTCTAGGGTAGCCTGAAGGTTTGTAGTTATCTATTTTTCTCAGATACAACCAATTGCATCCCCTCATTTTTACGAGTTAGCAACAAGTACTCCTGGTTCCATTTAACCTCTTAATATCAGATAACTTTTTATAAATTATCTCTTCAAGGAGGTAGTCAAGAAAAAAATAAAAGCATTTCCCTAATACTTCTGGGTTACAATTTCCCCACAATACCTTAGTTTGGGGATTAGGCCTAAAACTTAGCTCATTTTCTACATAGCTTTAGTTAGAACAAATCCATGTCCAGATGTGGCATGCTGGCTAAATGATCCTGTATTTTAGCTACCCCTGAGCTAGATTCCTAAAGGTTACTCCCAAAAGATGTTCTTTGTTCCTCTAAGTATTAATGCTGTGGTGGCTACAAATTTGAACTGAATTCTAGATGATGAGAGATTGAGGAGGCCTGTGGACCTTTTTAACTCACAAGGTCATACCACGCCCCCCTCTCCTACTGATGAACTACCACAAGAAGAGATTGAGTGTACAGGCATTTTTGAAAGACTCTGTTTCATGTGCTTAACTAATCCAAACTAGTAGTAGATACCACAAAGGTGTCTTCCTTTGCAATTAATCCCAGTTTTCCTGGAAACAGTCATCCATGCCCCAGGATTTTCCTCATAGAGATGCCCTCTGAGGTACTATGGCATAAGCAACATACACAACACAAAAGCAAAGTAAGTTCCCAAGTAAGTTCAGCTGTTGTCTTTGGGTGTGTGTATATGTGTGTGTGTGTGTATGTGTTTACATAGGGAAATTTATTTCTCACATGTGTGTACCTCCATAGCAGCTACAAATGATTGTTAGTCTGGCTGCCGGTTTATGAAGTCAGCATGTTTTCATCACTGGCATATGATTTCAAGTGTTATTGGACTCTTCAAAGCATGCATAATAATAACCTGGTAAATGGCCTTTCAGATTGGTGATTCATAAGATTTTTTTCAGACAGTGAGCAGATCAACACAGAGTTCCTTGAGCCAGGTATGGTTTGCCAAGCAACTTTCTTCTGGCCCATAGGTTGCTCTCCGGTGAAGTAGGGGATTAGGGGGGCAAGGTGGAGAGTGTAGAACTAGATTTAGACTAACCATATTTCCTTCCATCCTATTCTGCCTCCCATTTCTTCTATTCCTCAAGATCATTTACTTCTAATTGCTCCATCCTTCCATTTGCCCTCCCTTCCATCATCCCCTCCACCCTGCTTATCTCCTTCTCCTCTACTTTCCTGTAGTGTAAGATAGATTTTCATACCAAATTGAATGTGCATGTTATTCCTTCCTTGAGCCAAATGTGATGAGAGTAAGCTTCACTTTTTCCCTCTCACCTCCTCCCTTTTCCCCTCCATTGAAAAAGGTTTTTCTTGCCTCTTTTGTGAGAGATAATTTTCCCCATTCCAATTCTCCCTTTCTCCTCCCAATATATTTCTCTCTCACCCTTTAATTTTACTTTTTTGATATGATCCCTTCCTATTCAATTCATGTTGTGCTCTAAGTCTATATATGTATATGGACATATATACAGACATGTATATATATATATATGTATGTATGTATATATGTATGTATATATGTGTGTGTGAGTATAATCCCTCCAAATATCCAAATACTGAGAAAAGTTTTAAGAGTTACAAATATTGTCTTTCCATGAAGGAATGTAAACAGTTCAACTTTAGTAAGTCCCTTATGACTTCTCTTTGCTGTTTACCTTTTCATGCTTCTCTTCATTCTTATGTTTGAAAGTCAGATTTTCTTTTCAGCTCTGGTATTTTCATCAAGAATGTTTGAAAGTCCTCTATTTCATTGAATGACCATTTTTTCCCCTGAAGTATTATACTCAGTTTTGCTGGGTAGATGACTCTTGATTTTAATCCTAGTTCCTTTGACTTCTGGAATATCATATTCTACACCCTTTGATCACTTAATGTAGAAGATGTTAGATCTGTGTTATCCTGATTGTATTTCCACAATACCTGAATTGTTTCTTTCTAGTTGCTTGCAATATTTTCTCCTTGATGTGGGAACTCTGGAATTTAACTACAATATTCTTAGGAGTTTCTCTTTGTGGATCTCTTTCAGGAGGTGATTGGTGGATACTTCTGATATTTATTTTGCCCTCTGGTTCTGGAATATCAGGGCAGTTTTCCTTGATAATTTCATGAAAGATGATATCTAGGCTCTTTCTTTGATCATGGCTTTCAGGTAGTCCCATAATTTTTAAATTGTCTCTCTTGGATATATTTTCCAGGTCAGTTGTTTTTCCAATGAGATATTTCACAATATTTTCTATTTTTTTCATTCTTTTGGCTTTCTTTGGTAATTTCTTGGTTTCTCATAAACTCATTAGCTTCCATATGCTCCATTTGAATTTTTAAAGGACTATTTCTTCAGTGAGATTTTGAACCTCCTTTTCCATTTTGCTAATTCTATTTTTTAAAGCATTCTTCTCCTCATTGGTGTTTTGGACCTCTTTTGTCAATTGAGTTAGCCTATTTTTTAAGGTGTTATTTTTTTCAGCATTTTTTGGGTCTCCTTTAGCAAGCTGTTGACTCACTTTTCAAGCTCTTCCATGGTCTGAGATCATTGTATATTTATTTTGAGGGTTTTGGATGCAGAAGCCTTGACTTCCTCTGATGGTATGCATTGTTCTTCCTCATCTGAAAGGATGGAAGAAAATACCTGTTCATTAAGAAAGTAACCTTCTATAGTCTTATTTTGTTTCCCTTTTGGGGGCATTTCCCCAACTTGTTACTTGACTTTTGAATCCTTTGTCAAGAGGGGGGTATACTCTGGGAACTTGAAAGTTCTCTGTTCCTCCAAGGTGGCACAATCAAGGGAGAGGAGTTTACTCCTCTCCAAGCCTGTGCACTAGTCCGGGAGCAACCAAAAACTTTTCTGCCCAGAATCTGTGAGTAGTAGAATTCCCTCTCCACAAGTGCCTCCTGCTCTGCCACACCAGCTCTCCTCCTCACTAATGGGCAGGGATCATGGCTGAGATTCAGATCAGCTGTTCAATTCCCCCAGGGGCTTTAGGCAGAGAGCAGAGCCACCACTCAAGGCTGAGACCCAGATCAACTGCTCAATTCCCCCAGGGGCTTTAGGCCAAAGGCTCCAGGAATGGACTCTGTTGCTGCCACCACTGCTGCTGCTGCCGCTGCCACCTGGTACCAAGGTTAGGGAAGGACTCTGCTCACTTGTTGCCAAGGTGAAAAAGTTTTCTCACTGACTTTTGAAGCTACCTTTGGCGTTTGTGAGTTGAGGGATCTAAGAACCTCCACCGCTGATGGGGATTCTGCCCCCAAGGCCTGTTCCAGTGTTACTCTTCCTGATGCCACACGGCCAAGGCTGGGCTGCTCTCTGCTCTGTGCCCCATGAGATAGACTGTCAGGCTCCCAGGCAACCTTGGGCTGGAAATCTCTTTTACTCTGTTGTTCTGTGGCTTCTGCTGCTCTGGAATTTGTTGAGAGTCATTTTTTACGGGCATTTTATGGGCTGTGGGGGAAGAGCTGGAGTATGTGCATCTTTGTACTCTGCCATCTTGGCTCCTCCTCCCCCAGTAGTTCTCTTTAAAACACAGTGTGGGATGGAGCAAAGATGGTGGAGTAGAAGGATGGACCTGTAGGAAGCTCCCCTACATAGCCCATAAAATACCTGTAAAAAATGACTCTAAAGAAATTCTAAAGCAGCAGAAGCCACAAAATGGCAGCAACTGTGATTCTCAGATTGCTCAACCCACAGATGTCAAAGACAACTTCAAAGGTTAGTGAGAAAGCTCTTTCACCTGTGTGAGAAGGGAACAGTGTATGGGCCTGCCAGCAGGAGCAACTGCAGTGGCAGCATCCATTTTTGGAGCCCTAAGGCTAAAGCTGCAGGGGAATTGAGTGACTGATCTGGATCTCAGCCCTGAGTGGCTCTTCTGGTTTGAGAAAGAGTGCTGCTATGGTCAAACTGGAAGTGGCTGTGGAGAGGGAATTGTACTCACAGATCCTGGGCAGAACAGAGTGCTTGTGGCTGCTCACAGACAAGAGCACAAGCCAGAAGAGGAGTAAACTCCTCTCCCTTGACTGTGCCTCCTTGGAGGAACTGAGAACTTACAGGTCCCAAGAGTATACCCTCCTCTGAACAAAGGACTCAAAAGTCAAGTAAATGGCTGGGGAAAAGGCCAAAAAAGGGGAAGAAAATAAGACTGTAGAAGGTTACTTTCTTGATAAACAGGTATTTTCTTCCATCCTTTCAGATGAGGAAAAACAATGCATACCGTCAGAGGAAGTCAAGGCTTCTGCATCTAAAACCTCCAAAGCAAATATGCAATGATCTCTGGCCATGGAAGAGCTCAAAAAGGATTTTTAAAATCAATTAAGAGAAGTGGAGGAAAAATTAGGAATAGAAATGAGAGCAATGCAAGAAAATCATGAAAAGTGAGTCAAAAGCTTGCTAACGGAGACATAAAAACATGCTAAAAAAAATAACACTTTTAGTAATAGGCTAACTCAATTGGCAAAAAAGGTCCAAAAAGCCAATGAGGAGAAGAATGCTTTAGAAAGCAGAATTAGTAAAATGGAAAAGGAGGTTCAAAAGCTCACTGAAGAAAATAGTTCTTTAAAAATTAAAATGGAGCAGATGGAAGCTAATGATTTTATGAAAAACCAAGAAACCACAAAACAAAACCAAAAGAATGAAAAAATAGAAGATAACATGAATTTTCTCATTGGAAAAACAACTGACCTGGAAAATATATGCAGAAGAGACAATTTAAAAATTATGGGACCACCTGAAATCCATGATCAAAGCAAGAGTCTAGACATCATTTTCATGAAATTATTAAGGAAAACTGCCCTGATATTCTAGAACCAGAGAGAAAAAATAGAAAAGTAAAGAATTCACTGATCACCCCCTGAACAAGATAGAAAAAGAGAAACTCTTAGGAATATTATAGCCAAATTACCGAGCTTCCAGATCAAGAAGAAAATATTGCAAGGAGCTAGAAGGAAACAATTTGAGTATTGTGGAAATACAAAGGAGAGCTCAAGATTTAGCAGCTTCTACATTAAGGGATCGAAGGGCTTGGATTATGACATTCCAGAAGTCAAAGGAACTAATATTAAAACCAAGAATCACCTACCCAGCAAAACTGAGTATAATACTTCAGGGGAAAAAATGATTATTCAGTGAAATAAAGGACTTTAAAGCATTCTTGATGAAAAGACCAGAGCTGAATAGAAAATTTGACTTTCAAACACAAGAATGAAGAGAAGCATGAAAAGGTAAACAGGAAAGAGACATCATAAGGGACTTACTGAAGTTGAACTGTTTACATTCCTACATGGAAAGATAATATTTGTAACTTTTGAAATTTTTCTTGGTATTTGGATAGTTGGAAGGATTATATACACACGCATGCACATGCGCGCGCACACACACACTCACACACACACATATATATATATATATATATATATATATATATATATATATATATATATATATATATATACACAGAGCACAGGGTGAATTGAACAGTAAGGGATGATATCTGAAAAAAATAAAATCAAAGGGTGAGAGAGGAATTTATTAGGAGGAGAAAGGGAGAAATAGAATGGGGCAGGTTATCTCTCATGAAAGAGGCAAGAAAAAGCTTTTTCAGTGGAGGGCAAAAGGGGGGAGGTGAGAGGGAAAAAGTGAAGGTTACTCTCATCACATTTGGCTTAAGGAAGGAATAGCATGCACACTCAATTTGGTATGAAAATCTGTGTTACACTACAGGAAAGTAGGAAAGAAGGGGACAAGTGGTGAGAGGGATTATATAAGGGATGACAAATGGGAGGAGGGAGTAATTAGAAGTAAACACTTTTGGGGAGGGACAAGGTCAAAAGAGAGAATAAAAGAAATGGAGGGCAGGATAGGATGGAGGGAAATATAGTTAGTCTTACACAACATGACTATTATGGATGTCTTTTGCAAAACTACACATATATAGCCTATACTGAATTGTTTGCCTTCTCAGTGGAGATGGGTGGGGAGGGAGGAAGGGAGAAAAGTTGGAACTCAAAGTTTTAGGAATGAAAGTTAAGAATTGTTTTCGCATGCAACCTGGAAATAAGAAATATAGGCAATGGAGTATAGAAATCTATCTTACCCTACAAGAAAAGAGAGAAGATGGGGATAAGGGAAGGTCAGGGAGTGATAGAAGGGAGAATAGATTTGGGGAAGGAATAATCAGAATGTATGGCATTTTGGGGTCGGGGAGGGGAAAGATGTGGAGAAAATTTGGAATTCATAATTTTGTGGAAATGAATGCTGAAAACTAAACATAAACATCAAAAAAGAAAAAACAGAAAAATGAATAAAAAGACCACTCAAAAAAATATAAAACACAGTATGTAGGAAGTTTGAGACTGACTTAAATGCACCTGGGAATTAGGCGTCACAGGACTTGGAGAAAATGGCACTTGGAAAAGTATAAAGCAATTGCTCATTGTCATTAAAAACATTCTGTGGTTCTTACTGGAAATACATTGTTTTTGAAAATATACAGTAATCTTTGTTATTTAAATGGTCATTTGCTTAGGTGAAAATTTTAAATACCTGGAGTTCTCTTTCTCCAGTTTCTAATGAGGGTTTAACTTCGCAAGATACATCACATGTAATATGGCTATCTTTAGTATTTACCTTCCCAGGGGTCACCCTTCCCTCTCTTTTTTCAAAATAATCCTGGAATAGCACAGTGTTATTTTGCTATTTGACTTCCTCATACTCAGAGAAGACTTTTAGAGAAAAGGAGAAAAGGGGAAAAGGAAGAAAGAAGAGTGAAGGAAAAATAAAGAAAAAATGATTGGGAAATGGGTGTGGGGGAGAAGCAGCTCAACAGACTTATCATTGGACATAGTTTTGAAAAGAATATTTATCCCATGGATGCACTATATGCAGTTGTGAATATATAAATGTACTTTCTCTCCACCAGTCTTATTGAGAGATCATGGATGGAAAGAGAGCGTAAGGTCTCTAATTCATTCTCCATTCCTTTTCTGCGTTTCCAAAGTAATATTGCTGAGAAACAAGTCTGACCATGTCTTTCCCCTATTCAATCAACTCGAGCCGCAGACTGTTAGCTTTAGGGGTAAACAAACAAAAAACTCTCTCTGTTGGCATTTAAAGTCCCTCCAACCTACTTTTGCAGGTCCATTACTTCCCTTCATATACATTACAGTCAAGCCAAAAGTTTCCTCATGTATGGTAGCCAATCTTCCACCTCCAAGCCTTTGAATAAACTGCCCCACATGCCTGGTATGTACTATCTCAACACCTCTGCCTTTTAAAATCACTGGCTTCCTTCAAACCTACTTTCTCACTGACCTGGGCTTCTTGTGTCTCCACTAATTACCTTAAATGGACTTTATTGTACGTATATATATTTTTTCCCTGATAGAATGTAAGTTCTTTCAGGCAAAAACTGTGTGAGATCCTATCCCTTACCTCCCCCCTTGGAGTCACTGAACTTCTCCAAGAAACAAAAAATGGAAGACAGTCCAAATTTCATCTTTCTATCTTTTTCCAGCTCCTATTACAGTGCTGAGACATAGTAGGTGCTTGACAAATAGAGAGAAAGAGAGAAAAGAAGGAGAAGGGTGGGAAAGGAGATAGAGGAAGAAGCTAAGGGAAGAGACAGAGAACTGGTATAGAAGTCATATATGTACAGGTATGCATACATAGTAGATACATACATGCCACTCCCCTAACTCAAAACCAATCTATACCCTGCCCACCCCCAGAAGCCTAAACCATTTCTTTACCTCCTATCCCCTCCCTTTTCCATTCAACTCAGCAAAGGTTTATTAAGCACTTGTCATGTACAAGATACTAACAGTCCCTGACCTCAAGGAATTTACCTGCTGAAGGTGAGGGAGAGGGATGTCCAATATATATACAGAGAAGAAAACACAAGGTACATACAAATAATTTCACACAGGACAAAAACCTAACAATCAATCGGAGGCCTGGAAAAGGTCTAGGGTTATAGCAGGCATATGAATTTTACTTTGAAGGAAGCTAGAGATTCCAAGAAGCTGAGAGAGGAGGAACTGAATTCCAGACATCAACCTCAGCCTAGCAAAACCATAAAGGTGGAAGATGGAATGTTTCATATAGAGAAGAAGTAAAGTTTTGCAACAGAAACTGAGTGGAGGGAAGTCATTTGAGTAAGAAGACTAGAAGGTAGGTGGGGAGAAGGCTATCATTTTGTATTTTGGCCTAGCAGTAAGAGGAAGCTGCTAAAGATTTCTGAGTGCAGTGGTGTGAAGTCAGATCTATGTTTTAAGGATATCGATTTGATGGTCATGGGAAGGATAGATAGAAGAGGACAGAGAGGGAGGCAGGGACTCCAGATTATTGAAATTGATGAAAGAGATGACAAAGGCCTATGACCTCACATATCACTTTGTTTTGTATCTCCTTAGCCTTTATGATGTATTATTTTACATTATACTTACCTATGTAGTCATCATATCCTTCTACTAGAATATAAACCCTTTGAAGGCAGAAACTTCATTGGATCTATATTTTATTTTTAATCTCTACCAGTTTCAAGTCTAGGGTTCTGCATACAGTTGATTTTTATAAATGTTAAGTAAATGGATTTTTTTATCTGGAGATGAGAACAGTAGAGTCTTCTAAATGTTAGACCCAGGCGCTGAGAAAATGATTTCTCTGTTTTCATATCTTCATGCAGTGAAGAAACAGCCTGTGGAATTCACTGTGGCTAGAGGTCACAGTCATATTCCAGTGTTCTGGGTTACTGAGGACTTGGTAAATTCATGACCCTCTACCAGCATTAGGAGGTGTATAAACTCAGATAATCAGCCTAATCAAATTTCATGCTTCAGGGCATGAACAGATTGCCTGCAGGGCTCAGAATGGGATTTTTACTCTGCCCCTTGCACTACGTATAGCTCTCTCTAATTGGTTAGACACATAAGAGGAGCCAGATAAAGAGGGAACAGAGGTCTGCAGTCTCTGAAGTTTGAGGCTTGGTGGCTGCTGGAGTCAAAATGCTGAACCATCTGTCACAATGGACTCATATTGTCTAATAGATTTACTAATATATGGAAATTTCTATTGGTAGAGAAAGCAAAAATATAGCATTGGCCCATCCTTTTGGCAGTGCCAAAAAATAGCCAAATAACTAAATTTCCAAGGAAGATGTGAACATTCAAGTGTTTATCTCTTCCCCTGGGATTCTTCCTTTGATCCTCATTTTCCTCTATCCTTAGAAAGACAAGCCCCATAGCAAGAGTGACAGAGGAGCAACGAACAGCCCATATCACTGTCAACGTCATCGTTAATACTTATACTGTGCCTACTGTGTACTAGGCACTGTGCTAACTGCTTTACAATTATCATCTCATTTGATTCCCACAAGATCCCAGGGATGGAGGTGCTATTTTTATCCCTATTTTACAGAGAAGGAAACTGAGGCAAACTGAGCTTAAGTACCTTGCCCAGTGTTACATGACTAGTAAATGCCTGAAGCTGCATCTGAACTGAGGTCTTGTCTTCAGGTGCTGCACTCTATCCCCTATATCCACCTACCTGACCCCTGGCTGAGTAACCCCATCCTCAATTCTACCATAGGATCACAGATTTAGAATATTGATTGGATGATAGCATCATAAATTTGGAGTTTTAGATCTTAAAATTCATCTAGTTCAACTACCTCACCTTACAGAATAGGAACTTTCAGCAAAATCTCATCTTTTACAGGAAGCCTTTCCCAATCTCTCTGAATTCTACTGTTTTCCCTCTTTAAAATATTTCCTCTTTGGACTGTTTTTGTTTGCATGTTATCTCCCCCATAAGACTGTGAGCTCCTGGAGGTCAGAGACTGACTGTCTTTTGCCTCTTTTTGTATCTGTAGTACTTAGCACATCCGTGGACATTTAATAAATGTTTGTTGATTGTTTGAACTGAGGTCCAAAAGGATTAAGTGATTTGTTCAAGGTCAGAGTAAGTGATAGAGCTAAAATGTGGAGGTCAGCTGACTCCAAATCCACCACTCTTTTCCCTCCAGGACACTCTCTTTCAAAATAAATACTGTAAAGCGAATTGGAGTAAATTGGATGCCTTCCTTTTCTCCCATCAGAGACAAATTTATACAGGGATATAGATGAAATTTACATGA
Organism: Notamacropus eugenii; assembly: GCF_028372415.1. Classification (NCBI taxonomy): domain Eukaryota; kingdom Metazoa; phylum Chordata; class Mammalia; order Diprotodontia; family Macropodidae; genus Notamacropus; species Notamacropus eugenii. The sequence continues at coordinate 123,633,785 of NC_092877.1, read as the reverse complement.
TATAGTCTTATGTTCTTCAACATCAGAGAGAATGCTCAATTGCCTAAGATCTACTGGAGTGTCAGAATATTAGAGTATATCAAAGATACATCAAATGTGGTCTAGTGAATAGAAATTGGGTCTGAAACCAAGAAGACCTGAGTTCAAATCTTGCCACTAACACATACTAGTTTTGTGACTGTGGGGAAGTCAATTAACCTCTCAGTGCTCTATGGAAAGACTTGAGATGATAAGTTCTAGTCAAGATGCCAACCTGGAACTGATAAAAGAATTTTTCTCTCTCATGGGAATTCCTTTCTTTAGAGTATGAATAAAATCATAGGGCTAGTCCCAAAGCCTAGAGAAGAAAACTCAATCCTTTCTCCAATTAGAAATCATTTATTAACATCTTGTTTGTTTTTTAGGGGTTCATTTTCTTTTTTTGTAATACATTTTATTTTATTAAATATTTACCAATTACATATTTAAAAGTTTAGCATTCATTTCTTTTTTAATTTTGAGTTTTAAATTCCCTCCCTCCCACATCTCCTCCAACCTTTGAGAATATAAGCAATATATCAATTATACATGTGAAATCATAGAAAACATGTTTCCATATTTTGCCATGTTGCAAAAGAATGAACATGTTAAAAAACAAGAAATAGAAAATGTTTTTTAAAGTATGCTTCAATCTGCACTCAGAATTCATCAGCTCTCTCTCTAGATGAGGTTAGCATTTTTCATCGTGGGTCCTTTCAAAGTGTCCTGAATCATGGTCTTGAACAGAGAATATCTAAGTCTTTCCCAGTTGTTCATCCTTACAATATTGCTGCTGTGTAGACATGTACTCTGTGTAGGTGTAAAAACAGATACACTAGTTTGATATATAGAATTAGCAATGTACTATGCCACCCAAATGGGAAACATGAATGGCTATTTTTTTTACTTGAGTGGCAAATTAATAATCACCATAGTGACTTCAGGATAGGAGAGAATATATCTATTTATATCTATGTGTGTGTATATGTGTGTATATACAAGGACATATATATGTATGTGTATATATGTGTGTGTGTGTATATATATATATATACATATATATATATATATGGATGTATATATGGATGTTTATATGTCATGTTCTCCTGCCTCTGCTCACTTCAATCTGCCTCAGTTTGTAAAAGTCTTCTCAAGTTTTCCTGAAACCATCCTGCTCATCATTTCTTATAGCACAATACCATTCCATGATAACCATAAACCATAACTTGTTCATCTGTTCTCCAATTGATGGGTATCCTCTCAATTTCCAATTCTTTGCCACTGAGAGAGAGAAAAAAAAAGAGAAAGACAGAGAGACTGAGAGACTGAGAGAGAGGAAGAAAGCTACTATTAAATATTTTTACACAAATAGGGGTTACAGACCTAGTAGTGATAGTGCAGTGATGTTGCTGGGTCAAAAGGTATGCATAGTTTTATAGCCTTCTGAGCATGTGAATATCTTCTTTAAAGGAATTCTACATGTGAACACATGCAAACGCACACACACGCATGCATGATGCTAAAATGCATTAACTTTATTTCCCTAAAACATGCCATAATGAATAGCAATATGAATGACACTAAAAGAGATTGTGGACTAACCAATACCTTAAATTGAGTTTACATGGATGCTGTCTCAAGGTTATAGGAAATATTTGCTTTCATTACAGAGTAAAGCTATCTATATTAAGTTCATCTATCCATTTCCCTCTTCACCTGCCTCCTCTTCCAATAAGAAGAAATTACATTTGTAAGTGTGTCCCTATCTTTGACCTCTAATGAGCCAGGCTGAGCCATTAGCATGACTCTTTCAATTAGGAGAGCGTGCTTTACGTTTATAAGGCCAGAGATGCCATTTCATTGATTCTGTGTAGGTGAAAAAACACATTACACCAGTTTGATATGTAGAATCAGCAATGTACTATACCACACAAAGGGGAAACATGAATAACCATTGTTTTTACTTGACTGACAAATTAATAATCACCATAGTTACTCCAAGATAGGAGATATACATAATGCAAAATACACCTGAGGCACAGATCTTTTTCTTTCATTTTTCTCACATTTCTCAGTCAGTCTTGACCTTAAAGTGACAATTATTTGAAGCCCAAGGATATCATATCCAGAGCATCTAAAAATAAGAGAAATCAAACAAACACGTTTTCTAGGCCATTTGAAGGCTGTTTTCTATTAACAAAATACAAAACATTTGGTCCTGCTTAAGAGTTATAAAGGCAACAAGACCTCTCAAATCCCTCCCAAATCCAAATTTATGATCTTAGGACTTTCCCCATAAACTTCAACTGCTTATAGGTTCCTAGGATCATAAATCTGGATTTGGGAGGGATTTGAGAGGTCATGTTACCCAACTGCATCATTTTACAGACAAAGAAACTGAGACTCAGAACACAGTGACTTGCGTGGGGTGACAAAACTAGGAAGTATCTGAGGTGGGACTTAAACTCATGGCTTTCTGACTGTAACTCTAGTGTTCTATTTACTAAACTATACTGTTTGAACTACAGGGCATCATCGCATTTTTCCTCAGATCCTACCTATAGCATCCTAGTATTTGTCAAGCTATTGTGACTTTGAATTGTCATTCTTTTATTTTGTTTTATTTTAATCATAGACCTACCCCTGCTAGGATTCCCTACTCTTCCATCTCCAATGTTGTTGTTTAGAGGTTGTCTGATTTTTTTGTAGTCCCTTTTGAAGTTTTCTTTGCAAAGGTACTAGAGTGGTTTGTCATTTCCTTCTCTAGCTCATTACAGATGAAGAAATGAGGTGAGCAGGGTTAAGTGACCTGCCCAAGGTCATGCTGGTAGTAAGTGTCTGAGGCCAGATTTGTACCCAGGAAGAGGCATCTTCCTGACCTCAGGTCCTCCACACTATTCACTGCTCCACCTAGCTGCCTTCCATCTCCATTAGCTCTTCCCTGAGAACAACCTGAAACAGTATCTCACGTTCCATATTCTCTCTCCTGCTGCGTATTTGTTTCCCTTTAAACTAATTTAAATTAAAATTAAATTACAAGTCTAGACAAGGACTAATCATGATACTCTCATGGTACTCTCTCTGAGTGTGCAACTAAGTTTATTCACTCTTTTTCACCCTGTATACTTTTTATCTGCATTCTGTTTTGTCTTCCAGAGATGATCTACCCAAAATATTGAAAGTCTTCCTCTAGTCCAAGAGTGAAGAGCCTACGGCCTCGAAGTCACATGGGGCCCTCTAGGTCCTCAAGTACAGCCCTTTGAGCGAATCTAAACTTAATAAAAGGATTTGTTCTGCAAAGTTTGGATTTGATCAAAGGACTGCACTTGAGGACCTAGAGGGCCACATGTGACCTTGAGGCCACAAGTTCCCCACCCCTTCTCATGTCTTTTACAGGCACTTACTGTGTGCCAGGGATTTTGTTAAGAGTTGGAGACACAAACAAAAGAAGAAAACAGCTGCTGTCCTCAAGAGGCTAACATACATACATATATATATATATGTATGTATGTATATGTGTGTATGTATATATATACATACACACATATATACATATACATATTTTTTATATATATATATGAGACAGAGACAGAGAGAAACAGAGAGACAGAGTGTGTGTGTTTGTAGATACAAAATACACTTAGAGGGGTAGACACTAGCAATTAAGGGAAGGCCTCCTATAGAAAGGCAGCTTTTTGAGTCAGGAGGGAAACCAAGGAATGAGGGACAGCTGAGGAAATAGAGTGTCGTGTGTGAAAAATATCAAGGAGTTATCACTTCCCTACCCATTAGTCTTTCACGTTCATGACTAAATACTCCAGTTCTAATAACACTCGAATGGCATAGACTTAAAGTCCTTTACTATCCTGGGTAGTTTCTTCTCTACTTTCTCCATTTTATCAACGAGTAAGCATTTATTAAATGCCTGGCCCTTTATTATTCCTGCCAGGCACTGTACTGAGTTCTGAGGGTACAAAGAAAGACAAAAATATCCCCTGCCCTCAAGGAACACACACTACAATGGGCTTTAATTAATAGTTTCCCTGTCTGGAACCGTGTCCTTTGTCTTCCTTTCTATTTACCTAAAATTTATGCTTATTCATGTTTCAGACTAAATCTTCCCCCTTTTGTGACTACTACTCTAAGTTCTCAAGGATTGCTCTGTCCTCTCATCTCCCATGACAACTCTGGACAATAGTTAGATAGAAGGTAATCTCAGAGGAAAAGGCACTAACAGCTGGGGGAGCCAGAAAAGGTTTACTATAAAAGGTCAGATTTGAGCTAAGTCTTGAAGCCAGGAAAACCAAGACATAGAAAAAGGAGGGGAAGAAGGGTAGGATTATTCATTCCTTTGCTAAAACATGGTGCTGAAGGTGGAAAAAAAAGCCCCAGGTGGGGTCTGAAAAGGATAAAGTACAGTCAGACCATCACCTTCATAACCATGAAGACCTGGCATATGAAATGAAAGAGCACAAGCATGTTCTGAGGATGGAGAGTTCTCCTTAAAGAAAAAGAGAGAGGCAATGGGTGAGAAGGTAAGAAAAGGTGTATAGTATAACATCAATTTGCCCATGCCCATGCTCACAAAGGAGTTTGAGCTTTATTCCTAGGCAATTGGGAAAGAAGGGGTCACTGAACATATTTAAGTATCAGCATTACATGATCTGAACTATGCATAAAGAAGATTGTTATAATTCAATAAGGAAGATTTATTATGATTCCTTAAAATCCATTGCTAAGATTTCAAGTCCCTTATGACACCTTAATTGTTGGATCAATTAAGCTTACTAATTTGTAAAGAAAATTGAAGCAGCTGAAAAGTTTGGCAGATGAAAATTAGAAAGAATTATTAAGCAGCAAAAAAAGATAATTCTTGAAGAAATGGGGAATAATTTGTAGTTTAACCTAACAAACTATATCAGAAGCTGCCAACCCACCTGCCCCATATTTGATCTACTAGCTAGACTGAACCACTTATTTCCACTTTGAAGACCCTAGGATAACTAAGGTCAGAAACTGATTCTTTGCCAAAGAGGAATCATTTGAAAGTTCCCAGGATATGGTAAAGGACTGACTCCATTATCAACATTCTTCTGACTGATGGTGGTCTATGTAGATTGTCCATATTTCTGGTCTGGGTTCTCCCCCAATTTCCAGTCTCTTTATTCACCTTCTCTGCATATGGGTTCTAGATTTTCATTTCTTATTGTCTGAGTTACTGATCTTTGCAGTTCAAAGTCTATGTTGTAGACTTACTGACTTCTTGGACATCCAATACATATCTCTCCCTCCAAAAGCATAAAATTTCCCTTCAATGCAACTCTCTATGTAAGTACCAAAACCTTGTATCAGTAAGCACCCAGACATACATGGGGGGGAGGGGGTGGGCTGCTATAGCATGCTCTTTGATCTGCTTTTCTAAAAAGAAAGGCAACTTTTGAGGGGTTAACAATCTCGTTTATTCAACACATATGTCATTCACTTAGTGCACAAAATCAAAAGACAGCACTTCCAAACTATCTGACATAAGCAATCTATATATCTCACAAATCAAGAGACAGGTCCAACTGTCTGACCATAGTTGCCAGAGAGGGAAACACCAACATCTGGGTTTTCAAAGCCTAGGGACTCCTTAGTGGCTTCTCAGAATCTCATCTGGCACACAAAGCTTCTTCCAAAAACTAAGCCTCAGAGTAAAACCTCACCCTCAGAGTATTTATACCTTTTTTAGAGTCAGAGGGCATCTCAACCCTTGAGAACCAGTGCCTTATTAACAAAAGGTGTGGGCCTTCCTACAAATATTCCCTAATCAAACCCCCTTTAATGGGCAGGTGGGGAAGATCTTTAATCACATTAACAATACAAATATATATACTGTTTCTAGTTAAAGGAACTCTTGTTTCTATATTTTACTCCTAGTAAAGACTCTTGGTTGATAAAGGCAAGATTCAATCAGGGGCACTTGATTACACTAAAACAAAAACAGCAAAAGATCCTACTTTGCTTGCCCTTACACCCCAGTAGATTTTTCTCTGGTATTCCTTCCTTCCAATCTATTCCTAAAGTCATTTCTTTAATCCACATCCTTATGACATCTGCATTACAGCAATTGGGGCAACTAGGTGGTGCAGTGGATAGAGCACCACTGCAGGAGTCAGGAGGACCTGAATTCAAATCTCACTTCAGACACTTGACAGTCACTAGCTGTGTGACCTTGAGCAAGTTACTTAACCCCAATTGCCTCATTCTGGGTCATCTCCAGGCATCCTGATGAATATCTGGTCACTGGATTCAGATGGCTCTGGAGGAGAAGTAAGGCTGGTGACCTGCACTGTCGTCCCTCACTCAAAAACAAAGTCAAGTGCAAGTCATGTCATTATTTCTCTGATGACACAGTCTTCTTTGGCAACGAAGGATGAACACCCATAGCAACTATTTTCTGGCTAGCTAGTTTTTCCTCCAATATATTCTAAAAACCACATACACACACACACACACACACACTCAATATAATCCTTAAACAGTACTTTCATTCAAGTTGATAAGCAGTATGGCATTATGGAGAGAAAACCAAGAATCTTACTTTTGACATACTAACTCTGACCCTGGGAAATTCCCTTAACTTCTCTGTATCTTGTAGCAACTTCTAGATGACAGAGTAAGTGCTGACCTGCATTGTTCATATACTATTAAAAATCACAGACCCAGTCCTTGTCCCTTCATCACAATAAGTACCTATTCATAATCTCTGCTGCCCTACTATTTCTTCCACATCAAGACTTAATTCCTTTGCTTAATTTCAAAACCCTGTGAATAAGAAACCAGCCTCTCTAAAACAGCATTATTTCTCACTACCTCCAAACATAAACCTTTCAATCTATTTAGGTTAACCCCATAATTAGACATGCCATGATCATCTCTGCCTACAGACCTCCATTGATGTTGCTCCCTTGTGTGGAATGGCATCTTTTGTCTGCCTTTCCACCTACCTAAAATTTGTACTTATTCATGATATAGATAAACTATCCCCCCTTTCACTACCACTGGAGGGCCATGAAGGTTTCCCTTTCTTCTGTTCCCCTATGACAATACAGAAAATCTATGCAATTCACTAGTTATGTATTGTCTCTTATTGTCTCTTATAGTTTCCTATGTGTTCATTTTAGCTTGTTAGATTGTAAATCCCTGAAGGCTGAGATCATCATTACATTACTTTGACTTAAGAGACCTTATGGGGTCTAAAAAGCACATTGAGAGTGGAGATAAGAAAGACCAATCCAACACTTAACTCATCAGCTATGTGAACCTGGGCAAAATCACTTCCCATTTTGGATCTTAAATATACACCCTTCTAAAAGGGGGATTGTAAAGTCTACCTATAAAGGCTTTCAGGAGGCTAAATTTGAATGATAATAATAATAAATAACATAGCAGTTGTATAGATAATTAACATATGTTAATTCTTTGATCCTTACAACAATTCTATGAGGTAGGTTCTATTATTTTACAGATGAGGAAACAGACATAAAGTGGTTAAGTGACTTGCCCAGGATGTATCTAGTAAGTCTGTGGTATTTGAATTCAAATCTTTAATTCAAATTCTGAATTCTATCCACTGTGCCGCCTATACCTAAAGGACATACATAGAATGTAATGCAATTGCCCAATATTATTACTATAGAAAAGAAAAGGCTATCAGATAAATCACAAATGATCATGCTTTCCTTAGCTCCCTTCAAAACAAAGCCCAGATACTCTCCCCTAAAGAATGTCTTTCCTGATCCCCCTGATCTCCCTGCCTCTAATTGTTATCTTTATTCTAATGATACTCCTCAAAATGCTTTGTATTTATCCTGTATATATTTTGCATATACTTATATATGTATGTATTTTCTCTCCTGGCCCACACATCCCTACCTTCACAAATGGCATGTTAATATTATTTTATTGTGTCTTTATATAGCCAGAGCTAGCAGAATGCCTAAAATAGAGCGGGTGATCAATAAAAAGCTGTTACATTGACTTTCTGTAGTTGGACCACACCTACAATTTCAATGATTTAGGAAACTCCCAGGTACAGAAAATCCCTCTATCAATATAAGATAATACCTTCTCTGCAACTTATGGTCCGAGAAGTTCCCTAGAATTGAGTATTTAAGTGCCTTTGAGGGTCACAAAGCCAGGATGTGTGAGAGGTGGGACTTGAACTCAGGTCTTGCCACTCCTGAAAGTAGATATTACCAAAGTACTTCACTATGATCTTAGAAACTGAACTATGGGCTTTAGACTCACTTAAAAGAGTTTTTAAGAACTATAAGCCTAGGGGGGCGGACCCAAGATGGCACAGTAGAAAGACGCAAATACACATAGCTCCGAACACACAACCCATACAACATCTGTATAAAGTAACTCATGGCGAATTCTGGAGCAGTGAGGCCACAGAACAGTGGAGCAAAGGAGATTTCTGTTCCAGAGGGACCTGCAAACCTCTCGCAAAAGGTCCTTCGCGCCGCGGACTGGGCGCCGCGACTGGGAGCTGAGTACAGCCCTGCCGTGGCCGCGGCACCGAGAGGAAAAGATCCGAGTGGGCTTCAGGGACGGGATCTCCAACAGCCGCACAAGTCCCTCCATCCACAGGTGACGGGGGTTGGTGAGAGAGTCTCTTTGGCGGGTCGAGAGGGGAGTGGGGTACCCCCATAGCTCAGGCCCCCTCAGGAGGCAGAGGCTGGGAGGCAGCGGCGGACCAGGGCTCCCCAACCAGGCAGGAGCCTGGATCCATTGTTGAAGGTCTGTGCATAAAGGCCCTGAGGGAACTGAGCCTGAGAGGCAGCCCTGCCCCCACCTCAGCACCAGATCTTAATCTCACACTGAATAACAGCCCTGCCCCTGCCAAAAGCCCTGAGGCTGGAAGCAGCATTTGAATCTCAGACCCCAAACGCTGCCTGGGAGGATCAGGAGGCAAGGTGGGTGTGAGGAGAATATTCAGAGGTCAAGTCACTGGCTGGGAAAATGCCCAGAAAAGGGAAAAGAAATAAGACTATAGAATGTTACTTTCTTGGTGAACAGGCATTTCCTCCCTTCCTTTCTGATGAGGAAGAACAATGCTTACCATCAGGCAAAGACACAGAAATCAAGACTTCTGTGTCCCAGCCCACCCAATGGGCTCAGGCCATGGAAGAGCTCAAAAAGAATTTTGAAAATCAAGTTAGAGAGGTGGAGGAAAAGCTGGGAAGAGAAATGAGAGACATGAAGTCAAAGCATGAACAGCAGGTCAGCACCCTGCTAAAGGAGACCCAAAAAAATGTTGAAGAAAATAACACCTTGAAAAATAGGCTAATTCAATTGGCAAAAGAGGTTCAAGAAGCCAATGAGGAGAAGAATGCTTTCAAAAGCAGAATTAGCCAGATGGAAAAGGAGATTCAAAAGCTCACTGAAGAAAATAGTTCTTTCAAAATTAGAATGGCACAGATGGAGGCTAATGACTTTATGAGAAAGCAAGAAATCACAAAACAAAACCAAAAGAATGGAAAAATGGAAGATAATGGGAAATATCTCATTGGAAAAACATCTGACCTGGAAAATAGATCCAGGACAGACAATTTAAAAATTATGGAACTACCTGAAAGCCATGATCAAAAAAAGAGCCTAGACATCATCTTTCATGAAATTATCAAGGAAAACTGCCCTGAGATTCTAGAACCAGAGGGCAAAATAAATATTCAAGGAATCCACAGAACACCGCCTGAAAGAGATCCAAAAAGAAAAACTTCTAGGAACATTGTGGCCAAATTCCAGAGTTCCCAGGTCAAGGAGAAAATATTGCAAGCAGCTAGAAAGAAACAATTCAAGTACTGTGGAAATACAATCAGGATAACGCAAGATCTAGCAGCCTCTACATTAAGGGATGGAATAGGATATTCCAGAAGTCAAAGGAACTAGAACTAAAACCAAGAATCACCTACCCAGCAAAACTGAGTATGATACTTCAGGGGAAAAATTGGTCTTTCAATGAAATAGAGGATTTTCAAGCATTCTTGATGAAAAGACCAGAGCTGAAAAGAAAATTTGACTTTCAAACACAAGAATGAAGAGAAGCATGAAAAGGTGAGCAGCAAAGAGAAGTCATAAGGGACTTACTAAAGTTGAACTGTTTACATTCCTACATGGAAAGACAATATTTGTAACTCTTGAAATTTCTCAGTATCTGGGTACTGGGTGGGATTACACACACACACATGCACACACGCACACACACATAGAGACAGTGCACAGAGTGAATTGAAGAGGATGGGATCATATCTTCAAAAAAAAATGAAATCAAGCAGTGAGAGAGAAATATATTGGGAGGAGAAAGGGAGAAATTGAATGGGGCAAATTATCTCTTATAAAAGAGGCAAGTAAAAGACTCATTAGTGGAGGGATAAAGAGGGGAGGTGAGAGAAAAACATGAAGTCTACTCTCATCACATTCCACTAAAGGAAAGAATAAAATGCACACTCATTTTGGTATGAAAACCTATCTTACAATACAGGAAAGTGGGGGATAAGGGGATAAGCAGAGTGGGGGGGATGACAGAAGGGAGGGCATGGGGAGGAGGGTGCAATTTGAGGTCGACACTCAAGGGGAGGGATAGGATCAAAAGAGAATAGAAGTAATGGGGGACAGGATAGGATGGAGGGAAATATAGTTAGTCTTATACAACACAACTATTATGGAAGTCATTTGCAAAACTACACAGATTTGGCCTATATTGAATTGCTTGCTTTCCAAAGGGAAGGGGTGGAGAGGGAGGGAGGTAAAGAAGTTGGAACTCAAAGTGTTAAGATCAACTGTCGAGTAATGTTCTTGCCACTAGGAAATAAGAAATACAGGTAAAGGGGTATAGAAAGCTATCTGGCCCTACAGGACGAAAGAGAAGACGGAGACAAGGGCAGGGAGGGATGATAGAAGAGAGAGAAGATTGGTCATATGGGGCAATTAGAATGTTTGGTGTTTGGGGGGGGAGGGGATAAAAGGGGAGAAAATTTGTAACCCAAAATTTTGTGAAAATGAATGTTAAAAGTTAAATAAATAAATTTTAAAAAAAAAGAACTATAAGCCTAAATCTGATATTCAGCATATTCTTTTTATGCAATTACATCTTCCACTTTGTTATATTATCTAGATAAAGAAACAATGAGTCAATGAGCATCCATAAGCACTTAACTATGTCAGAAACACATTAAGCCCTTGGAACACAAAGGAAGGCAAAACCAGGGTCCCTCTTTTCATTGACTCCACACTCTAGTGGGCAAGACATGTAAATAACTATGTGCCTGCATGATATATGAGTGTAAATAGAAGGTTATATCAGAGGAGAAGGCCCAGGAAGAACGGGGATTTGGTAGCCTCTGGGTGTCTGAGCAGCCTTTGTAAGGACCCTGCGCACTGCATACTTATAATGAAGGGGCTAGAAAAGGTTCACTAAAAATATCTCCTTCACCTATTGTTTGTCCTTTATTTTCTAAAAGAATCAATGAAGTTGCAGTGATATCTTGACTTGTGGGTGAATTGGATTTGAGAGGCAGAGTTGTACAAAGTCATCAGACTCACTTTCTCTTCCAGAGTCATTGAAGTCTAACGGCAAGGCAAAAGTCAGGAAGGCTGGTGATGACCTGGGCTTCAGTGGATGACCTTGGTGTCTTTGATGTCTGACCAAGCTCTAAGTATTCCACAGCAACTGCTTTAGCCACATTCATGGCAAGTGGGATAAATTGTTCTCATCCATCCATACCACTGGGGGAAGTCTTCACATGCTTAAGGTGGACACTCGCCTAATACACTAACACGTTTGAAACCCATCAGTTCCCCTCTACCTAATTTAGTCTATTAGCTGAGACAGTTTACCAGGGCATGGCTCTTGCACATACTATAGTTTCTTGGAGCCACAGGTAAAAGCTGAGTTCCATGTAGACAACAAAAGTGGAAGAGCAGCCCTGAGAAGAGTTCAGCAAGCCCTCACACCAGAGGGCTTGAGCCTCCTTGAACATCCCAACCCTGGCCTGTTTGCTGGGTCAGGAAGAAAGACTCAACCCTACAGTCAAAATACACACACACACACACACACACACACACACATATACACACACATACACACACATACACACACACACATACACACACTGCAAAAACATTTACAAAGACAATTCCACTTACTATCGGTACATGAACTATGTGCATGCTTATGGACGATATGAAATCCAGTAGACCTAAAAAATGAGCAACTCTTGCAAAAGAACCCAGTAGGTGCCATGTCCAAATAGTAGCCTTGAGTGAAATAAGGCTGGCGAATGAAGGCAACCTTACCAAGGCAGAGGTGGATACACAATTTTCTGAAAGGGCTGCTATGATGAGGAGCACTTTGAAACTGGTATAGGTTTTTCAATCAAATCAAATCTAGTCAATCAGGTTATATGCCTCCCAAAAGCAATGATTGACAGACTCATGAGAATGACATCTCCATTTGCAGGAAAGTACCATATCACTATCATCATTGCCCATACTGCCACCATGACAAACCCTGATGAAGTCAAAGAAAAATTTTATGAAGACTTGGAGACTCTCATCAACAATGTGCTGAAGGATGGCAAACTTGTCATTCTGGGTGACTTTAATGCCAGAGTAGACCAGAGTATCAGACATGGCAGGGAATACTGGGGAGGAGTAGCCAGAAATAGCAACAGCAATGGTTACTTACTACTGAAGACTTCTGCCTCTCATGACTTTCTCACCACCAACACTATCTTCTATTTACTTAAACATAATTAAAATTTCACGGATCCACCCTCACAGCAAACACTGGTATTTAATAGACTCCAGCATTGTAAAGAGAGATAGGCATGATTTGAGAATGACGAAAGCAATGTGTGGCACAGAGTGCTGAACTGATCATAGACTTATCCTCTCCAAGGTAACATTCATACTTAACAAAAGTGGTGAGTCCAAGGCAAGATGACTGTAAGAAGACTTAGTGTTTAACACATTAGAGCACTTTTTCCTGTGTGAACTATTTTTTATTGACTTGAAGGGAAAGCTGGCAACAGCGGAGCAGAAAAGGAAGTGGATAGCTTTCAGAGATTTGGTGTACTTCACCATATTTACTCATCTGAACCAGAACACTCACAAACATCAGGACTGTTTTGATAAAAACGAGGAAGTCACTAATTGAAAAACAAGGACTTCACAGGATTTACCAAAAAGTTTGTCTGTCTCTAAGAAGGCAACAAAAGTAAAGTACAAGTGAAGCTTAGAGAGATGTAGGATTCTGGGCTCAGTTTGAAGACAGACCAAATTAAGTTTTACACTGATAATAACAAACTAAAGTCCTTCTAGAGTGCTCTGAAGACTATTTATGGAGAGTTGATGGAGCCATGCTGATTAAGGACAAGGACATGATCTTGGAAAGGTGAGTTGAATACTTTCATAATGTTCTCAACAGCATGTCATCAACCAATGCTAAAGCCATTAACTATGTTCCTTAGGTTGAAGTCAATCCCTTTCTAGCTCAAATTCTAACTGAAGAAGAGGTTTTGAATACCATTAGACTCCTCTCATGTAGCAAAGAGCCTGCTGATTCCCTTTCAGCAGAGATTTACAAGGTAGGGGGTCCACTGCTCACGCAAAAGTTGACTGAAATCTTCTGGGTTATATGGCAAGAGGAGGTTAGCCCCCAGCAGATCAAGGATGCAGGAGAGTATGGATGAATTCTCTGTCCACTTGTGCTAATTTTGGAGTGACAATTAATACTAAGAAAACACAGGTTCTTCACCAATCAGCACTGCCCCAGCCAGACGTGGAACCACTGGTTACAGCAAATGGAGAAATTTTGAATTCTGTAGATAAGTTTATTTACATTGGCAGTATCCTTTCCAGGAAAGATGGATGAAGAGGTTTATATGTGCATTGTCAGTGTTTGAGAGTCTCTAAAAGAAAGTGTGGGAGGGAAGAGAAGTATTAGACTGCCTACCAAACTGAAGGTCTACAGAGTCATTACACCGGCCTTATTGTTGTTTGCCTATGAAACCTGAACAATCCACCACTGCCATGCCAGAAAATTGAATTGCTTCCACTTGAGTTATCTTAGGAAAATTCTGAAGATCACCTAGAAAGATAAGATACCAGACACTGAGGTTCTTTCTTGAGCTGAACTGCCAAGTATTCAAACTCTCCTGCAGAGAGCACAACTTTCATGGACTGGCCACATTATTCAAATGCCAAATGTACATTTGCCTAAAAGACCACATTTTATGGAGAACTCACACAGGGCAAGTGTTCACATGATGGTCAGAAGAAGCATTACAAGGACACTCTCAAGGTCTCAGAAGAACTTTGGTATCCATTGTAAGACATGGGAGATACTGACACAGGACCATCTAGCATGGCATGCCCATATCGAATAAGGTGCTGTTCTCTATCAGCGAAGCAGAATTGCAATAGCTCAAAAGAAACTTGAAATATGCAAATTTAGAGACTTCTCCAACTCAAATATTCATACAGACTATTTCTGCCAGACCTGTGATAGAGCTTTCCAAGCTCATATTGGTCAAACATACCTTAAATTAATCACAAAAGTGTGATATCATTTTGGTCTTCTTAGAATACAAAAGACAATAATTCAATATTCACTTTAATCATAGTTAAAATATATGTAGTTTCTCAAAGTTTTCAAGGCACTTAACATATATTATTACATGTGAGCCTTGCAAAACCCTATGAAACAGTTACAAGCATCATAATTGTCATTTTGTAAATGAAAAAACTGAGGCTTATGGAAGGGATTTGCACAGGGTCACACACCTAGAAAATGTTAGAGGTGGAATTTGAACATAGCTCTTCCTGAGTACTGGCCCAGCCCTCCAGCCATTATACTTTGCTCTCATACCTGCTTTATGGAGTCAAGTACATGACCAAAATACTGGTTTCTAATATCCCCAAAGAAGCCTTTTTCCTGAGATCTGGGCCAAGGAAGAGATTTGAGAGGCTCCATTCGTCAATCAATTAGTCCACTTAAATAATGCTTTGAGCATAGTCTGCATTAAATAGATGCCATCCCTGGGGAGAGTGGTGAGGGGGACTCAAAATAAGGAAGAGAGAAGCAATGCAGAAGCTACTTTGTTCTTTGCAAGCACTTTGGAAATGTTTGTTATCAGCTACCAGTGATGAAATAATGTCCTCAAGCCATCAAATCTAAACAATAAATCCAACTTCTGCACCTGGAAACATCTGTTCAGACTGACAGAAGTGCTGTGCCCCATTTGGCTTCATTAGTCATTTATTCACATGTAGATATGTGACAAAAAAATGTTTCTCTCTGCAAGAGATTACTGATCTTTAGCATCTCCAGTTCGCCCTTCATTTGGCCTGAAGCTCTCTAAAGCAAATACTTCTCTGCTTTCTAGGAGTTTGTCTTTCTCTCTGTTATTTCTTCTTCCAGAAAGATGGCTAAAGGAAGAGATCCTTGAATTTGAAGTGAGGTTAGAATGCTAAGATCAGATCTGCTTCCAGCTAGTTATGTGACTTTGGGCAATATACTTAGCCACTCTGAGGTGAGGGGGTCTCTACCTTCCAATTGTCTCCTTTGTGCTATAACCTTGGATATTATTCCAGGGTCACTTGGTTTTGATGGAAGAGATTTAGCTTCATCATGCCTGGAGTCTTATTGTCCTATAAACTAACTCTCTATGGACTTCCACCCATTGGAATCAAAAGGCCAGGGTTCCAATTCTGGTTTTCCTATTCATTAACTATTTGGTCTACTGGTCCAGGCTTCTGACCCTCCATTTCCTAGTCTGTAAAATAAAGAGATTAGATGAAATTAGCCTAAAAATGAGTGGTGTAGACAGGCACCTTTTAAAGTTTGCCAAGCTTTTTACCTACACAATCTCATTTGAGACTGACAAAAAATAAATAAATAAATGGAAGCCATGAGGAATGTACTGCAGTTTTCAAATGAGTCCGCTGAGTCTCAAAGAGGCTAAAGGACTTGTACACAATCACATAGGAAAATGGCAGCGTCTGGAACCTTGGGATTTAAACCTTAGCTCTTCCTGAACTCCTAGGACACACTGCCTCCCTTCCAGCTCTAAATTCTATGATTCCTTCTGAAATATTGCCCTCCAAGCTTGTGTTTACCCCAACACAAGTCTTTCTGGTCTAAGATTTCCTTCATCCAGAACTGGTTTGTGGATCAGTTTCCAACCTTAAATTTTAGGGCAAATGTCAGTTCCTCAAAAGGAAAAATGCCTTCCAGAGAAAAACACAAAGACATACAGGTCAAATGTCCAGATTGTCTCCTCACTTTCTGAACTTTTTGAATCAAGTAAGAAGAATGGGTACCTAATATCTACCTTATCATGAGAGGATGATCAATCACTGAGCCTCTAGGCAAGCATCACCATAAACTGCAACCCTATGCCATATATCAAGTCCACAATCATGATAAAGCTTCTCCAGGATTTCTTAATTCACTATTTTAATTTTTTTAAGTAAATTTATAGAGTATCCAGAATCTGTTTGGCTGACTGAAGTGAAGCCTGGAGTTCTCTGACTTTCCCTTTAAAACATGAAACGTCATGGAGAGAGAATATCATTTTGTAGATGCCCTTTCATTCTTTTTCTCATCCTCTCAAACTTTTGTTCCAAAATGATAATAATAGCTTACATTCTGATAGCACTGCCTCATTGAAGCAAGCAAAGCATAGGCGGGGTTTGAACTCAGAAGATATCCCCACCTCATATTTACTACCTATGTGACATTCAGCAAGGAATTTGCCCTCTCTATTTGCTTATCTGTAAAATGAGGGAGTTGAATTTGGATAATTTCTATGCTTTCTTCCAATTCTACCTTCTCTGATTTCTAGGATCACACTTCAGGTGCTGCTTTTCCTGTTATACCATACAATGCCTGGAGTACTGTAGGAATTTTGAACTATTACAGTCCCAGATATAATTATTACAGCAAATAAAAAACAAGTTTCTCTGGAGGTTGAATGAGACTTCCAGGTTTGGTCCAGGGTTTTCCAAAATGGCACAATGTTACCAATAGCCCCACATGGTCACAACCTTGCTTGAATTCTTTACTGAACCACATTTAAAATCCTAGATCCTCATTGCCTTCCTCTTGCCTCAGATTTATCCTTTCACTAATTTACCTGCACTTGTTTTATGGAACATCTGGGAATACTTTAGACAGATTTTTCCAAGTGTGGTAGGCCATATGCTCTAACAAATGTCAGCATAAAAAAAAAAGAGAGTATGCCATTCATTGCTATTTTCTACTTAGCTACATGCCATGTTTAGTTCCACTCTTTACAGTGGAATTTTTAGGATTCCATAGTTAGATTCTGAAAGGAATGTGTATAAACCAAAGATCAACAAAATAATTGCACTAATAAATGAAGTGATAGGGACAGAGATTTCCAGCTCTAACTCTCTGATCCTACCAACCCATGATGTTTACTTCATCTGACCTAGAGCTATGACCCCCCATCATCAAGATTTTCAGGAAAAGACAATTCACAATTCATTTGCAGGAAGATGTATGGAGGGAAACATCATTTCTCAAATGTGATATCTTAGAATGTAGTTTGGTTACATGTACATCAAGTATGGTGTCATAGAATTTCTTTTCATTTTTCTCCTACTTACTTTCACTAACAATGGAAAAGAGAAAAGTGCTTAGACAATCAAGGGTAAGGCAGCATGGGATAAGAAAAAGAGGGAGTGATAGAAACATGGTCAGGAACTGGCTTCAGATTTCAAAACTGTCATTTCCCTAGTGACTAGTAAGTCACTCGACTTCTAGGTGCCTTGGGTTTCTTGTTTTGTTTTGGTTTGTTTGTACTATAAAATGAAGGGACATGGCTAGATTATCTCTAAGGTCCCTTTCAGATATGAAACTATAGTCCTATATTACTGCATAGAATTGTCCCTATTTGGACATTTTATGAAAATTTCTCTGCCTGACTGCAAAAAGAGAAAAGAGAAATGAATAAATTCTCGGAAGGTTTAATCATATCTACACCCTTATGTATGGCCTTTATGCACTATACTCCCAAGTATCTGTGATCATGGACAGAAAAAGTAGAAAAATTTGAAAGATATATTTTTGTAAAATAAATGCATTTTAAAATATTATACACAAATATATTTTGCCTTGGATACTATATATGATGTTTTGCAGTAAAAGAAGCTTCTCTGGTAGGTTTCGTGTCAGGATTGTCTTTTCCTTCTGCTAATATAATAACAGATGTTTAATTAACTATTTAATGTTTTCAAAGTGCTAAACATTATCTTATCTGATCCTCAGAATAACCATGTATGATTAAGAACTACAGGTATTATTTTCCCCATTTTACAAATGAGGAAACAGATTCTGAAAGGGTGACTTGCCCAGCATCACACAGCTGGTAAGTGTATGACTCAGGATAACAACCTGACTCTTCCTTAATCTGATCCCAGAATTACAGTCAATATGCCACAGTGACTCTCATGTGAGAATTACTTGGTATTCCCTGAGCCCACACAGCAACAAGTAAGGCAGGTAAAACAAGAGACAAAGTCAAGAAATATTCCACAGGTTTCAAGATGAAACCTTCAAGATGAACTGATCCAACCATTTTTGAGAACAATCTGGAATTATGCCCAAAGAGTTGTTAAACTGTCTCTACCCTTTGACCCAGTCTACCACTACTAGGTCCATTTCCCAAGACGATTAGGGGAAAAACCTATATGTTCTAAAATATTTATAACGGCTCTCTTTGTGGGGGCAAAGAACTGGAAATTGCAGGGATGCCCGTCAATTAAGGAATGGCTGAACAAGTTGTGGTATATGATTGTGATGGAATACTATTGTGAAGAAACGATAAGCCTGATGATCTGAGCAAACTTACACAAAATAATAAAGAGCGAAATGAGCGGAACCAAGAAAATATTTTATATAGTAACAGCAGCATTGTTTTAAGGACAACTTGGAGTGAAAAATCATTTTTTGATTATTATAAATACCCCAATTAACTACAAAGGACATGAAGAAAGATGCTATCTGCATCCAAAGAAAAAACCAAAGTATGTATAGAATGGTTTTATATATGTATATATATATATATACATATATAAATATGTGGATTTATATATATGCATATACATATATTTGTGTCTAATTGTGGCCATCTCTAGGGAGAGGGGTGGAAAGGGAAGGAAAAAAGGGAGAAAAAGCTACCTGATAACTTTATTATATGTTTAAAGACAATAGCAAGTCGTACATAGTAGGTTTGCAGTTTTATATGCAATCATCCTTTTTTTTTCTGTTCTACTATGTTATGAAAATGATTGTTTGATTTTTTAAGTTTAGGAGAAAATAAAATCAATAGTTTAAAAAAAGTACTGGAAAAAACATCAATACTCTCTATCAGAGAGAAGGAATTTGAGATTCAATGTTTAATGTGGTTTTTCCATTTTTATATAATCAAGACTTAAAAAAGAAACTTAGAAATCTTCTAGTCTGAGCCCTTCACATTACAGATGAGGAAACTGATGCCCCCAAAGGCATAAGTGAGGTATCCAAAGTCAACAGCTAGTAACAGTGCGTTAGATTTAAACTCAAACATTTTTGAGTCTAAAACTTTATTGTTCATGGAATTTCACATGATAGTATTTTCAAACCTATGAAGGATTGGATACTTCAGTATGGGAAACAGAATTCCAGAACAAAGAAGAACCAATATATGCCTTAATCAGATAATATTGTAATCATGTCAAATAAATGCAATGCCTTCTCATTAAACATGGATCCCTGTGTTTTCTGTACGTGGGCACAAGGGGGGATATTTTGCCTGTTGATTCTTTTTTAATTTGATGAATGAGTAATTTTGGTGAAACAGATCTGAAGTTAATGAATCCAGCTCATGTGGTAATGACATTAATATTTTCAATTATAGATCTTATGCATGGTATCTTATTTGGGGATAATGATGTTGCTGCACTGTTTATAAATCACTGAATAATGTGTATATTGTGATTAGAAATCCAAAATAAGTTATTCAATAACTAGAAAGCAATTTAAACTCCAAACCTTATTCATAATTAAAACAGTAATTTCTAAATTGCATCTGCAGTATATCTAGTTAAGGACTTTGAGTAAGCCTAAAGGAGTCTACTGTACTTAGCAATTCTGGCATACCTAGCACCATAGCTATTTAATAACTGTCATTTGCCAAGTTTGTTTTTTTTATGTTTCATGAATCACATGAAATGGTGATTTTCTCACAATGTGGTATACAAAAGACATCACCAAGGATACAGATAGATAGATAGATAGATAGATAGATAGATAGATAGATAGATAGATAGATGTATATATATAACCAGAAAAGAAAATAAGCTGGTCATGTATCAAGACAAAAGGATAAGTAACAGCCTAAGTTCTGCATTGTGTGTGTTCATCCTTCGTTGCTGAAGAAGACCATGCCATATCTTTGAAATACTAAAAGTGCCAGAGGAAGCCCTAAAGTACATTCTACACTTCATGGTCATAGTCACTGACTTCAAAGTAGAAAAGAAGTAGAAAGTAGAAAAGTAGAGATCTTAGAAACTATTTAGTCCAATACCTTCATTCTGCAGATAAGGAAATTATGGCCCAGTATCCAAGGTCATACTGGTAAGTAGCAGAGTGGGAATGTAAACCTAGGTTCTCTGACTCAGTCTCATGTCTATTCATCACACTACAATCCATGGAGGAGTTATGGAAGTATTTGGGCAAAAATCACAACAAATGTAAGGGATAAAAGTGTTGAGCCCAACCTCACTAAAATACACATGCACTCTACTTTAAGTAACCACTCCAGAGAGAACTAAATTCCAAGGAGAAATTCCTGAATGGGGCAAGCAACCTGAGGAAAGAGGTGCTCTTATCACCTTTATTCCAAACTTTAAAAAAATTACATGTACATTATTCATTCATCTTTTCTCATTCTCTTCTTTGCTTCAATAGCTTAGAAAAAGAGAAATCTTCTGAAACTATCCTTGATCTCATTCCAAAACTTTTATCCATGAGCTTACTCCACTAATCATTCCTCCTCTCTCATCATCATTGTTTCTTTAACAAAGGGTTTATAGAAACAACTAAAACAAAGAAGTGACTCCAAGAGTGGAATTGTAGTACCTTGGTATTTATTGAGGGGAGGGGGGAAATGGTTAATGCAGAAATATGTTTTGCATGACTTTATCATATATGTAATGAGTATCAGATTTCTTTCCTTTTCACTGGGTGGGGAAAGGGTATAGAGAGGGAGAGAATTTAGAATTGAAAATAAAAGTAATAATTAAAAACAAAGTCTGTAAAATGTTTTGCCCATTTTATCCCATCTTAGTTTCACAATAACCTTATGGAGAAGGTGCCATTCTCAGCATTTGACAGACAAGGAATTTGGGGCTGACAAAGGTCAAGTGACTTGCCTATGGTCACACAGCTAGTAAGTCTCTGAGTTAGAATTCAAATTCAAGTCTTCCTGACTCCAAGTCCTATGCTCTAGCCACCTTGCCATGCAGCTGCCAGTAATTAGACTTTACTTTTAATTAGACTTTACTTTAGCACAGGATTTTGAGCTATGCTGTACCTTGAGATCATCTAGCCCAAAATTCTCACTTTTTATTCTTGTTGTTTAGTCATGTCTGATTCTTCATCACCCCATGAATCATAGCATGCTAGGACCTCCTATCCTCCGCTATCTATTGAAGTCTGGTCATGTTCATTGTTTCCATGATTTCATCTATCCAACTCATCCTCTGTTGTCTTCTCTTTTTTGCCTTTTATTTTTCCTAACATCCCTGTCTTTTCCAATGAATCCTGTCTTCTAATCATATGGCCAAAGTATTGAAGTTCCAGGTTCAAAATTTGACTTTCCAGTGAACAATCTCAGTTAATTTATTTAAATATTGACTGGTTTGACCTCCTGGTTAGTATGCTGTCGATATTTGCCATAACTTTCCTTCCAAGGAGCAATCATCTTGTAATTTCATGGCTACAGTCACTGTCTACAATGAGCTTTGAGTCCAAGAGTATAAAATCTGACACTGCTTCCACTTCTTCTTTCTCTATTTGCCAAGAAATGATTGGACCAGTTGCCAAGATCTTAGTTAGTTTTGTTTCGTTATGTTTCTTTTTTATGTCATTTTAAGTTGGCTTTCATACTCTGCCCTTTTACACTCATCAAGAGACTTCTTAATTCCTCTTCATTTTCTTCTGTCAGAGTAGCATCATCTGCATGTCTGAGAGTGTTGATATTTCTCCTGGCAGCCTTAATTTTGGCTTTTGCTTCACCTTGCCTGGAATTTTGCACGATAAATTCTGCATATGTTAGATAATTAAGGTGACAATATGCAACCTTGTGCTCCTTTTCCAGTCTTAAACCAATTAGTTGTTCCATGTTTGGTTCTAACTGTTGATTCTTGGCTCACATATAGGTTCCTCAGGAGACATGTAAGATGATCCCTTTAAGCACTTGCCACATTATGTTCTGACATACGCAGTCAAAAACTTTGGTGTAGTCAGTGAAGCAGATGTTTTGTTATTTTGTTTTGTTTCGGCAACTCCTTTGCTTTTTGCATAATCCAATGAATGTTGGCAATTTGGTCTCTATTTCCTCTGCTTCTGGTAATTTGCTTACTATTGCTGACACCCGGTTTGCAGAATTTTAAGCATAACCTTTCTGACTTGTGAGAAAAGTACAATTTTGAGTAATTTGAGCATTCCTTGGCATAACCTTTTTTCAGGTGTGGAATGCAAGCTGATCTTTTCCAACATAGCCATTACTGTTGTATTTTCCAAATTTGCTGGCATAGTGAGTGCAGCATTTTAACAGCATCATATTTTAGGGTTCTAAATAGTTCAACTGGAATTCTATTGCCCCCACTAGCTTTATTATTAGCAATGTTATCCAAGACTAACTTGACTTCATTTTCTAGAATGTCTAGTTCTAGATCAGTAACCATAGCACTGTGATTATTAATGATAAGATATTTCCTTTGTAGTTATTTTGTGTATTCTTGTCACCACTTTTTAATTATATATTTTATGGTCCTGACTTCTAAAGAGATACAAAAGCAACAGCTTGCATATTGTTTATGGGGGAAATGTTACATGTGATTGGAAAAGAAGAGGAAAAGGATACAGTAGGTACACAGTTAAGTATAAGATAGGGAGCACTTGAGATAAAGGGTAGTTAGGTGGCACAGTGGATAGAATAGCAGATCTGGAGTCAGGAAGACCCAAGTTCAAATTTGGTCTCTGACATTTACTACCTGTATGACCTTGAGCAAATTATTTAACATTGTTTGCCTCAGCATAGCTCATCTGCAAATGAACTGGAGAATGAAATAGCAAACCACTCCACCATCTGTGCCAAGAACATACCAAATAGGAACATAGAGTCAGACACAGGTGAACAACAACAAACTTGAGATAAAGGGAAGATGCAGACTAAGCATTCTAGGAAACATTAAGTTGAGAGAGAATACTAACAGATCTGAGAGATCATGGACAGCTGCATAGAATAATAAGGGGAAGTTGAGATAATCCTTGAAAAAGAGATTTCTGAGAGCTTTAGATCAGAGGTGTCAAACATGTGGTCCACAACACTCCTAAGTCTGGCCTGAACCAGATTAAAACATGATTGGGAAATATTTAACAAAATAAATAAAAATACAATAATATTATATTTTTGAAATTCACCCAATATATTACCTATATGGAACTTTATGCATGGATCAGAGGCCCCCTTTTCTATTTGAGTTTTACACCACTGCTCCAGATGGGAATTAGCAAGAACTTTATTTCTATGGGCACACTTCTTTTCCTACATGTTCCCTTTATAACACTGGCCTTCTGTTTTCTTTCTAATCCACCTTCTCATTCATTCATTCACTCACCAAATATTCACAGATTATTTCCTCTGTTCAAGTCACAGTGCTAAGGGTTGGAATGGAAAATAAAATTTCTGCCCAAAGTCTGACAAGTCCAGAAAGCTGTTATATGGATGTAGCAAAGTCCTTCCTTACACGAATATTTTCTTTATGCTGTTTTCAGAGGAAATTGAGCATCTCAAAAGTGACCCTTAGAAAGACATCAGCCTCACAGTAGCCCCTTTTTTCTCTTGATCAAGAGCACTCTATTTAAGCTCTTTATCAATCATGTAGAAGTTTCTGCAAACAAGCCAAATACATTATGATAACCCAGGTTTAAAACAACCATGCAATGACCTTCATAGAGTGATGCTCCTTTTGGGTGGTATTGTTTTAATTCTGTTCTAATACCAAAATAGTACAAGGTTTCTGGGTCAGTTATCAAAGGAGAGTTCACAATCATAGGCAACCTAAGGTTTATGGACCTTCCTAATAATAGGTTATATAATAGTCCTATCAAAAAGAACTGCAAAGGATAAAGATTCATTCAGAAGGCAGCAGGGGCCAACCAAAAATCAACTCCATTGCTTCTGAATTTTGCCTCAGGGCATTGTCAGGTAGGCAGGTCTGAGTGTCAGCTAGGTGCCTCATCAGACCAAAAATTGCTTCCCCCCTGGGTCAGTTAAGATGAGAAAAAGTAAAATATAACAAAATAAAGAGCCTGCATGTCATCAGTCCACAATGTTACTTCAAATTATTCCTCCGCAGGATGGCCTCTAATGAAACTAGGAACCAACGAGGGTCTTAGCTATTCCAGAAGAAGCATTCACCTATAAAAAGGAAATGTGAGTGAAATGTGAAATAAGATTAAAATTGTTTTTAATGATATTTCATAAGTTCTCATATCTGAATATGTAGTCAATATTGATGATCAGTTGAGACACATGTTATAAGACAATCAGATGTCTTTATATCATATATTTCATATTATACACCTAAATTCATTAGCAATGAAGGAAAAGGAAAGGATTAACCTCTGTTTTCCCCTGGAAAAGACAAATAATAAAGTGGTTTCACCAGAATATAGTTTTTTTGGAATCAGCATCATGAACACTAGCTGGGAATCAGATTTGGTTCAAACACTGTCTCTGGCACTATCTATATGAGCTTAAGCAAAATATTTAACCACCCTGAGTTTTGGTTTCCTTATCTGTGAAATAAAGGCATTAGACTAAATAACCTCAGTCATACCTTCTAGCTTCAAATCTATGAGACTATAAGTACTACCCTATGACTCCGAGGTCCTCTCCACCTCCAAAATCTTATGAATTATTGAAAGACTAAGACTGTGTCAAAAAAACAAAAACTGGAGCAATGGGGAATCATTGAGGTGACTCAGTTGTTCCACCATTAAGTAGTGGGGCTCTCAAGGTATTGGATACCATTAATCAAATGTCAACTCTGAGTTTTAACCAGAAGGAGCACGAGAACATAGAAATCACTAGACAAGAAGCTCTATGATGAGAAGGATAATGTCTAAGCTAAACATTTTATGCTACTGTGGGCTTTGTATACAGGGGGTGCTTAATAAATACTAATTTAATAGACTTCACACTTGAAAAAGTTCCATGTGGATTCTTTTCATTCTGAAGGTAGAGGTCTGTCATCCCTGAAGCTTCTTTCTAGACCCTTTCTTTCTCTCTTGCTTTTACTTCTCAATTAAAGAACAAGCAAAAGTATTCTTTCTAGATTCAGAATTGATGAAGACAATTTAGGTTACCAGTGCCATATCTAGAGTCATTCATCAAAGCAAAAGTTCAGAGATTTAGAGCTGGAAAGGATCTCAGAGACCTTTTAATAAAACCCTTTCATTTAACATATAGTGAAACTGAGACCCAGGAAGATTAAGTGATTCGATCACAATTACAGCTGAGATGAAAAAAAAAGGTCCTTTGTCTTACTAAAAATGCTTTAAAAGTCTTTTTTTCTCCTTTCTTTCTCTCTCTTTTCTTTTTCTGTACTCATGCATCCTTTTTCTTCATCTTTTCAGTTTGTATGTCCGTGTGTGTGTGTGTGTGTGTGTGTGTGCCTAGAAGTTATTCAAAAGACATCTCCTGCCCTCCCTACCCTTTTCCAAGAGGAAACTTGATTCCTGCCAGGAAGAAAAGTAGGAGGTTGGAATCAGAGTCTGGCTACTCTACTACCCTCAGAGAGAAAGTGTATTGGGTTAAAATTATATCAATGTCTTCTTTCTTAAGTATTATTAGTCTGGGGAACATAATTTTTTTTTTAGATTCGTGTTAGATCCTTTATTGCTTTTCTTTTATGGGAAAAGGATGCCCAGAGCTTCTTATCCAAGACTTGACTGCTTTCCCACCAAATACCAGTTCCATAATGAATACACATAGCTAATAAACTGATTAATCCTAGTAAATAGCAGAAGAGAAATTAGAAAAAGCATATATATGAAATAATATACCAGACAATACAGAGAATAAATTATTTCTCCCATTAGAAACAAGATAACTCAGCTCAACTAAGGTAGAGGGTCTTGGATATTACCCAAGGGAAAATTCCCCAAAGTCTCTTTTATAGCAAGCTGGGGATGAGGACACAAAGGAGACTACTTTTCAGTGAATTCCAGTGAATTTCTCTCCCTTCCATGACCTGAAGAGAGGTTGTAGTCATGTGTCATCAATCTCAAAGATGGAAGCCAGAATAATTCAAAGTATCTCTTCCCACCAACTCTGTCCACCCCTCATGATCTCCACCAATAAGGAGCGTTTCCCATTGGCCTTAGAGCCAAGGATTAATGTATATGCAAGAACAATTCCTTGTACATAGTAGACATTTAACAGTTATTGAAATTAAACATTTTCCTAATTAGCTTTCTCTTTCCCCTTTCATTACTCTTTAGTTTTCACAGTAGAACCTTTAAGATTAACTTCATTCTACTGGTAAAATTCATCCTGTCTCCATTTCAAAAAAAAAGTGTCTGCTCTTAAGTCACTTACAGCTTCTATGTGAAAAAAAAAAAAGAATTAATGCTTAAAGAAACTGTCTTTCTTTGTGCCTCAGAAATTTATTTCTGACAGTGGACCAAAAGAATATAAAATTAATGCTCAGTCCTCTTCACATAAGAAAAACTATTACTCTCTGATCTTGGTTTATTCAGATGAATTAGTGTAAAAAATATGTCCACCAAAAAGAACCCTATTCCACATGCTCAAAATGCAAGAGTTTGAGGAGAACAATGACCCAAGACAGCAGCTAGCATATCTGGAGGTGAAAAACATCAAGTTTACTATCAAAGATGGAATTAATAGCTATCAGTTTGTGTCTGAGACTTCCTAAGCAAAGCATTTGTTGACATCACTGAGTCAAGCTGATCATTGGGGGATGAGAGGAGACAAAGGATAAATATTCAGAAAAAGTGTTCATTCTATCCACATCACAGGGACTTCTATATTTTATATTATTTGCTCCTTGCTGTTGGACTTGGATTCCCACACTATACCCTTATCTCTTGGTTTGTTTTTGGAAGGTTTTTCTTGTAATGTGTCCATGTTTATGTTCAAAATATGTTCTGTTTAAAAAGCAAGCAAGCTTAATCTAATACCTAAAGATGACCCAAATGCAGATAGTCTGAGGTTTTCCTGGTTGGGAAAAAAAGTATGATATTACTACTTCTTAATCTGAAATAAGTCTTGTCTGTCAGTCCTTTACTGACACATTAGTTGTATCAATAGGAATATTATATCCTTAAGGGAGAAATTCTAAAATAATATAAAAGCTAGAATAAATGGGAGTGCAGAATTGGTAAAGGAATTCAAAATACTTCATAAAATCTTGATTTGAAACAAGGGTTGATCCTTACACTGATTCTATTTTTTTCTATATTAGTAACCATTTGAGGGAGGGGGGAAGAGAAAGGAAGGAAGGGGAAGGGAAAGTTAGGGAAGGGTAGAGAGGGAAGGGGAGGGAGGGGAAGAAACAGAGGGGGAGGAGAGGGAAGGAAATTGTTACTTTTTCTCCTCTTTTTTTTGAATAAAGGCTAAAATGATTAAAGAAAACCAATGGAGAATGGAGAAAAGTCCAACCTTTAAACTTCGCTATTTCTAGAAAGGACTAAGAAGGAAGCAACCTGGCATATCAGAAGAGGAATAATTTTATTCTTACTCCTTCTTTGCCACTTCTTGTTTTTTCATTCTCCATCCATTTTCTCTCTTATGGATAACACCATTGATAAATAATCTGCAGTCATTTCTACAATAAAACAATGTAAGTATGATTTTAATGTCTGAGTGTTTGGGATCTTTTTGGCCTAATTAAAAATGCAAATGAATAATTGCAGTTTTACCTAGTTTCCTAGGAAGGTGTGTATTAAAACATCTATTTCACCACTATTATTTGCAAGCATCTTGAGTTCCTGAGGGAAAAGACATACATTAATGTAAGAAATTCGTTAAAATTTTTAAAAATTAAATCCTAAAAATTTATTTCTGGTCAAACGAATGATCAATTTCCATGCAATGACATATTTTCCATCTCTTCAGGTTGCACATTAAATGTTTCTAGAGGGTGGGGACATCTTTCAGGATCTCTTTCATCTCCTATGTCCCCCTTCCCTGACCACTATGTAACACAGCTATATGCCTGCCTTCAAGCAGATGGGGGAATATGTCTAGACAATAATCCTTGGAGCTGTAGTGAGTTTCAAACTTTGAGTGTCAACAGTGCAACTTGGTAGCACCTCTTTCCCAGAAGGGAGAATGTTGGATTTGAAAAACAGACTGGTAATTGAGAGACAAGGGCTTGTCCTCGCTCCACCAGTTACTAACTATGGCAAGTTTTACAAATTGCACTTTTATGGCCCCTATTCACTCAATTGTAAAAATGCAGTGATTAGATAAATTAATCCCTAGGGTCCTTTATAATCCTAAAGTCCAATGTTTTATTTTTCGTATTTTTTCACACTTATTTATTTTGTTTTTAATTTATGGAATTAAAAAAAGCATTTTCATAACATAGTATAATAAAAAAAGATTGCACATGAAACTCCAAATCTACTATGTACATAATATATCATTATATATATATATCAATATATATATCATTATATGTATCATAATATATCATATATTCTCTTTATGCAGATAGAATCTTTCTTATGTCCTTTATAGTTAATTTGGATATTTATAATAGTCAAAATGACTTAATCACTCACTGAAAGTCATTCTTAAAATAATATTGCTGTTATTGTATACAATGTCTTCTTCATTCTGATTATTTTGCTCTTCATTATTTCCTGCAAGTTTTCAATGTTTTTCTATGATCTTTGGGCTCATCATTTCTTATTGCACAGTAGTATTCCATCCCTATCATATACCAATATTCTATTTCTATAAGAGAGCTCAAAGGGTGGTTTGCTTGATAGCTATGGCTATATCCTCACACTCTGAAATGCATAGCACCTTAAGGAACAAAATCTCCCGACATTTGACCCTGAGTATGGCAGTCTGTTATGAAGATCCTGGAAGCTGACAGACAAGCTAATAGAGGTTTCTTCATTCCTTAACAGAGGCTGCTGCCACTTTTCTGAGGATCCTTTGAAGTCAATGAATATGTGTTTTGAGATCCCTCAATTCAGCATCATCTCCTGTAATGATACTGATAGCACCCTTCACCCACTTTTATGGTCTCACTCTACTTGCTCCCTCAAAAGAGCACTGAAATCTCTTCACCTGAGTATTTAATAATTTTCAAAAGTCCTTTTCCTCCCTCAAGTCTACTGAGCCCACAACCAATCAATCTACAAGGAGCATTTATTAAGCACCTACTATGTGCCAGATATTGAATGAAACATGCTAGCAATTGAAGGGATGATACAAGGCTTCCTATTAAGCTGTTTATTAAAGGAAGTGGGTGACATTATGTGAGAATCTCAAGAAGAGAATGTTATTGAGAAAGGTGGGAGTCAATTTTATTTCCTATAAAACTAGATGGTGAGTAGAAAGGTACAGGAAAAAAGAGAGGGAATGTCCTAAGTAAGGAATGCCAAGTAGTTCTGTACTGCTGGATTGGAAACTATCTGTAAGAATAAAAAGGGTAAGAAAAGATAGGAAAGAAGAGAAGACTATACATGTAAGGAAAGATAAGAAGGGAATAGGTTCCAAGAGAGCTTCAGATGCCAGACAAAGAAATTTATATTTGATCCTAGAAGTAATAAAGACCATTGGAACTTATTAAATCAAAAGTAATATAGCCAAACCTGCTCTTTAAGATAATCACTTCAGTAGCTGTATAGATAGATGATGAACTGGAGTGCCTTGAGGAAGAGAGAGAGCAAATAGGAGCCAATTGCAATAATCCAGGCTGAGTTGATGAAGGTATGATCTCCACATAAATGCACTGACTCCCATCTTACTTACAAATGTGGACCCTTTTTTTCTTATTCATGCTCCTTCTATCCCTCTCCATATTACATTTATATAATAAGAATTTCACAAAAGCTTTCTCAAAGGATCACAGAATGGTATCCCTGTAGTATAGGTAAGAAAGGTAGTGTTGTGCTAGTTTTATAGGAAATAAAATTGACTCCTTGGCCAGTAACTTTGTACTATACCTCTATACCTTTGCACTGCACCATACCACTACACCACTATATCACTATACCATACCACTTACCTAAACATAGATGGATAAACACAAAAATGGGAGACTGAAAGTGGCAAGGCATATTATTTTTTTTTCTAGCAGTATGTCTATTTTCAGTAATCTCCCATAGGTTTTAAAATAAGAAGGACTTCCAGGAGCCAAGATGGCAGAGCTAGTAGTAAATCTCTATAATTCTCCCATGTCCACCTTTAAATAACCACAAAATATCACCTCAAAGCAAATCCTGAAACAGAACAAGCAAAAAGACAGGGTGAAATAATCTGAGTCCAAAAACCTTGGAAGATCAGCAGGAAAGATCTGTCTCACTCAGATAAAAAGGGAGTTCAGTCCAGGACAAGAAGCATCTCAACAAACCAACATCAGGCCCCACCTCAGCAAACCAATGGGAAATCCTTAGCCACAGTGCAGTGGAGCAGGCAAACACCAACAACAGGTCTCACCATAAGCCTCAGCATAGGTAGGAGAATGGGCAGACTCCAGCTTTGAGAACCACCATGAGCTTTAACTTAGCCCCAGGTAAACAGGCAGTCTGCAGTGGCCAGATCTCCATGAGCTTCAGTGTAGCTCCAGGGAAATGTACAACACCCCACTGGCCTCAACACACTGCCAGATGTTGCCACGAAGAGTTGGATCAGCATCAGGGATGCTGTCAGACTACTGCAGTCTCCAGGAACACCAGGAATCACCACCCCCCAAAATCCATAATTACATCACACAAGGGTCCCATGTGGGTCTTAAGGCGAGATCAATGCAGCACTAGGTAAAGAGCCAGGGACTACAGTCACTATCACAATGTTAAACACTGTCCCTTCTATTTTAAAAGAAAGGCAAAAGGCCAAATAATCTGACCACAGAAAATTATTATGGTGACAGAGAAAATCAAGACACAAACTCAGAAGAGGATAGCAATGTCAAAATACTTGTGGGCAAAACTCCAAAGAAAAATGGAAAGTGGTCTCAAGCCCAAAAAGAACTCATGAAAGAACTCAAAAAGGAACTTAAAAATTATATGAGTGGTAAAGCAAAAAATGAGGAAAGAAATCAGAGTGATGCAAAAGAATTATGGGGAAAAAAAGTCAATAGCTTGGAGAAAAAACAATTGCTTGCAAAGAATTGGTCAAATGGAAAAGAAAATAAAAAAATCTACTGAAGACAAGAATTCCTTAAACTTACACTTGAAAAGCAAAATAGGTCAAATAGAAAAGAAACTGCAAAAACCAATTAAGGAAAACAATTTCTTAAAATTTAAAATTGGGCAAGTGGAAGCTAAGGACTCTATGAGACATCAAGACTCAATCAAACAAATTCAAAAGAATGAAAAAAATGGGAGAAATTTTAAAATAGCTCATGGGAAAAACAACTGACCTGGAAAATAGATCCAGGAGAGACAATAGCAGAATCATTGGTCTACCTGAAAGCCATAATCAAAATAAGGACCTGGACAATATCTTGGAAAATATCAAGGAAAACTGCTCTGATATACTGGAACCAGAGGGGAAAAAAGGCATTGTAAAAATCTAGAAATCACATCAGGAAAGAGAGCTCAAAATTACATCAGGAAAGAGAGCTCAAAATTAAAACTCCAAGGAACATAATAGCCAAGTTTCAGAACTATCAGGTCAAGAAAAAAATACTGCAAGTGGCCAGAAAGAAACAATTCAAATATCAGGGAGCCACAACCAGGACTTAGCAGCTGCAACATTAAAAGATCAGAGGTCACTGAACATGATATTCTAGAAGACAAAGGAGCTAGGACTACAACCAAGAATCACTTACCTGGTAAAATTAAGCATAATACATCAAGGGTGGAAAAAAGTTTTTTCAATGAAAAAGAAGCATTTGAAGCTCTCATGAGGAGACCAGAATTAAATCAAAAATTTGATTTCCAGTATCAAGACCCAAGAGAAGCATAAACAGATAAACAAATAAAAAGGAAAAAGAAAACATAAGGGATTTAATAGAACCTAAACTGTTTACATTCCTACAGGGGAAGATGATACCTGTAATTCTTAAAAACTTTATCACTCCCTTTAAAGAGAATGACAATAATGTGACGACATACCGGAATTTATGGAAGGAAGTCAAAGCAGTACCTTTGGGGGAAAATTTATTTCTTAAAATTCTTACAGCAACAAAGAATATATATAGACAGAGGTATAGAAGGAATATATATAGACAGAGGATATAAATACCAGGTGAATTTGAGGGAATGACATAAAAAATAATTAAGGGATGAGAAAGAAGAATACACTGGGTGCAAAAGGAAGAGGGATGTAGAATGGGGTAAATTATTTCACATGAAAGGGTGTGAAAGACTTCTTACAGTGTAGGGGAAGATGGGCTGAGGGAATGGGCATAGCTTCAACCTTGTTCCATCAGTATTGGCTCAGAGGGAATAATATACACAATCAGCTGAATAGAGAAATCTATCACAAGCAAGTAGGAGGGGAGGAGATTAAGTAAAGGTGGGAGGCAGGACTGAGAGAAAGGGCCGGCAGATCAGGGGAGGTGGTAAACAGAAACACTGGTGAAGAGGGAAAAGGTGAAAGGGGAGAGAGGACAAAGAGGAGGAAAAATAGCAGGGAGAAAAATACACAGTTGTAATCATAACTGTGAATGTGAATTGGATGAACTCTTCCATAAAATGGAAGCAGATAGTGGAGTGGATAAAAACCAGAATCCTACAATATGTCATTTACAAGAAACATACTTGAAGCAGAGAGACACACACATACAAAAAAAATGTAAAAAGCTACAATTGAATATATTATGCTTCAGCTGAAGTAAAAAAAAAAAAAAAAACAGGATAGCAATCCTGATCTCAAAGAAAAGCAAAAATAGACCTAATTAAAAGAGATGAAGGAAATGACATCTTGCTCAGTTAGCATAGACCATTTGAAACAATAGCAATACTAAACATATATTCACCGTGTTATAGCATCCAAATTCTTTTTTTTTTTTTTAAGCCAAAGAAAACAAAGTTTATTAAAGACTCACCAAATTGGGTTGGCTCTTAAGGAGCCTAAGCATTTGTAACACTTGTATTCACAAGCGGGCCAGATACAATCTCAGCTAGACAGAGTCTGAGCTGGATTGCATCTGAGTGCCTTCATGGAGGCGAGATGGGACTAAATACAGAAAAGACTATAGGAGGGATGGGGGGGAGGGGGGTGGTCTGGTAGTCCAGTGTGATGGGAGCAGGGGTCTAGGGAGGGTCCAGAGGAGACGTCCAAGGAGGGACTCCAAGGAGGATCAAAGGCTGGAAACAGCTGGAGGCAATCAGGAGACATTAGGCAATGGAGTGCCTAGGTGGGAAACAGGTGGGGCAGTCAAGAGGTAACAGACCATGGCCACAGATTTGAGAATGAAAAGCCAGGTTCTGTAGGGAGATACAAGGAGAATTCAATTTGAATATGAAAAGCCAGGTTCTGTGGGGAGATACAAGGAGAATTCAAGGAAGTTCCCAGAGCCTGAACCCCATCATTCCCCCCCTCAAACAGATTGAACCCAAATTTTTGGGGGGTAAAGGGCGAAGGTCTCAGCTTCTGAAACTGCTTCCTGCTGGCAAGGGGCATAGAGCTGTCCCTGCCTTGATGGGTCCTGTTCAAGGGGTCAGACTTCAGAACCTGAGCAATGCCAGGTCCAGTGGGCTGGAGACCTTGGATTCAGACGGAGGTTGGTATATAGCCTGGGCTGTCATCTGGAAGTTGATGGCTTGCACTCTGGAAAAGACAAGCCTGGCAAGGAGGTTAGGCAAAAACACACCAAACAGGCACAAAAGGAGTATAAAGAAAAGACAGTGTCCCTGGCATAAAAGATAATTTCTCTGGACAGAATCAAAGATGACTGTGGCAAGACCAAGACATAGAAGGGCATGTTTGATTGGGGAGATTTTTGCTGTCAGATATCCCCTTTCTTTCCAGATTGCTCCATGGGCATATAGAACCAGAAAAGCATGTTTTGAGTAAATAAAAACATCAACTGGCCTGGGGTCAGGTCCTAAGGAATGGGTTAAGACTCCCAAAGCCTGTCCTCTCCTTTCATCAGCATACAGAGTGAAAGGTTTTCCCAGATTGGGTAGGTCTATGATGGGGTGGTGGTCAAATTAGTTTTCAGAGTCTCAAAAACTTTAGCCTGGTCTGAGTCAGTGCCCTGAGCAGGATCATAAAGGGGTTTAGCAATAAAACCAAAACTAGGAATTCAGAGTCTACAAAATCCTGTGATGCCTAAAAACACTCGAACTTGTTTCTTAGTGGCTGGAACTGGGATAGACAGGATTATCCTTCTCTCAGAGGTTAAGGAGAGAGAGGTGGGCATGAGTTCATGACCCAGATACTTTATGGACTGGCCTGCCATCTGGACTTTGTTCCAAGAGATCCTATAGCCTCGAATGCCCAAGAAATTAAAGGCTTCTACAGCAGCAGTCAAAGAACCTGCCTGGGTGGGGCTACAAATGACGCTATCATGCACATACTGAATTAAGCTACTGCCTGCTAGTGTCAGGTGCCTTAAATCCGTTCCCAAAGCCTGGCCAAATAAATGAGGGTCCTCTCTAAAGCTTTGGGGCAATACTGTCCATGTTAGCTGATATAGACTTGATTTCCCCAGGAAAAGTATATTCAAAAGCAAAAATAAATTGTGAGTATTCTCCATTAGGCTTTTTTGTGGAAAGGATTGCAGTGTTGCACGGAGATGAACAAGGGACAAGGATTCTATACTTAAGGAATTTTTCAATTAAAGGTTGTAGTCCTTCCCAGGTCTCAGGCTTAATCAGATACTGGCTGAGATGGGGGAGCACTTTAGGGTCTGGGAGACTAACAATGGCTGGGGTGGCAGAAGTAGCTCTCTCTGGAATTCCAGTGTCCCAAGTATTTGGCCTGAGTGTCTCCCACATTCTCAAGCAAACCCGGGAAGATGTAGAGAACAGAGGCAAAAGGGAGATGGGAGGTTTAACTAGAGAAAATTGGCTTCCCAATTTCACCATCAGGTCCCTTCCCAACAACGGGGCAGGGTCAGAGGAGGGCATAAGGAAGGCATGTTTACGGGGAAGGGGTATGTCTGGAGACATTCCTTAGTTTCCCCTTCAATGCATACAACCCAAGGGGTCAAGGTATGGGTAGAGGCAGAGTGACTGGTTAAAGCAGAGAATTTAGCCATGTTAAAGTGGGTAACGTTACCTTCAGCCTTTGTTTTTGCGCAGGGCTTGGTGAGAGAGGTGGAGAAAGTGGGAGCACTGCCAGCACCCAGGCTTTCCCGTTGTTCCAAGTCTTGAGGAGACTGGAAGACGGGGTACTGGGGGGCGGCTCCACCACTTTTCCAACCTGAGGGACAATCTTTCCTCCAAAGTCCCTCCTGGTCACATGGGCACAGTTCCACAGGCGTTGGTTCCTGGGGCTCCTTCTGGGGGGGCACCCTGGAGGGGCACTCCTTGGACCAGTGACCCTCCTTGTGGCAACGAAAACAAGTTTCCCCACTGCCCAAGTAGCCAGCCTTCCTCCAAGGGGGTCCCCTGGAGGGGTGCTCCCTGGGTCTTTTCCTGGCCAAGGCAGCAGCCAGGAATTGAGCATGCTCCCTGGCCCTGGCCCTTCTCCTTCGTTCTCTTTCCTCGGCTGCAATGAAGCCTCTGTTGTTAAAGACTCCAAAGGCCATCTCCAGTAAGTGGGCCTGAGGTGTTTGGGGTCCCATTGCCAATTTCTGCAGTTTCCTTCTAATTTGTGGGTCAGACTGATTAATAAAATATATGCTAAGGACTGCTGCCCCTTCTACAGAGTCAGGATCCAAATTTGCATGCTTTTTAATCTTCGACTAGCCTATCTTGAAAAAGGGCAGGGTTTTCCTTTTTCCCTGAGTAATTCCCTAATTTTTGGAAAATTTATTTGTTTTTGAAATGCAGTTTTTAGGCCTTCTAACAGGCAAATTACCATAACGTCTCTCTTTCCCCTGTCCTCACTCTTTTGATAATCCCATCCTGGGTCACTAGTGGGAACAGCAGCTGTTCCGGGGGGGTATTTTATGGATTACTGCTAGCCATACGATCCCCAAACTTTTGGGCATGTTCCCAAATTCTCCCCTTCTCCTCATGGTACAACAGACAGAGAAAAGAATATGCAGATCCTTCCAAGAAAGTTCAAATTGTAGGGATATGTCCCTAAAACCCTCAGTAAGCCTAGTGGGGTCTTCTAAGTATCTCCCCAGTTTCTCTTTAATCTGAGTGAGATCCGAAAGAGAGAACGCAACATGCACCCTGGTTGTCCCACTGGGTGGAGTAAGCAAGTCTCTCCAGGGAAACAGCCCTGATGGCCCAATGGGGACAGGGGCTTGTGGAGGAATATAGGAAGTCCCACTTCTTGTGAGCGAGGGGCTGAAGAATGCCTGCTGAACTGGATTAGGCTGTAGGGCCAGGGGATCGGGCTGGTGGGGGGAAAGATCAGGAGGTACCTGAGAAAGAGTAGGGGAAGAAGGGGGACATGCCCCAGAGAGTGCCAGGGGAGTGGGGAGTGGGGCCTGGGGCCTGAGTGAATATTGCCCCAGCCAGAGGGGCTGCAGAGGGAGGCATTTTAGCAAGCCCCGTGGCTGGGAACTGAACAGTGATTGGGAACCGAGATAGGGGAGGAGGTGAGGCCGAGATCCTAGGAGCCATAAACAGGGGGTCATCCAAAACATCTAATTCACCCTCATTTCCCTTTTGTGGGGCAGCTCTAACTACAATCATCTTACAGTCTTTTCTGAAAATGGAGTCCTGAGAGAGTTTGACAAAGGCCCTTATGTAAGGTATTTCTATACATTTTTCCTTTTGGAGACAATATAATTCTAACTGTAAAAAAATATTATATTGTAAGGTCCCAAACATGGGCCAACTTCGTTGTCCTTCAGGTGATACTGAGGCCAAAGTGTGTTGCAAAAGAACAACAACTTTTTGTTTTTAAGGTCTTTAGAGAAGTTAATTTTTTTCCAGTTTTGTAAGAGACAACCCAAAGGTGAATTCTTTGGAACTGATGAAGTTTGACCCATTACTTGGAATGGGGCTGGAAGTCCCCCCCTCCTTAAAGGAGGATGTAGGAGTAAGCCTTAAGAAAAAAAAAAGGAGGACAAAAATAACTGAGTTTTCCCTAATTTCCTTGCATCCAGGAAATCCAGAGAATTGGGCACCCACTTTTGGATGGTATGCCCAGGCCCACTGCCTCAAACACAACCACTGGACCCACAACCTGAGTCTCTAACTCCCTCCCGCCCAGGAACTTCAGAGACTTTGCCTGATACTGGGACCTGAAGCCAGGTCCGAAAATCTGCTTCCAAGGTGCTTGGAGAGCAAGAAGGGATAGTGAGAGGGGGAGGCTTACATACCTTCCAGTTTTAGCAGAAGAACTTGAAATTAGCAGCTTTTCCCAGGCAGGGACCCATAAATGATGAGATTGAGGGGTGACTGGGACCCCAAAATACCAACAGCCCGGGTCATGCTCGAATGAATTCGACTCAAGTCTTCTTAAAGCCAAAGAAAACAAAGTTTATTAAAGATTCCCCAAATTGGGTTGGCTCTTAAGGAGCCTAAGAATTTCTAAGGCTTGTATTCACAAGCGGGCCAGGTAGAATCTCAGCTAGACAGTCTGAGCTGGATTGCATCTGAGCCTAGCATCCAGATTCTTAAAGGAGAAGTTAAGTGAGTTATAGGAAGAAATGATAAAACTATACCGGTGAGGGAACTCAACTGTCCTCTTTCAGAACTTGATACATCCAACCAAAAAACAAACAAGAAAGAAACTAAGGATGTAAATTGTTTATTAGAAAAGTTAGACATGACAGACCTTTGGAGAAAATTGAATAAGAACAAAAAGGACTGCACCTTTTTCTCAGTAGCATATTACACCTGCACAAAAACTGACCATGTATTAAGATATAAAAATCTCAAAATCAAATGTAGAAAAGCAAAAATATTAAATGTATTCTTTTTGGATCATAATGCAATAAAAATTGCATTCAACAAAGGGCAATGGAAAGATAGATTAAAGCTTAATTGGGAACTAAATAATCTAACCCTAAAGAATAATGTAACCCTAAAGAAAGAGTCCACAAAGAAATCATAGAAACGGTCCATAATTCCATTAAAGAGAATGATAGTAATGAGACAACATACAAGAATTTATGGAATGCAGCCCCTAGCAGGACTTTTGGGGGAAAATTTATTTCTCTAAAATCTTACATCAACAAAAAAGAAAAAGAACAGATCAATTAATTGGGTACGCAACTAAAAAAATTAGAAAAAGAACATTTTAAAATTCCCTAATTGAGCACCACACTGGAAGTCCTGAAAATCAAAAGTGAGATTAATAAGATTGAAAGTTTTCAAAAAAACCAGCTATTGAGTTAAATCCAGGAGCAGGTTTTATGAACAAAACAAGATAGATAGGCCATCAGTTAATTTCACTTAAAAAAAAGAAGAAAATCAGAATAAATTAGAACAATTATAAGGAAATATTTTCCCAGTTATATGCCAATAAATCTGATATTCTGAGTGAAATCAATGAATATTTACCAAAATATGAACTATCAAAATTAACAGATAAGGAAATAGAATGTCTAAATATCCCCATCTTAGAAAAAGAAATTGAACAAGTCATTAGTGAACTCCCTAAGAAAAAATCTTTAGGGCCAGGTGGGTTAACAAATGAATCCTACCAAACATTTAAAGAACAATTAATTCCTATGCCAAATAAACTATCTGGAAAAATAGGTGAAGTCTTACCAAAGTCCTTTTGTGACACAAATGTGGTATTTATACCTAAACCAGGAAGAGCTAAAATGGATAAAGAATGGTATAATCCAATTCCTCTCATGCATTTCAATGCAAAAGTTTTGAACAAAATAGTAGCAACGTGATTACAGCAATATACCACAATATATAACCAGATCAGATTTATACCAAGAATGCAGGGTTGGTTATTAACATAACATAACATAAATTAATGACATAACAAACAGAAATCATATGATTATCGTAATAGGTGCTGAAAAAACATTTAGCAAACTACAGCACCCATTCCTATGAAAAACACTAGAGAACACAGGAATAAAGGAGAGTTCTTCAAAATGATAAAACCGTGAAGCAAGGGTGCCCATTATCATTACTATAAACCAATATAGTGCTAGAAAAGTTGGCTATAGCAATTAGAGAAGAAAAAGAAATTGAAGAAATTAGAACAGGTTTGCAGATGATATGATGGTATACTTAGAGAACCCTAGAGAATCAACTAAAAAAATTACTAGAAATAATTAAGAACATTAGTAAAGTTGTGGGATATAAGATAAACTTACCTAAATCATCAGCATTTCTTTATATAGCAAAGCCAAGTAGCAATAGATAGAAAGAGAAATTCCATTTAAAGTAACTGTAAACAGTATAAAACACTTGAGTCTACCTGCTAAGACAAACCCAGGAACTGTATGAACACAGTTAAAAAAACTACTTTCCACACAAATAAAGTCAGATCTAAGCAACTGGGAAAATATAAATTGTTCATGGGTAAGCTAAGCCACAATAATAAAAATGACAACTCTGCCTAAAGTAATGTACTCATTCAGTGCCATACCAATTAAATTACCAAAAAAACAAAATTGACAGAGCTAGAAAAAATAACAACAAAATTCATCTGAAAGAGCAAAAGGTTGTGAATATCAAGGGTACCGGTAAAAAAAATATACAAAGGAGGGCAGTCTAGCAATGCCAGATCTAAAACTATATTATAAAGCAGTAATTATCAAAATTATCTAGTACTGACTAAGAAATGGACTGGTGGATCAATGGAGTAGATTAGGTACATAAGATACAGTAGTCAATGACCACAGAAATCTAGTTTTCCTGGATAAGAACTCAATATTTGACAAAAATTGCCAGGAAAACTAGAAATCAATAGGACACAAACTGGGCATAGACCAACATCTCACACTGCATGCCAAGGTAAAGTTAAAATTTAGACATAAAGAGTGACACCATAAGCAAATTAGAAGAGCAAGGAATAATCAATCTGTCAAATCTATGGGAAAGAGAAGAAGCCATGACCCAAGAAGATATCGCATTACAAAATGTAAAATAGATAATTTTGATTATATTAAAATAAAAAGCTTTTGCATAAACAAGCCCAAATGCGACCAACATGAGAAAGAAAGCAGAAAACTGGGAAGCAATCTTTATGCAAGTGTCTCTGATAAAGATCTCATTTCCAAAATATAAAAAGAATGAAATCAAATTTATAAGAATAAAAGCTATTTCCCAGTTGTTAAAGGATATTAACAGATAGTTTTCAGATGAAGAAATTCAAGCTATCTATAGGAACATGAAAAAGTGTTCTAAGTCACTTTTGATTAGAGAAATGCAAATTAAAACAACTCTGAGGTGTCACCTCACATCTGTCAGAATGGCTAGTATCACAGAAAGGGAAAATGACAAACGTTTGAGAGGATGTGGAAAAATTGGGATACGAATGCATTGTTAGTGGAATTGTGAACTGATTCAACTCTTCTGGACAGTGATTTGGAACTATGCCCAAAGGCTAACCAAACTATGTATCCTTCAATATTAGTACTAGGTCTGTATTCCAAGGGATAGTTGAAAAGGTCAAAGGTACTACATGTATAAAAAATATTAATAGCAGCCTTTTAGGTGGTAAAATATTGGAAATTGAGGGCATGCCCATTAATTGGGGAATGACTGAACAAGCTGTTTATTAATGTAATGGAATATTGTTGTGTAATAGGAAATGATGAACAGGCAGATTTTAGAAGAACCTGAAAAGGCTAGTACTAACTGATGCAAAGTAAAATGATCAGAATCAGGAAAACATTGTACACAGTATCAGCAACATTATGTGATGATCACCTATAAATGACTCAGCTCTTCTCAGCAACACAATGATCCAAGACAAGTACAAAGGACTCATGAAGGGAAATAATATAGATATAGAGCATATTTTTTTATTTACTTTATTCTTTTTCTTGTGTTTATTTCTTTTGATCTGTTTCTTCTT
Organism: Notamacropus eugenii; assembly: GCF_028372415.1. Classification (NCBI taxonomy): domain Eukaryota; kingdom Metazoa; phylum Chordata; class Mammalia; order Diprotodontia; family Macropodidae; genus Notamacropus; species Notamacropus eugenii. The sequence continues at coordinate 123,592,134 of NC_092877.1, read as the reverse complement.
TCACAACTATGACTAATATGGAAATATTATTTTACGTGATAGCACATGTATAACAGATATCAAATTGCCAATCATTTTCAGAAGAGGGGTAGAAGGGAGGGAGAAAAATTTGGAACTCAAAATTTTGTAAAAATGAATGCTAAAAATTGTCTTGACATGTGATTGGGGGAGGAAATACTATTAAAAATAAAGAAGGATTTATTCCCTACAAATGAGGTAACTGAGGACCAGGGAAGTTGAATAACTTGTCCGGGGTTTCTCATGCAACATATCTTCTAACATGTTTCCCTTTCCTCTATAACAAACTGCTCTGGCACAGGTCCCTTTTCCTCTGTTCCCTTTACTTCATGTCCTAGGCTCATAGGTTGCCATTTCTGTGGTTAGACTCATGGAACTCAGGGACTTGAAGTCATATCTTCTTGTCTCCCCTGCATTGTATTCACTGCACTGCCTAAGTGCCCAAGATATGTGTTAGTGTGTGTGTATGTGTGTGTATGTATATATGTGTATACACAAACACAGACACACACATATATATATTTATATTATATATAAATGATATAAACACGTTTTAAAAGGGTAAATATAAATGTTTTTCTGCCTATTCTTGGAATTGCTAACCAATCAGAAAAGATAAGAGCAGAAAAACTTTTTTTCCAAGTTAACCCATCTCTAGTTTTAACATATTCGTTGTTATGAGAAAAACTTTTGCTATTGACTAACTTTCTTTTGTTTTCTCCTCTGGTCAGACTTGCAGCTTTCCAAGAGTGTCTCAAAGCACAGAGCATAGATGCAGTGATACTTGCAATATCAAACAAGCCAAAGGGAAATTACAGATTTCTCTTATAATTAGGTGGTATATTTTACTATTCTTGTTACTAGAGTGTGACAGGGGAGATAATTTTAAACCAGGAGACTGCAACACATAGTGAACTCCTACTGGACCTGAAATCCCTAGAAGGTCTTGGTTCAAAACCTGTGTCTGGTGATTACTAACTGTGTGGCTATGGACCAGTCACTTAAGCTATCTGAACCCCAGTTTATTCATCTGTAAAATGGGGATAATAATACCTATGGCACCTATTAACTAATGGGTATATGCATGTGTGTGTTTGTGTGTGTGCTTAGACAACTGGGGTTAAGTTAATTGCCCAGGGTCACACACCTAGTAAGTGTCTGAAGTCGAATTTGAAGTCATATCCTCCTGACTCCGGGGCTGGTTTTCTTTTCGCTGTACTACTGAGCTGCCCCTTCCTAGTGTTCTTAAGAGGCTTAAATGAGATAATATGTGAAAAGCATTCTAAAAACTTTCAGGCACCATAACAATGTTTGTTATTCTGTCCTTATTGCCTCAAATTATTTTAAGACCCTGAGCAAATTATTGAAGCTTTCTATGACTGTTTCCTCATCTGTTAAATAAGAGAGAGTTGGATTTGGCGACCTCTGAGGTCCCTTCAGCCTCTAAATCTATGATCCTATGAAGACCATGTAGCTCTCTGACACCTCACAACAATAAATTACCAACTGGCTTACTTACAATGAAGTCCTCTTCAAAGGAGGGTGACTAGCTCCATTTTTATTTTTGATGCCCTATCAACCCCCAGATTTGTATATAAGATCACTCTTCCTTTAAACTATAAATTGTCTCTGTGTTCTGTAGAAAGGTTTGAGAGCACTTACTTCTTAATGAATCTCAGAGGCAAGGGTAGTGAATGAAATATGTTGGATGTGGGGAGCAGAGTGAGGAGGAAGAAGAGCATCTCACAGAATCAAACAAAACAGCCTTTCTTTTTTTCATATTAAAACCTATCATCTCTTTGTCAGGTCTATAACTCACTGAGATTCAGACTTCAAAATTTATATTGGGTCCAAAAACCTTTATCAAGACCCCAGGGCCACTTAGTCTCAGGGCTCAGAGAGCTGTGATATCTCAGATTTCTATTTTCACAACATCCTTCTCTTTCCCAACATTCCCTTCCTTTCAGAAGATTCCTTCTCTCCACTCATACAACTACCACCTTAGTTCAAGCCTTCCCCAACTCTCCCCTAGATAATAGAATGAGCCTCCTAATTGGTATTCCTTCCACAGGCCCCTCTCCACTCCAATCTATCCTCCACTCAGCAGCCAAAATGATCTTCCTAAAAAGCAGATGTGACCTTGTCACCCTGCTACTCAGTAAATAAACTCTACTGCCTCCCTTTTAGCCAGAATTAAATATAAGATCATCCATTTGGAATCTAAATCCCTTCACAACTTAGTCCCTTTCTACCCTTCTAGTTTACTTATACCTTACTCTGTTTCATGTACCCTAAAAGCCATTGATACTGGCTTTCCCTCAGTTCCTCATATACAACACTCTATATCTCAACCTCGTGCCTTTTTCACCAGCTATTTCCTATTCCCAGAAAATTCTCCTTACTGCAGTCTCCCAGCTTCCTTCAAAACTTAACTCAGACTTCACTTTCTACAGGAGTCATTTCCTTCCCCCACCCCCATTACTAGGGCCCTCCCTCTGAGATTACTGTTATTTATTGTTTCTGCATCTTGTGTATACATAATCTACATGTTGTCTTCCCATTTAGAATTTGAACCTCCCAAGGGTTGTTACTGTTGACTAGGATTCTCTAACTTTCAGGAACCTCCCTTCTCACTTGATAGTGTCTTCCCTCCCAAACTATGGTGTATTGAAAATAGCTGTTATTGATCGGCCAATAATAGGTCCCAAACCAAACCTCATTTGGTCATTGTTTGGGTTCCGAGGACTGAGAATGCCTGTAAATACCAGTTGTTTCTGTTTTGGCAAGAAACCCTGAGGGTCTTTCCCTGCCAGATTGATTTTTAACTAGGTAAAACAGGCCATTCTTTGCCTCCTTTCTTCTTATGTAGCCCTAATCACTGAATTAGCATTGCCTCCCACAGAGACCTGGGAAAGGCAAAGGCTAAGGTCTCCCACAGCATCCAGGACCATCTCCAGTCCCCCTGATCTGTGTGTGTGTGTGTGTGTGTGTGTGTGTGTGTGTGTGTGTGTGTGTTCATCCTTTGTTGCTGAAGAAGACCATGCCATCAGAGAAATAATGATACGACTTGCACTAGACTTAGTTTTGAGTGAGGGAGGGCTGTGCAGGTCACCAGCCTCACTTCTCCTCCAGAGCCATTTGAATTCAGGGACCAGATATTCATCAGGATGACTGGAGATGACCCAGGATGAGGCAATTGGAGTTAGTTAAGTGAGCTGCCCAAGGTCAAGTGTCTGAGGTGAGATTTGAACTCAAGTCCTCCTGACTCCTGCACTGCTGCTCTATCCACCATGCTGCTGGACCCAGATGACTTCTGAAGAGAGAGTGAGGCTGGTGACTTTGCATAACCCTGCCTCACTTAAATCCAATTTACTTGCAAGTCATGATATCATCTTCCCAAAGTTCTTTGAGAAGGAAAGACAAACAATACCAACTATACATTGAAACATAGTTAGTATTTGTTCACTGTATGTTGCATATACTTGCACATGTACTTGCTGTCTCCTCCATTAGAATGTAGGCTCATTATGAGTAGAGATTATTTCATTCTTTGCACATTTCCTAGCACCTAGCACAATTCCTGGCACATAGTAGGTGTTTAGTAAATATTTGTTGATTGGTTGAACTATTATATCATACTAACTGTCTAGTTTGGCAGAACAGGAAAACATGAGCTAGAATACTCTTTCCTGGGTAAGTTCAATTCATTCAATTGGGCATTGATCTAATTTCCAAAGAAAGACAGACAGAGAAACTGAGATAGAAGTAGAGAGAGGCAGAGACAGAGACAGAAAAAGACCAACAGAGAAATGAAGAGAAAGACAGAGAGAGGGAAAGGGAGAGAGAAGTAAAGGGGAGAGAGACAAAGTATCTAAAATTGTTCAGTGAAAATAACTAGAGCTCTTTTAATTCTCTTCTGAGCATCAATTGGATTGTGTGCATGCTTCAGCTTGTTGCCCAATTCCCTAGACGTAGAGGCATTCAAGTCTTCTTAGTTCACTGACAGAGCTTAAAGAGGAAGTGACAGGATAATTATTTTTTCATAACTGTTTTCTCACACTATACTCAAGGAAATATCTTAATCAAAACCTGAAAATCACCTTTCCTGCCTTGTTAATAGTGCCAATTCTTGTGTTTTACCATGAATGTAACTTTCTGATTTTTCCTTAGTGTTTCGGTACAAGTTTCCCTGATGAGTGAAAACAGTAGAAAAAAAGGGTTAATAATAGTGCACTGCCAGTGGGGGTGAGGAGGTGGAGATGTGTGTGTGTGTGTGTGTGTGTGTGTGTGTGTGTGTGTGTGTGTGTGTGTGTGTGTGTATTGTAGGGAAGGGTTCCAGATGCAGACCAGCAACTCTTTTTGAAACTTAAGATATCAAAGTACTTTTTAGAGTTACTGAGAGGGTAAGTGATTTGTTCATGGTTACCTGATACTTGTGTGTGTGTGTGTGTGTGTGTGTGTGTGTGTGTGTGAAAGAAAAACAGAGAGTGTGTGTGTGTGAGAGAGAGAGAGAGAGACAGAGACAGAGAGAGACAGAGACAGAGACAGAGAGAGAGAGAGTCTTGAACTTAGCCCTTTTGGAATCTTATTAGCCTTTCATCAACTATTCCAAGATATCTCTTCAACTACCACTTTAAGTCATTTATAATTCCCTTTACATGAATTAACCTAACATTTTTGACTGTTTTGGCAATGAGGCTGAGACTGCACAAGTGCTTTTGGGGCTTGGATACTATCCTCAGAGAAAAGTGGTTCCTCATCACTGAAAGGAAGGGTGACTTCAGCATTTGAATAGTCTCAGCCTCATTGTCAAAACAGCCAAAAATGTTAATTCCAGTGAATTATTTGGACAAAAGTGACAAGCTCAAGCATAGAGGATCAAGACCAGATCATGACAGAAAAATGCTATAAGGACTTAGTCATGAATCCCATCAATCTGATCCTCATGAACTTTTCTTTGCCATTTCCCCTTGATGGTGCCAGACTGTATATGATACCCTGCCAGCACAACTGAGCACTTAGAGCTGCTCCGACTACATTCAAGATCCTGGAGTTCGTCAGAAGTTCCTCCATAATTGGGTCTATCTCACTGAGAACCAACAGAGCTGACATTAGCTATCTACAAGTTCCAGTCCATGGGGCTATTGTCCACAGATTCACCAGGCTAGTTGCTTTTCCTTGAGCCCCCTGAGAGAATAGAGCTTAGTAGTGGTGGGTAGCTTCTTGATTGGAAGAAAGTAGGAACCAGCATTCCTCTTGGATCTCCTCTGATTTTCGTAAGCTTTCTCTATTCAGTAGCACCTCAATCCATTCTTCTTTGCAAAGTTACAACTCTTATGCTGAAAAGAACCCAAAATTCATTTTATTTCCAAAGGCAAGAGGAAACAAATCTTAGAGGATCAGAGATCTACTATTTAAAAAGCACTATATTGGAACCTCTGACTGAAAATTATGTAAGGAATTTTTTTGTGCTTCCAATACACTGCAAAAAGAACCATAAAGCCTTAACTCCATATGAACAAGAGTATCTCCTTCAGTCTCTCCTTTCTCTATAAAATAAAATGCTCTGGATAGCTCTTGGAAAAGAAAAACAGAAAGAAAAATAACACATTTCTTAGGGACACTTAGGGTTTATTTAGTTCTTTGTTCTCATCTTACAAATGAGGAAATTGAGTTCTAGAAAGGGACAAAGATCTGAAGAGAGCAAATCATAGAGCCAAGATTTGATTCTGACCCCAAATCCTCTCATCTTGATGAACAATTAACATCACTTGGGAAATACATGAAAAGTTTTTGCCATAATTTCTTTCCAATAAGTTTACATGCAAAGTAACATTATGTTTTTATTATTTGCATATATGTGCTATGTGTTCCTATCATATGCTAGAAGTTAAGAAATGGAGTCTCAAAACCATCTCATAGTTTTGATGCATCAGAACCAGGATTTGAACCAGAGACTCTTGATGAAAATTCATCATTCCATCCTTCTATATTACTCTTTGCTTCAATATTTGGCTGAATTAAGAAAGATCAAGTAAAAATTTTCTGTTTAAATATGCGCCAGTACCCTCAAATCACAACTTTGGAATCATTTTTGACTCTCCCCCATCTTTTATCCTCCTATATCCAATCAGTAGGGATTATTGCTAGATTATTTTTATCCAGTCTATCTCCACACATGCAAAAAAACAAAAAACTTTTGCATCCTTCCCCATCTCTCCACTCATTTGACAATAACCCTGATTCAGTCCCTCAATCTCTCTGACCTGAACTATTAAAACTGTATTTTAATTGATCTCCCTGCTTCCAGTTTCTACCATCTTCAATCCGTACTCTACACCATATCACTTATGTGTTCAGGAAGCATCAATGAATCCCTATTTACTCTAAGATTAAATAAAAACACCTTTGTTTGATTATTGAAAGGGCAATGAAACCCTTCATTACATGCCACCAGCCTATTTTTTCAGACTGATTTTAGATTATTCCCTCTCACATGTTCTAGCCAAATAAAATTCTTTATTGTTCCTCATAAATGACATGGCTCCTTCCACCTCTGTGATTTTACATAGATAAACCTAATGCCTAGAATTCTCTCCCTTCTTTTCTCCCCTTCTTGGAATCCAAGATTCCCATTAAAACCCACCTCCAAGGTGCATCCCCTACCATCTTTCTTCAATCAATTTTTAATTTCTGTATATATTTTATATTTACTTATATAATTAGCTCTTGTTTTCTCCCAGTTGAATGTAAATTCTTCAAGGGCAGGGACTTTTATATTTCTTTTGGTCTTTGTATCCATAAAATCTAGAAAATACCTTTTACAAAATAGCTATTTCATAAATGGTGAATACATGAATGAATTAATCTTCCTATAAACCTTTTTGTCTGCACTCATTTTTGGTTATTTATCAGAAACTATTTTATATGGAAGGTGAAATAGAGATTATCTAGCCTAATATCCTTATACATTTATAAATGAGGAATTGGTGACCAAAAGTATTCATGGGAGTTGGCCATTGTCACAAAATGATAGAGATGAACTTCCAGCCCATGTCTTATTCATATTTGGGGCTATCCAGTGCAAGTGCTAAACTGCAGAATTGGTTTCTTCTTATCATCCAGCACTTTTCAGTTCTTAGGTTTTATATTAGCTAGCAGTACCTTAAATATATTAGACAACAAATGTAAATTATTGAATTAAAATTAAACTAGAAAATTAAATTTAATACAAAAGTGTACATATAGTACATTCCAAATATGAAAAGCTTGAGGATTACACAAAATTTGTGCATTAGTAATACCACTTACAGCTCCATAAATCTGGAAGCTGAAAACTAATCTAGAGAAGGAAGGATCAAAAACTCATCTCTTCTAGTCTACTTTGTGTCCCCGTCATACAATGCGTGCTTTCCTGTCAGTCTTTCCTCTCCTTTTTTTCAATGTTTTAAATTTCTAGCTTTAAAGCTCTACTCATATAATACCTCCTCCATGATGCCTCCTCTGATTCGACCACCAGCAATGACTGGTCCCCTCAGTATGTGTGTGTATATATATATGTTTTGTCCCTTTTGGTACCATAATATTGTGTATTATATCTATTTATGCTAATGCCTTATTCCATAATGATCCTCTAATCTCCATGAAAGAGAAAAATAGTTCCAATAGGAAGGAATGGGGAATGCTTTTTTGAGCATATGGCATTTGACTAGGGATTTAAAAGCAGGCAAATTATTCAATGGGCGATAGGGGAGAGATAAAAGCGTTCCAAGAATAGCAAACAGCCTAAATAAAGTCAAGGAGGCTGGAATACACTGGGCATGTTTAAGAGGCAAATATTAATCCAGTTTAACTAGAACACAGAGTACATATCAAAGGCCATTATGAAATAAAGTTGAAAATGTAAGGTTGCAAATGCTTGTTGAATTAGATTGTATACTGGCTTTAAAATGCAGTTGAATAACAGGGAGAAATGTTCAGACTTTATTCAACAGACAATAGAGAGCCATTAAAGATTTTAGAGCAGAGGAGGGGCATCCATAAAGACAATTATTACGGCAGTGAGGGGAAGAAGAGATTGGAGGGCAAAGAAAGAGGATGGGGAAGACTTTAAGGAGGCCATTTCAATAGCCCAGGTATGTAGGAATGTGAACCTGTCCTTAGGTGGTAATTATGAGAATAGAGAGGAAGGAATATAAGTAAAGAAATGTTATGAAGGTAAGAAATGACAGAACTTGAGAACAGATTCAATTTGAAAGATGGGGGAGAGGGAAGAATCAAAGATAAGACAAAGGTTTCAAATATGGGAGACTAGGTGACTCACCAGTCAGTTTCCACTGACAGAAATAGTAAAAGAAGAAAGAGAATATTTAGAGAGAAAATAATAAACTTGCTTTGAACATGTTGAGATGTATGAGCCAATGGCATATGCAGGGAGAGATCAAAGGATCATAATTTGAGACCTGGAAGGGACCTTGGAGGCCATCAAATACAATGCCTTCATTTTATAAATGAGGAAGCAAAGGAAAAAAAAAGAAATTGGATGATTTTCAGAGTCACCCAACTAGTAAGTATCTGAGATGTGATTGAACCAAGATTTTCTTGTCTCCAAATCTCATGCCTTATCCAACTACTAAGTTCTGCCTTTCAGCAAGGAGGAGGCAGGTCCTATAGGCAGTTGGAAAAACAAGTCTAGAGCCTGAAAGAAAGGTCAGGATTGTAATACTACAGACTTCTAGGATAATATGCTTGGAATGGACTTTATCTAATATAAGAATCAAAATCTTCTCTAAAATGTCACTGACAAATGGTCAGGGAAACACTACTTAATCACAGAGGAAAAGAGGGGATAAGCATTTATATAACCTAGTCTGTGCCAGGTGCTTTTTACAAATATTATCTCATCTGATCCTTACAACAACCCTGCTATTATGATTCTTATTTTACAGTTGAAGAAACTGAGGTAAACAGATGTTAAGGGACTTGAACAGGGTCACACAGTAAGTGTCTAAGGATGGATTTGAACTTAGTTCTCCCTAATTCCAGGCCCAGCACTCTACCGCATCACTAACTCATAGAGGATCATAGATTTATAACTAGAAGGCTAGTAAGTTCAACTCTCTTATTTTATAGATGAGGAGCTGAGGCCAAGAGAAATCAAATGGCTTTCCCAAGATCATCAAGGATTATCTAAGGCAAGATGTGAACCTGTTTTCCTCTCTACAAGTCCATCATTTTGTCTACTACATTAAGGTGAGAATCCTGGTAAGGAATAACCCCAAACCTCCCAAGGCAGCAAATTCTACTTATGTAAGGGTCACATTACCAAAAAACAAACAAATAACAACAAAAATCCCAAAGAATGTTCCTTATATGAAGCTAAAATCTGTCTCCTTCAAACTTTCAATAACCTCCTCCTGCTTTTTTTATACTTTTCTAATATATTAATCATGACTTATTTGTTATTATAACCTCTTTTTTTCTCCTCCAAATTTATTATGTTTTCAATTTTCAACATTCACTTCCATAAGTTTTAAACTTTCTCCCCCTTCTTTCCCCCTCCTCACCAAGACTGCATGCAATCTTATATGGGCTCTACACATAACGTTCTTATTAAACACACTTTTGTATTACTAATGTTGCATAGAAGAATTAAAATGAATTGGACAAAGCATGAGTAAAACTAAACAAAATCAAACATAACAAAAGAGAAAATCGTCTGCTTCATTCTGTGTTCTGATTCAATAGTTCTTTCTCTGGATGTGGATGGTATTTTGCATCATGAGTCCTTTGGAAATGTTTTAGGTCCTTGCATTGCTGTATTCTCTTAAGACCTTAAATTGGAAAAGACTTTGCTTAAGTCACTTAATTTCTCTGTGTCCGGGAGCTGGACAGGATAACCTTTCAAGTCAATTCCAGTTCTAATTCTGTAATTTTGCATTCAGTTCTGAGTGTCTCATTTTGTGAAGGGCATTCTAAGTCTGGGGACTGGGAAGATTTGACATCATGCTTTATATAAGTGGCTTATGCTAAGAACTCTTGCCTTAAAGAAGAGATGGCTCTGGGAGAAGCATGGCAGTTGTCTTAAAATGTTTAAGGAGCTGTCATATGGAAGAACAGCTAATCTTGTTCTACCTGTTCCTATAGAACAGAATTAATAGTATTGGAAAAGAATTGTTAGTAATTAGCACTGACCCTGTTTGATTTCACCACCTTGAGAGTAAATCAGTTCCTCTTTACTGGACATCTTCCATTGGAAACTGTATGACATGGGTCAGTTGCTTAAACTCATCTGTAAAATGGGGACAATATTAGGGCAGCTAGGTGACACAGTAAATAGAGCACCCTGGAGTCAGGAGGACCTGAGTTCAAATCTGACCTCAGACACTTGACATACTAGCTGTGTGACCTTGGGCAAGTCACTTAACTATGATTGCCTTGCCTTCCCCCTCTCCCTTAAAAAATAAAATGGGGACAAAAATACCTATAGTACAGGAGCAATATTGTAAACAAAGCCAAAATGGAACCTAGAGGTCATCTGGTCCAACTCCCTTATTTTACACAAGTAAACTATCTTGCCCACTAAGTAAAAAATGCTTTGTCCAAAGCCATAGAAGTAGAAAATGAAACAGCACAATTTTGATGCTGTCTTCATTGCTGCAAATCTAGTGTCTTTGTAAGACACTACAAGAATGTTATATGAGACGATAACAACTGCTTTCCCAATCTAAAAGCATTACATAGGTGCCATCTATCTGTTGTTGCTGTTACTACTTTAAAAATAAAATTTTCAACGTCCAGTGAATTGTGTTTTTCCCTCAAAGCTGAGTTGCAAAAAAGTTTATCTAACATGCTATAATGGTTTCCAGATGTGTCAGATACAAGGGTAGAAGTGTTATACTTTACTACCTAATAGAACTTTATTTTTCTACCGAAATTAATATTTGATTTTGCAATTTTATCTTTGTGCTCCAACACCATTAACCGTGTAACAGAGAATATAATCAGTTTTACTGGTCCAAATCCCCTTCTCATTTTGTTTCCATTTTAGGTCAATTTCCATGGTGGCCCACTATGTCACAGTCACATCTCTCTCTAATTAAAGTGTACCTCGTGTCCCTAATATCTATTTGATCAGTAAAAAAAAAATATTTAAAGTTTGTCATCTAATCTCTTGCCATTCCATCTTTATTTGATAACTCCATTTTTAATTAGCTTTCTTTTATTCCCAGTACAATCTGTCTTCTTTAAGCCGGATTGTATCGAGTGATGTGGCACTATCTGAAGTCATTTGACAAACCTTCAACAACAAAGCACTCAATTTAACCCAAAATAAGGTGACATCCGGTAAAATATTTATTTTGTCTTGACTTCCTTTTCAATTGCATATATTTAAAGGGGTTATCAACGTTTTTCGTGAGAAACAATGAAGGATAATGAATAGACACCCCTGCAATCCCAAATTACCAGCTATGAAGCCTACTCATTCAAGTAGGAAGCACTATATGCCATTCTGGAATTCAGAAAGACCTGGATTTAAATCTTACCTCTGACCCTAGCTCTATGACCTCAATTCAAACAATGGAAAGAGCGCTAAGATTTAGTCAGGGGAACTGAGTTCAAATCTCAACTTTCCCACTTACTGGGTCACAGTGGGCATGTCACTTAACCTCTCTGAGATTCAATTCCTTCATCTGTAAAATGGGAATAATCATAACCTGTAGTACCCACCTTATAGTATTCCTAGGAGGTTCAAATTGGTTACTATACATGAAGTACTTTGCAGATTTTATAGTGCAATATAAATACTAGCTATCATTATTATAGAAGGTTGTTTCAAGTTTTTCTCTGTCCTCTCCAGGCAGCTCTTCTGATTCTCTTCTCCAACATGATTTACTCTACAATCCCCCAAAAACCTCTTCAATCTGAACATTCACTAACAGAATTAGATTTCCAATATTGGAAGTACCCTCTGTACCAGAAGACCCCTTCTTCTGATTGTTTGGTTCCTTCTATTTTTTGTTGTTGAGTTATTTCAGTCTTGTCCGACTCTGTGACCCTATTTGGGGTTTTCTTGGCAAAGATACTGGAGTGGTTTGCCATTTTCTTCTCCAACTCATTTTACAGATGAGGAAACTGAGGCAAACAGGGTTAAGAGATTGACCCAGAGGCACAGAGCTAGTAAATGTCTGAGGCCAGATTTAAACTCATGAAGAGGCATGTTTCTGCTGTTAAGACCTGTACTCTGTCCACCACACCAACTAGCTGCCCAATTCCTCCTGCTCCTCCCATTACCTCCATTTTAAGGAGATCTCCACTCCATCCATGTCTTCTTCCTTCTTCTCCAGGCTGTGATTCTGACTTTTCTCTAGAATTCCCCAGAGATCTTCCCCATCCCTTCCAGCTGCCCTTTATGTGATGACTTCCCCCATTAGAATAAGCTTCCAAGGGCAAGGACTACTTTTCTTTTTGCTTGTACTACCAACACTTAGCACAATGTCTGACGCATAGTAATCACTTAATAAATGCTTATTGATCGATATTGGCAACTAGGCAGGTGGTACAGTGAACAGAACCAAAACTCATGAAGATCTGAGTTCAAATCTGACCTCAGACACTTCTTAGCTGTGTAACCCTGAACAAGTAATCTTTCCCTGCTTCCATTTCCTTCTCTGCCAAATCCATGTGATAATGGTACCTACCTCCCAGGATCAAAGAAGTTACTATCTGTAAAATGTTTTGTAAACCTTACAGCATTATATAAATGGTAACTGTTATCTCCACATATATGACAGACCCTCAAAAGTGCAGCAATCTCATGTGTTTCATGCTCCTTTTTCTTTGTCTTTATCTAGTTATTGTTTTGGTAGATACTGGAGTCAGAAAGAAGCAGGGGAAGGAGAGGTACATTTAGAATCCATGTGCCCAGGTTTTAAATCCTGGCTCTGTTAATATCTGTATAATCCCAGGCAAGTCACTTCTCTTGTCTTGGACTCAGTTTTTGCATCTGTAAAATGAGGGTTTTGTGCTAAATAAATCTCTAACGGACTGTCCACCTCTATGAGGAAAGAGCCACCCTTCAGTCATCTATTAATTTTTGGACCATGCTCGGTAGGGATAATTCTATTAGGTTTCAGTTTCTACAAATAATATGTCTGGTTATTTGTAGCTAGCATTTATGAAGCATTCAAGGTTTGCAAAGTGCTTTACAAATATTATCTCATTTTATTCTCATAATAATCCATTTGGGGAAAAGTGAAAGGAATAAGCACTTTTGAACCACTTACTCTATGTCAGGCCCTGTGCTAACTGCTCTTTACAAATATAACCTCATTTGATTCTCCCAACAGCACTGGGAGGCAGGTGCGAATATTATCTCCATTTTACAGGTGAAAAAACTGAGCACATAGAAGTTGTGATTTGCCTAGGGTTACATAGCTAGTAAATGTCTGATACGAGATTTGAATTCAGATCTTCCTGACTCTAGGTCCAGACTTCTATTTGCTGTGCCACTTAGCTGCCATAATAGCAATTATAAACATATCTACAGCTTCCTGGAACTTGAAAAGTTACAATAATAAATTTCAGGATTTCCAAGATATCAGTTGGGGTAAGGAAGGAAAGATATCCCTTTAACCTATGTCAATTGCAACTACATGGCAGTGATAATACCAACAGGAGCTATTTACCCCACTGGAAAAGTGACCATTTGAGAAAGAATTGCTGGGACACCTAAAAGGCTATCGGGAGGTAGGTGTGAATCCACTTCAGGAGAAGGCCATGCTAGAATAGAATGTCCCTTTGTTAGTAAAAGATCTGCAGCAAGTCCCTGATTTGGGACGATGCTACTGCCCTTTCATCCCCAGAGTCTCAACTCTGACAATGCTCCTTAGAGACCTGATAATTCATCACAAGGAATTCCACTGGACTTCGGAGGTAGAAGACTGAATGCAACAAGTTCAATGTTTACCATCGTCATCATGTCCACTTACCTGGACCCTCCTAAACAATCTTAGAGGTTGATATTGCAATAGGGACTTTCTTTACTTAATCTAAGCCACCCTCATCAATGCCACAGATCTACTGATATTTCACCCACAAGCTAATCTCCTGAGAAGAGAAGAGCCTCCTACTAGAAAAGGTGGCATTTGATGCTTGGAGACATCGCCTTGATAGAGCGTGGTAAAACATTGTTCATGCTAGCTATAAGAACCTTGAGCTCCTTCTGATGTCCCTTTAATAAGACCCTATCAGTTCTGAAGGGAATATTTGGACAGGTTTGATTTTTGCCCTCAGTTACATTCCAAGTCCCAAGCTATTTCAACCAGTAGGCAAATGCATTGTCACAAAGACTAAAATTTTCCACCAGAAAGATCAGCCATCTTGAATACCATCATGTTAGAGCAAATTATTAATCAATCATTCAACAAGTATTTATTAAGTAATTATTCTGTTCTAGGCATTGTGATAGGCAATAGAATACACACATAAAAAAAGAAACAATCCCTACTCACAAGGAGCTTACGTTCTGATAGCAGCGACAATACATACGTGTTGAATGATATGTTGGACTTAGATTCAGAGAGTTTGGTTCACCTCTTATATTTGCTGGCTACGAAACCATAGATAAGTAACTTAACCTCTCTGAGATTCAATGGAATCATCTATAAAGTGGAGACAATAATATCTGTATTACCCAACTTACAGGGTCATTCTGAGGCTCAAATGAGATAATGGAGTAGCAGTAACAATAGCAGTAATTATTATTTATGTTATATTATGGGGTAGTAAGGTGGGATAGTAGATGGAGTGGGAAAGACTCATCTTCCTAAGTTCTAATTCAGCCTCAGATAATAGCTGTGTGACCCTGGACAAGTCACTTAACTCTCCTTCAGTTCCTCATCTGTAAAATGAGCTGGAGAAAGAAATGGGAAACTACTCCATTATCCTTGCCAAGAAAACCCCAAAAGAGGGCATAAAGAGTCATAAACAGTTGAAATGACATGTTATATTATGTTACAGTTATGTTATATTATGTTATGCTATGTTAAATTACATTATATCAGGTTACATTACATTATATTGTTTTGTTATGATACATTATGTTATATTGTTATGTTATATCATATCGTATCACATAGTGGACAGAGTGATTGGCTGGGAATCAGGAACACCTGAGTTTAAATCTGACCTCAGATTAGCTATGAGACCCTGGGCAAGTCACTTTCTCTCTGTGCTTCAGTCACCTCCCCTGTAAAGTAGAGGATATAACAGCACCTTCTTCCCAGGATTGTTGTGAGAATCACATAACATAAATTGTAAAAATCACTTGGCATGATGACTGGCACACAGTAGGCATTATATTATTTTTAGTTCCTATTGTTATTATCATTAACCTAACAGCCACTCAATCTCATTATGACCTACTAAAGTTGACTGAAGAACAGCAGGTACAAGATGACAGGAAGATTTGTTTTTTATACTCCAAACTGGTAGGAAGGACTCCCCTACTCAAAGGAGGGTAAGTCTCTGGGTAGCTATGCCTCTACTCATACTTACATATTCTTCCAGCAAAGAAGAAGTGGGTAGCCTGATCAAAGTCAGAGAGGCTGTTGAAAATCTTACATGCCCTCCATCACCCAGGAATTTGGGTGGCCACATACCTAATACAGAATATACTGCTATTGCACATAACAAGCATACTCTGTCAGAGTCAGAAGTGACACTTATGGTGCATCTTGGGATACACTCCCCCCACTGAAGGTGGACTTTATCACAGATATTAACCTGTTCCAAGTAGATGATGCTGTTCTGTTAGAACTGAGCACCCAAACAAGATATGTCTTTTCTCCCTACTGTTACCACCACTTCCCAAACCAACTGCCTACTCCTAAGTTATTGTTTTTTACAACTCGAGTGTCCCCTCCCACCTCTTTTCTTATTGGGGATTTCAGTGTACTTCTCATTTCTGAACTTCACTATTGATCATTAACTTAGTAAATATTTATTATTCTGTAAACATGGACTCCCCAATTAATGGACAGAGCACACAAAATCTCACAACAGTATCTCAGATATATCTAAGATAAATGGGTAACCTCGATGATCATAGCAAAATTCTGTCATAATATAGCCTTGTTTCTACCCACAATTCATACTTTCTGTTACAGAAACTATAATTTCCACCAACAATCATTCCCTAAGCTCACCCTGCATATTTTTTTTGCAACCTACAACTGACTAGAGAAATATAAGGTCATCTCCATTTCAAAAGGTCTTGAAGACTTGGTAATAGGCCTTGGCCTTTCACTTTTGTTTACTATAAGCATTATCAGAGCTGAACTCTTTCAATAACTTTTTTATTTATAGACAGAGAAAGTTGAGATTATGCTTTCCTGTACTAAACTTTCAGACTCAAACGTGAAAGGAGACAAAGTAAGGAAACAAAGGAGGAAGCAAATGAGTAGAAAGAACCAAGTTTTTATCAAGTCAAATGAATGAGCCTTTATTAGGTATCTATTGTGTGGAATGCTGTGCTAGGATCTGGGGATACAAAGAAAAACAAAACGGGTCCCTACCCTCAAGAAGATCATCATCTAGTGGAGGAGACAGTGTGCAGGCAATTATGCACAAGAAAGCAGACATAGATCAATTAAAGATGATCTCAGAAGGAAGGCATCGGAATTAAAGAGAAAGAGAAAAGTCTTCATAAAGAAGGTGGAATTTGAACTGCGATTTGAGAAAAGCCAAGGAACCAGGAGGTAGAGACAAGGAGGGAGAGAATTCTAGAGATGGGAGGGAAGGGGGGAAGGGAGGGGTGCAGCCAGTGAAAATGAACAGACTCAGGAAGTGGAGTGTTTTTTTAGAATGGAGGTTAATGTCACTAGATTCTAGAGCATATGGAGGCTCATAAAGAAGGATAATCCTGGAAAGATAAGAAAGGGTCAGGTTATAAAGCCAACCAGGATATTATATTTGATCCTGAAGGTAAGAGAGAGCCAATGGAGTGTATTAAATGGGGGAGGGCTGACATGTTCCAACTTGTGTCTGAACTTTACTCTGGTACCTGACTGGAGGATAGACGGGAATGGAACTAGACTTGTAACTGGTGCGAGCAGCAGGAAAGGCATTTCCTAATCATTGTTTTGAGGCAAACTCAGTTAAGCAATAAAGAGAAAGATCTTGGACTTCAGGATGAAAGACTGAGTTGTGTGAGACTGGGAATCCTCAAGGATGCTGCTAGAGAAGGTACCTCCTAGGGAGGAAAGAAGGCAAGAAGAAACTTGCCTACTGTGCAATTAGAGGGCAAAGGAAGTTCTCTACTGGAACTAATTCAGTATACATTATTTTTTTTTTTTACTAACTGGGGCAGCTATATTGTAATGTGGCTAGTACACTGGACTTGGAATGAGGAAGACCTGAATTTGAAATTCTCCTTGGGATACTTAGCAGTTGTATGTCTCTGGGCAAATCACCCTCTCCATTTCATTTTTCCTCATTTGTAAGATGACAATAAAAATAATAGCCTCCCCCTCCTAGAATCATTGTGAGAATCAAATAAGATCACGACATAAGTCACTTTGCAAACCTTAAACATCTTGTATTGTGGCTGTTACTAAGTGCAAAACTCAGGTGTTTTTACCTGCTAAAGAAATTGAAACACCAGCTTGTACTCTTAAATTTGGACACCCTACACAAAGTTTCTGGTGCAGTCATTCTAGTTAAAGACGTTTTAATGAAATAGCATTAAAAGTAGCCCAGGATTTAATCTGGTAATCAAAGATGATTGATATCTCAGGTACCCTACAGTAGGCATTTACCCCAGGTCATCACAGGAGGGGGCAACCCCTCTCTTCCATTTTCTTCCCTGACTTATGTTGAAAATGCTCTATAATTTTAAGCCAGCTACTAAATCACCTGTCAAGTTAGTTTCTGGAACGAGCTTGGTCGGTATGTGTTGCATAAGGGACACATCAGACAGGCAAGGCAATCTCAGACTCCTCGTTATTTTTACTCCCCATCAGCCTGTTGGAGGATTAGCCTATCTCCCATTAACACATGCGTTGCACATCAAACCACAACAGACTTCTCCTTTTGCATAAATTGCTTTCTCTTATGGCTCATTCCAGATCCACAGCAGCTCATTCTGTTCCATATTCCAGTGATTAAAGCTGTGGAATCACAGTGGTACTCTTCCAGTTTGGTTAATGTCAAGAGTGCCTGGGGCTGGTGTTCAGTCCCTGTAATATCAGATTTGCCAGAAGCAACTGTAAGTATTCCGGAACTCCAAGGCATATTCCAGAAGAGTCTGGGGACCTCAGACCCAGAACAGTTTCTGAGCGGTAAACTGTACATCTTTCCTACTCATTTCTGCCAGTAATTATGTAAATGCTAAATGGTCCTCATCAAAGATTATTCATCTCTGCTAAAAGGCTTTTATCAGAATTATGTCTTCAGAGCGATCATAGGAAAATCAAGTTTATGAGGTGACTTAACTCTACTCTTGTTTTAACTGCCTGGCTACAGGGGCAGGTTCTCAAGACCTCCTGTTCTTTAAAAGGGTTTTGTCTTTCACAGACTGCTTTGTTTTTTGGTGTTTGGTTTTTTCCCCCAAGCAAGACTTGGTATCCAAATTTCTGCTAACCATCAAGTTTGCTTTCAGTTCAATTGACTTGAATATTGTGAAGATATAAATTTTCCATTTAAATAATCAGCCCAACCAGCAAGACACCTTCAAATAAATAACCTGAGGTACAGGCAACCTGCCATGACTGTAAAGGCTGATCCCTCCAGTCTGAGGGACAGCAGAGAAATTTCATTAATAGCAACAGAGAGGAAAATACCTAATTAGGAAACGTTACACAGGATGGATGAAACAAGGCTGTAAACAAATACACTTGGAGTAATTCAAGGGTTTCTAGCTAACTTCTCACTTTGATCAAGAGCATTTTCTGCCAATGTATGGAAAGATTCAGAAAAATCCCCAAGGTGCCAGATGGAAGGAAAAATGATGCTGTAGACTCAAGAGCTACTTTTTCTTGTCAGTCCTTATGAAGAAAATTTCAGGGAAGAACACAGCAGGGTTTTTTAGATATGGGGCACTTCATTGCCTTGCCATACTTTGCAATCTTGACTTTTTCTTTAGCTAATCAATTAAAAATATAACATGGAAATCAACCTGCTTATCAGCATGCTCAGTGGAAATTCAATTAGCTCAATGAGCATTTATTAGGCACTTAATATCTGTGAGAAACAGTACTAGGTGCTATAAAATGAAAAGAGAAAATGAAAAGCAATCCTTAATTTCAAGATGATCACATTTTACTGTGGGTATAAAATATGCAAAGCAACTAAGTATATACATCTAATCATTTGAAGAGGAGGAAAAGAGAACTAATAATTAGGAGAATCAGAAAAGACTATTCATAATAAGTAGTATGGGGGCTGAGCCTTGATGGAATGTAGGGATTCTACATGGCAGAGGTAAGGAGGAAGCATGTTCCAGATATAGAGGACAAGATGGCTGGAAGTAGGAAGTAGGAAATGGATTCCACGTTTGAGAAATAGTAATAGTCTCCATTTGACTGGAACGTAGGATTCCTGAGGTGGGATAAGTGCAATAAGCCAGAAAACAAAGACCAAAGAAAGAAGAAAAAGGACATTAAATGTTTGGTTGAAAAGTCTTCAATTGTTCCTGTAGGAAGTAGGAATCCACTGAAGTTTCTTGAGGAGGAGAGTGACAGGGTCAATGCACTTTAGGAAGATTATTTTGGCAGCTAATTAACTCAGTCCTTTTTCTCCTTAAATCAAAGGTTTTACTAAATATCTTTTAGATGCCTTCCTTCTGTATATACTCTTCCCTAGTCTGTGTACTGCTCCTCTCGTGGTACACACATTATCTCTTCCTACTGCTGTGCACACTTCACTTCATCCTCTCCCAACCCGCAATGATTTGAAGCAATACTGTCTCATCTACTGTGTTTTTTTCTCTGTTTTGTCTCAGTTTCCCGAATCCATCATTGTCAATGCATGGGTCACGTT
The DNA here is from genome assembly GCF_028372415.1 of Notamacropus eugenii. NCBI lineage: Eukaryota > Metazoa > Chordata > Mammalia > Diprotodontia > Macropodidae > Notamacropus > Notamacropus eugenii. The sequence continues at coordinate 123,572,076 of NC_092877.1, read as the reverse complement.
GTCAGGAAATACATAAACAATCACATTTGTCATGCACCTAAAAATAGAATGGTCGTGGGAGGGGGAGGGAGGGTTGTGAGGTATTCATAATCTAATTCACATAGATAAGCCTTAAGGTTCCTTTAAGGCACCCACCATTTTTTTAACCAGTGGGACATCAATGATATATAAATAAAGCTGTGGGAATTTCACCTTGTAATTCTCAGAACTAGTTGAGTAGTTGCACTTCTAATGAGCACTAGCTAAAAAAGCATATTGCCAGAGGGCAGAAGAGAGGAAAGGATAAGCATCCTCCACTGAAAATCAAGATCAAGGGAGACTTTGCCCTTCTCTTCTTCCGTACCTTTTATAATTAGTCTCTGAATTACTAAAAATTGACTGAACAGACCCAGCAAATCCTTCTCCTACAGGGCCAGGATTTGTGTTGAGAAGTGATTGTGGATCAAAGTTTAAAGTCACTTTATAGAGTGGGAATTTATTTTTCAAGGATCTGCAAGCCCCAGACAGGCATGTAAAAACTGTACCCTACCCCATTTGTGTGCCCCATTTATGGCTTCCTCCCTTTTGGGCAACTGTAAATTTTGCACTACTATACATATATGTGTGTGTGTGTGTGTGTGTGTGTGTGTGTGTGTGTGTGTGCTTAACTAACTCTTTGTTGATTAAGAGTGACTTTAAGAGGTGATCTCATAGACTCACAGAAATACTGATGTATAACCAGAAGAAATGCTAGAGGTAAAACTGTATCTAGTCCAAATCAAAGATTTCATAAGAGGGCAAACTGAGAACCAGGAAAATTCAATGATTTGCCCAAGACCACATGCCCAAAGTAGTGAAAAGCATCCCACTTCTGGTTTAAATCTCTTCTTTTATGTAGGTTATGATTATCCCTAATTTATAGGTGGTACAGTCTTTGAGAAGGGACTTGCCTAAATTCATGTACTTACTATTAAGGTTATCAATTTGGATATTTGTGGTCTTAAGCAAAGATTAAATTCAAATTTAAGTAAATGTTCTGTGAAAATAAATCAGTGTGATGCCATAGAGAGAGCGCTGAACTTGATGTTAGGTAACCTTAGGTTCGTATCCAGACTCTGATATCCATGAGTTGTACAGTGGCAAGTCACTTCTCAAAATCTTAACAATGCCGTAAAATGTACCCATTAAGTCATAGATAAATTACCATCAGCACTGGCAGAGGAAGCACCCAAAGCAACTACAGATCTTCAAAATTTGTCATAAATATACTGTACAGAATAACATGAAGGCTGAGTTTTCCTTTTAAATAGACTATTAATAGTAATAATAGAAATGTATGTAGCACTTTAAGGTATGCGAAGTGCTTTACAAATATGTCATTTTCTTCTCACTCCCATGAAAGTTAAATGTTACCTATGCCCCAATTTTATATGTGAAGAAACTGAGACAGACAGAGGTTAAATGATTTTTCCAGGGTTTTATATATATGTATGTATGTATGTATATGTATATAGTAAATGTCTGAAGTTGGTGGTTTTCTAGACTTCTAGACTCTATCCCCTACCTAGCTACTGACAAAATAAGCATAAATTCAGCAATTCAATTCAACAGTCGTTTATTACTTACTATTTCCAAAGCACAGAACTAGGAATTGGAGATACAAAGAAACAAGTGACACTGTCCTTGCCTTATAGTCTACTGGGAAGAAATAGCATCTACCCAAATAAGTGATTATGTATGATTATGCATGAATGTAAATAACATTCTAACCCTGGATATTTTATTGCAATGGTCGGTAAAAGCTACCAGTAAGAACAAGACCACTTCTAACAAGTGGGCTAAACACAACCGTGAAAAGTGAAATGAGTACAGGTCATGATAGCAGGAATGGAACAAAGAAATTATTCTTACTTTCCAAAAACAAGATATTTCTCTATTACAGCAAGTTGTTTTGCCATTCGATTAACATATAACCCCAAACCATTTAGGGCACCGCTATTTTCCTGTTAGGGAAAACTGACTGTAGATAGCTCTGGTGAAGGAATCATGTGGTACTTTTCCCTCAACACTAAAGATGGGGTTAGAAAATCTGAGCTTCTTAATGACTGAGTTCCCACAATCAAAATCCTGAAGATTCTGAGCTCAATTTAGCATCATGGCCTCATATGTCATAGTTCAGTTTTTCAGCTGGTAGGAACATTAACTCAAGTTTTCATATAATGCCAAATTAACTTCTATAAATTTAAACACTCTAGACTCTTAGAAATAAGATGCTGTTAGCATTTTTACTGTCAAGCATTGTGTAGATGGTTTAAAAAGCATAAAGTACTCTTTCTTCCCTTCCATGGAGATCAAGCCAAATATACACTGTATAGAATACCATTTCATAATACCACCATTCCATTATTTCCTTAGAAAATAACAGCACTAAGATAGGTCCAGGCTCATGAGTTCCATGTTAAACCCCCTGAAATGGTAGGAAGTCCACATTGTTATTATAGGCTAATTCTATAGGCTACAATTCTTCATTACCACCATGAGTGAGAACACAGAACAAACAAGCTCACTTTCTCTTTGTCTCATGTTCCCTTCCCTTTTAGCATCTGAACTACATTATCTTCTGACCTTTGGTCTCAGTCTTTTCTTTGGCTCCAGAAAATAGAAAGTTTGTTGCCCAATACAAACCTATTCAGAGTAACTTACACTGTTCTAAAACTTTCTGATGCTAAATAGTTTCTGAAAAATTGTTCTTTTCCAAATAACCACAATGCAAGTGAACAAAATAAAGGAATTATTTATCATTTATTCTTGTCACTTATTAAGTATAAAGCAATACTTTATCCAATAGCTTTTGCCTTCCCTTTTTAATCCAGACCAGTGAGTCTTTTAACCATTTGCAGGTAATTGACTCAAATCCAAGGCATTCTAAGTGTTGAATTTCACAGCCATTCCCACATCTATCATGTATTCCTTAGACTTTTGCATTATAAGAAGCTCAGAACTTCAACCATATAACGTAACCACACAGCAAAGGAACTGCTACCATAGTATTCCAAAAGTGGCATTTTTTTTTTAAGATCAGGATACTATATTCCTGGTCCAGCTGCTCTATGGACACAAAATATTCAATTATACCCATTTGTCAATTCATCCCTTGGTAGGGATGATAGAGACAACATGGCAGAGTGTATCAAGAAGACTTGGGTTTAAATACTTCTTCTGATACAAATAATGCCTATTGACAAGTTGCCTCACATCTCAGAGCCTGACTTTTTTCATATGTAAAATTAATGTCTGAAGAATCCACCTTGCCTGGTTATTGTGAGGTCAAACATGAGCATATTTAGAAAGTGCTTACTTGACAAATTTCAAAACATTCCATAAATGGCCACTATCTTTAGATCACAGAGTCAGTTTCACTGATATTTGAACCAGAAGTCAATATCTGAGTTCTAATCTTCATTCTACCGTTGTCTATTGGACTAAGTTACTTCACATATACCCAACCTTTTTACCTGGAGAGAAAAGGGAAATTTTCCTCATGACACTATTTTTACACTTGTAGGGAAAATGTTGCTTAAATTGGAGGTGGAATAGAGCAACATTGTATGAGAAATAGCATACCTGGCCAATCATATATTTATCATAGGAATGCCCATTTGCTCTGGTAAAGTAAAATATTATATATAACAAAATGTTAAGAATGTTAATATTGTCATAGCCAAAATATATTGTATCTTAAGAAACAGAAAAATGGTAAGAGAGAGGAATCGATGTGCTGCCTGGAAATATGAATACAGGGGGAAAAGCAATGAGAAACTAAGCTAGAGAGAGAATGAGAAAGAATAGTAATGAGAGAGATTTGGGATTTAAAATTAGGAAGAGGGACAGAAGTATATATTTGACATATCTCAAAGTTTAGAGGTTGAGGCTCTGGCCATCAGATTCAGGAAAGACAGAGCAATAATATTAAACAGGTAAAGGAATTAGGAAAGAAACGTTTGGCATAAAACTAGACACTACATCTGAAGTAACAGACAGAAAAGACCTAGTTTTCTTCAACTAATAGAGGAAGGGAGCTAGAGCATATTAGCCTTATGGAGTCAATTCAATCAACTCATTATTATCCATAAAGGATTTCATCTATAGGGATTCCATCTTTCATTTGGATTCTATTTGGCCTATTGAAATCAATTCAACAAGCATTTGTTAGGCATCTCATACTTGTCAAGCTCTGTATTAAGTAGTGGAGAAACAAAGACAAAAATGAATTGTGGCCTGCTTCCAAGGATCTTATATTCTACTGAGAGGAAGCAGACTGTATAGTAAGTAAATGTAAAATATATGCAGAGTAAAGAAGAGGAACTGCAAAAAGGAGGAAGTGCTAATTCTCCCAGTTCAGGCTCTGATACACTACAGCTACTAATTATTGTAAAAAAAAAACATTTCCCAGCACTAAAGGAAACTCTTATATTCATCAGATCTACACTAAGTTGGAAAAACTAATGGACACATGTCATAACTCCCAGTCTGATGTGATTTGGGTTCTGTTTTTGACTTGTATGAATCCAGATGAATAAATTTCATGGCATAGATTTCCCTCCTTTATGTCTCACTTGAAATTGATGATCAGCATATAACTATCTCCTCCAGAAATTCAACACAGAAAGCGTAGGAGTCTTCACTTTCTCTTGAAATCATGTCAGATCACCAGACCACCTAATTCAATCATACATATCTTTAATAATGTCCTGTAATCTTGCTCTTCATCATTGCTTCTGCATTATTTATTACAGAGTCATTCCTGCCACATGTCACTTTACCGACATTTGAAAGACATTATTCTTACTCCTTCCCAAACATGTTGTAAATTGTTCTATAGACGGATATAAATCCATTTTTCAGAGATTGTAGTATTCTATGACTCAGTCATGCAACTATCTTTTTTAAAGCGCATCAGAATTGTGATATTGGAATTCAAGTGTTTTGGTTATTCTCTTCTTGATGATGAAAAAAGTTTGTTATGAAAATCTTTTAATATCTTTTCCGTTTTCTTCCACTTGTTGCCTTCCATTCAATTTTATCCTGACATGCCTTCAGGATGACTTTCCTTGGTTGGGTATTTCACCAAGTTTTCTTTAAATGTATTTCTCTACTACTTCTCTTTCTTCTATGAAGCAATAGTACTTAGAATCCTCCATCATCCGATCTGCACACATTAAACTTAAGAGAAAGTATTTCACAGTTGAAAAACTAGTTAGATTTGAAGTCAAAGGATCTAGATTAAAAACCTAGCTTTCACTACCTCATAACCTTGGAGAAGTCACTTCACTTCTCTGAGCCTCCATTACTTCAAATGTAAAGTGAATAAGTTGAACTAAATGGATTTTAAGGTTGCCTAAACTCTGAATGTAACATCTATAAATTTATATATGAAATTATTGCCGTCTATATTTATGGCTTTTACTCCAACCACAGCTATCCTGAATTATTAACAGGCAACTAGGTACTAGCAACTAGGAACAGAAAGAGCCCTGGACTTGGATTCAGGAAGACGAGTTCAAATTCTTCCTCAGCCACTTACTATGTGATCCTGGGATAATCACTTTACCTTTCTTCTTCAGTTTCTTCTGCATCTGTAAAACACAGGTTTTAAAATTACCTGGGTTTTTGTGAGGATAAAATGAGGTAATATTTGAAAAGTCTTTATAAGGCTTAAAGTGCTATACAAATACTAATTATTGTTATTGTTGTTCTTGTTATTAATATTATTTGAAAATAACTGATTTTAGTTCTTTAATTGTCTGGTATATTTTTTCTAATATCTACACTTTTTCTTCTAGATTTGTATCAATTTTTATCTTGCCTATAATTGGTGTTACTTTACTGAGATAGCTGACTCTGGAAAGACTTCCTGAACATATATATCAGTATTCATTCATTTCCCACCTATTTAAATATAATAATAATAATAATAATAATAATAATAATATTACATTTTAAAAGTGAACTACTAGTTAAATAGATCAGGTAGGAGCTGATCTAATTGTGCATGTTATCTGCCTCTTATCTTGATCCTTTATTCTAAGTTGATATTAATTTTCAGTTGCCTTGCATGAATTATTAATATGAATATGAATGAATGTTTATTCAGAAATGACTTTCACATTAGTAACTACACACATCATGTATTTTAAGATATGGTCAGTTGTATGTTTTATGATATTATGCAGAGGTCAGCAATTCTACGAACTTCAGGTTCTCTTTCTAAAAAAGAAAATTTTTTGTGATATGTAACATAAGGCTCTCTCTTTCTCTCTCTCTCTCTCTCTCTCTCTCTCTCTCTCTCTCTCTCTCTTTCTCTCTCTCTCTCTCTCTCCTTTTTTTCGCACCTGTCTTCACATGGAAGTCAACAGGTATTCATGTCTATTAGGAGAATATTATTATGTTTTTGTATATATACAAATGTGTATATATATATGTATATGCACTTATAGATTATCCTAATTTATTTTTTAATTTATGAAATTTTATTTTTTTAAATTAATAAGTATTTTCCCTCCTTCCCAAGAAAAAAAATAAAACTCTTATAACAAATATAGTCAAGTCAAACAAATTCCCACACTGGTCATTTCCAAAAACATATATCTCGTTCTGTATATTGAGCTCATCACTTCTCTGTGAGTGTAAAGGTAGCATTCTTCCTCCTTGGTTCTCTGGAAATACAGTCGGTAGCTGTACTGGCCAGAGTTATTCAGTTGATTGTCTTTAAAAGATTGTTGTTATTTAAATCGTTCTCTGATTTTATTCACTTCATTCTATCAGTTTGTCCAAATCTTCCCATATTATTCGAGAACATTTCTTCCATTATTTCTTACGGCAAAATAGCTTTATTTTACATTCATGTTACATATTTTTAAGCCACTGCACAATTGATTGACATTTTCTTAATTTCCATTTCTTTGTCATTACAAATGAGCTTCTATAAATATTTTTTGTACATATGGGCTCTTTTCCATTTAAAAAATCTCATTGGAATAGCTGAACCCATGGTTATATTAAAGGTGCATGGTTCAGTAGGTCATGTGTGATCTAAAGAGAAAAAAGTATGGACCTTATCACTGTTTAGTCTGGACATTATTATAACTCAAAACGAGGTCAGCTTCCAGGGTTTTCAAAGAGAGTGACTGCACTATCAGGTTCACAACTGACTTCCTGACAATTTAGTACTCAGTGATGTTATGCCCATAGTATCCCTGTTGGCTAGAGGCCATGTTATGTTGCATTTGTCTTATAAATTAACAATTTTTAAGAGCCTACTGTGTGCCAGACACTGTGGTAAGCACTGGAAACACAAAAACAAAAGTGAAACAATCCCTCCCTTCATGAATCTTACATCTAATTAGGGGAGACAACATGTACATAAGTAAGTACACACAATAAAAAGTCATTTCAGGGAGAGAACATTGACCTAAGCTGGGGGTAGCAGAAACATCTTCTTCCAAAAGACTGCACTTGAATTGAATTGCTAGTAAAACAAGGGATCCTAAGAAGTAAATCTGAGGTAAAAGTACACTCCATACATGGGAAGCAGCCAGTGAAAGGATGAAAAGTTGAGAGATAATGTAGCATGTCTAAGTAATAGCAAGAAGGCAGTTTGGTTGGATTATAAAGTGGGTACAGAGGAATACCATGTAATAAGAGAGAATAAGCTGGGCCAGGCTGTGAAAGGTTTTAAAACATAAACAGGGTGATTAATATTTCATCCTAGAGGTAAAATGGAAGCAGTATAGTTTATTAAGTTGGGAAATAACACGATCAGACTTGCATTTTAGGCTAATCACTTTAGCAGCTGTTAGCAGAAAATTGGAAAAGGGAGACACTGGAAGCAGGGAAGTCAATTGGGAGGATATTGTTACCATCCAGATGAAAGGTGATGAGGACCATCACCATCAAGGCACATGTGAGGTCCCTCAGCAAAACTGCCTCTGTGACTAGTGCTCTACAGGGAAGAGATCCAGATTGGCAGTGAGGAAAGCAATAACCCTAGTTAGTACCTAACAGGTGTCATTTAGTATAAATGAATTTTTCCTACATGATCATAGATATGTACATATATTCTACTTCATTCAGATTTTAAAGTAGCAACCAATCCACAAATATAGGTGCTAGAATGACAAACATGTTAGAAAGCTAATTATACATAAGTATTCAGCATTTTAAAATCATATTTTTTAAAGAAATTTGAGATGAAACTATAATGGATAACTTGCAGTGTATTAACTATGAACCAGATAAATGTCCTAAAGCTGAACATTTTTCTATTTTGTGCACAAGATATAAAATCTTCTACATTCTTAAATAGATGGTACTCCAATCTCATAAGGAAGATGAAAAAAACAATTATTCCATTACGTATGGTAGAGTTTGATTCATCTGTTACTATCTTCCCATAACTCTCATTTAATGGTATCTATAATTCATTTATCAGCATTGTTTACTTCATGTTTAAATAAAGCATTTTTGCTAAAGCTTTAAGATTGTGGGTGGATCATAATTTTTCATATGGCATTTATCATAACAAAACTAATCATGATGAATGAGCATACTATTAATATGGATATCATTTCATTTTCTCCAAAATTCCATTCCCATTAAATTTTACGTATTTATTTTTGGATTCCCTAAGATTTTAATGGTTCTCCTTTCTTCCTTTGCATTTATTCTTATTTCATTTATAATTCTAGCTTTATAAAAAATAATAAAGCAAGCAGTCTTTTATTCTCCTCCTGAATCTTATTAGGCCTCCTGTTATTTGAGATTTCAATAGTGTTTATTTTTTTCTTTTCCATGCCCTTACACTGTTAGTAATCAATGGAAACCATTTTATTATTCTTTACACCACTTATTATAGATTTCTGCAAAACACTCCCACACACCATTTTTCTTTGACTATTCTCTACTTTCATTGTCTTTTCCACTATTAACATTCAACTGCAGTTGATTTCCTCTAGTATGCCCTTTACGTGGTCAGTAACGATGCAAACTAATTTAGAATCTTGTATTTCTAACTTCTCCCAGAATCTCACCATACTTGTGTTTTGATTAATATCTTATCACAACACTTTAATTACAGTAGCTCTCTTATTTTGTTTGTTTTTGCTGGTCCAGATTTGTGATTTTATCAGTGTAGAGAACTCCCAGTACGGAAACACTATGCACCAATGCAGACAGGCAATGCATCTGCCATTTATATCCCTGAAGAATTACCTGAGGCACTGTGGGATTAAGGTGCTTACCTAGGGTCACCCAGATAATATGTGTCTGAAGCAGAGCTATACAAGGAGATGAACACACTTATTTCTGGCTCTAGTATGGTGCCTCTCTCAATTGATCAACACACCGATCATAATACAGAAGTAAAGATGGGGTGTATTTACTTGCATGCAGGAAGTGAAGAGGCAAGAAGACTAGGATAAGTAGTTTATTTCTGAGGAACAGCCAGAAGGCTGATTTGACTGGACTGTGGAGTATGTAAAAGGGAATAAAAGCTAATGAGTCTGGAAAGGTAAATTGGAGTCAGATTGTGAAGAATCTCCACTAACTTTTCAACCTTTTGCAATATTGTGTCTGTCTTCCCCACTTCACTGCAACTACTCTCTCCAAGATTACCAATTATTTCATACTTGCCAAATCCTGTGATCTCTTCTCTGTCCTCATTTTTCTCTCCTTCACTGAGACTTTTAACACTGCCAAACATCTCTCTGCTTCTGAATACCCTCTATCCTCATAGCTTGCACAACCCTGCTCTCCTCCAGCTTGGGTTTTATTCTTCCTTGTCTTAAATATTACTTCTTAGTCCCCTTTCCTGTCTCATCATCATCCATCCCCATCCTATGACTATGGATGTCCCCAAAGGCTCTATCCTGGGTACAATTCTCTTACTTTTCTATATATTTTCTCTATGTGATCTCATTATTTCCAAAAGGTTCAATAATTCCATCTCTACCAAATACCTCTCAGATTTGTGCATCCAGCGTTATCCTATCCCTCAAACTCTAGTCCCATATTGGCAACTGTTAATTAGACACCTCAACTCAGACTTCACATGCCTAGAGAATAAATCCTTATACACTTACCCTTAGAACTATGTCCATCAATACACATGCAATACTACCTTCACTTACCACAGACCCCTGAAGGACAGGGATACTGATTAACTATTTTTTCACCTGTCCTAGAGCTATAAATTATCCTCTTCATCTCCATTTATTGCTACAACCCATAATCTCCATCTGCTGAGGTAAAAGACCTTCTTCTACTGTTAACTTTTTCTTCATTCTTATCTTCATGAAACTCAGTCAGACCTACTTCAAGAATTTTCCCTAACCTACTTGAACCATAGTTCTATTGTAAACAAAAGCTCTTTCACCCTAGGTCCTTTTTTTATTTCATGCTCTTTCTGTTCTCGTGAAAACTTTTATCACTCTAGATTTCACTAGGTCCCTATGCACTCTCAGTTTAGCTGCTCCTCTCTAGCCCTTGGAATGTGTGCCTGGATTCAGAACCAGAATAATTCCATCCATCCAACCATTAATTTTGAAACTCTCCCTCTGCTTTCATCTCTCAGCAGCCTCTCCTCTAGTGATATTCACCCTATCAAAATTATTACACCATCCTAATTATAGTATAATTAAAAGACCTCAATGTCACTCTCCCTTCTTTCTGGAGGTGTTCAGTAGCTGGATTACAGTCTGGTTCTCTTCCCTCATCTTTGACCTAATACTTAGAAGCTTAAATATTCACACTGATGTCCCTTGAACATCCTCACATTCCACTTCATCAACTACCTAATCTCCATGACTTAATTCTTCAACCAACCTCAGGAAGAAATAAAACTATCACAAAAGTTTCCTATTTGGTCTTCCTTCTCTAGTCTCTCCTTTGCCCAAACTAACTTCCATATAGATGACAAAATAATCTTTCTAATAAATAGACTTTATCATGCCACTACTCTGCTCAAAAAATTCCAGTAGTTTCCTATTGTTTCTAAGATTTTATATATATACATATATATATACACATATGCATATATGTGTATATATATACATACTTCCAGCTGTCTACCTTCTGTCTCCATAGTACCATTTTAATTCCTTTCTCCATTTCATTTAAATAAGCCTTTTATCCAACCTAGAGTGCATTTTTCCCACATCCCTTGACATCTTTTGCCAATAACCTTGTTGTCTAGATGATAAAACATTTCCTAGAAGAAATTTTCCTTTCAGTTCTACTCCCTTAGCAAGAGAATAGTCTCATTTAACCTCCCTGTAACTTTCTAAATCAAAATACCCCTTCCTGGCCACAAATATCTTGGATGTGTTGTCTTCTATTAAAATGTAAGATACTTGATTGTCTACTTTTGCTCTTGTATGCCAAGTGTTTAGCACACTTAGTGTTGTGAGCTTGGAACATAACTGGAATTGAATGCATTTTTCCATTCATTAAGTCTTACCTTTAATAATTATCTTCCTTTAAGGTTTCATTCAGGAAACAGTTTTTCTATAAAATCTTCCCTGATTTCCCCCAACTGTTAGTGTTCTCTCCTTCCTTACGTTATCCTGTATTTATCTTGCTTCAGTTTTCTCTGCTGAGGTGAATGATCTTTGGACTGGAATAAATAACAGGAATGTTTAATAGGGGGTGGAAACCCAAGGAAAGTAGCAAGATAGTAAGTAAGCATCTAGATGCCTGCTTTGTTGAGTTTAAGTCACCAACCCAAGATGAGCTACATCTCTAGGTACTTAAAAACTAGCAACTATGATTGCAGAGGAAATATCAATAATCTTTGAAAAATAAGAAATGATAGGAGTTCTTGAGGAGGTCAAATGTCCCCATTTTCAAAAAAGGGAAGAGAAGTAAATATACAAATTATATGACATCCTTCAAAGCTTGGTAAAATTTCATTGTTAAAGAGATGATTAGTAAAATATAGAAGAGGAAAGAATGATCACAAAGAGGCAGCATGGATTCATCAAGAAAAAGTCATATTAAGGTAATTTCATTTACTTTTTTTTGGTAAGGTTATTATTTGGGTAGATCAGGGAATGCTGAAGATAAAGATTATTTAGAAAAAAATAACTGACAGTGTCATCTATATTGTCCTTATGGATAAAGATAAAGATGTATGAACTGTAAGACAGTACAGTTATTATTGGTGTATTTGGAACTATATGAATGTGATGGTACAAAGGTTTCCATTCAAGCTTTCTAACCAAAGTATGGCACAGGGAATAGAGTGCCAAACATCCTGTCAGAAACCTGAGTTCAAATCCTGCCCCTACAGAACCTTAGGTAAGATACTTAACTTCTCTGAGTCAAAGAAGTTTTCATTTCCAAAAAGAGCTTCTAAAACAAAACTTAGAGTATCTATCTCATTGGGGGTGAAGAAGGATTAAATAAAGGGTTTTTCAAACTTAAAACTTTTGAGAAATGCCAGGTATTATTAGAGAAAGGGTTCTTTCAGGTTTCCATTTAGTCTTTTCACTTAGATAAATAGGCCTATAGTTTTTAGTTTGAAACTAAGATTTAAAATGAGGTTTATGTGACCGGTAACTCATATAAAATAATGAATGCAAAAGGCAATGTGAGTCTACAGAGTGGGAAGGAAAATCTACAGGCACTGAGTTATGTTAGGCTTTCTTTATTTCTCTCCTTAATGCCAGGTTTTCACAGTGCTAATTAAAGCCTCCTCTAATGAGAGTGTTGGTCCTCTGACACACCTTTCCCCTTTGGGTAAACATTTCATAATCTCACTGTTCTTTTTTAATCCAGTCACAATTATATGTACCTAATACTAGCATAGACTCTGCAATAACTCCACCTTCATTTGTAAATATCTGCTCTTGGTTTCCCTGGTTTCTCTTGCTGGAAGCAGGCTTTTGCAGAAATTAAAAAAAAAAAAAAGGAAAGAAAGAAAGAAAAAGAAAAAAACCTCAGATCACCCATTAGGGTGAAGGGATTTCTAATGGCATGCACAGAGCTCTAACTAAGACTGAACAATTGTGGCTTTTCAATGGGGTTCCAAAGTAGAGAACACTGAGAATACTTGCAGTCAGTCAATAAACATCTCAACATCAGTCAGTCGATCAATAAAAATTTAAGTGCTTTCTATGTGCCAGGTATTGTGGTAAATGCTAGGGGAACCCAAAGGGCCCTAGCCCTGGAGGAGCTGACCATCTAATGGGGGAAATACAAACAAATGTGTAGTAATAGGCTGTATTCATGATAAATAGGAAATATTTAAGAAAGGAATGACACTACAATTAAGAGGTGTAGCAAAAGGCTTCTTGTAGAATATGGGATTTTGCTTTTGTTGTCATTGTGTTTGTCCTTTGTTCTCGAAGAGGACCATGACATCAAAATGATGACATGACTTGCGGTTGACTTTTATTTGAGTGAGATAGTGTTGTGAAGTCACCAGCCTCACTTTCTCCTCCAGAACCAGTGGCCTGATATTCATCAGGGCAAATGGAGATGGCCGAGGATGCAATGTGAGACCCTGACCATTTTAGGCTAAGTTTTTATCACATTCTCACTTTGAGTAAGATACACCCATTCAATAAACAGAACTCTTTAAATAGTTACTCAAGGGGGATGGTCCTTTTTAATAAAAAAAGAAAAAAAATCAAATTGAGTGGGAAAGATCCTTAGGGTTCCTGGGTAAAAGAGAAACAGTTACTATTTGGTAATTAAATATGGGATTTTAGTTGATACTTAAAGAAAACCAGTAGGTGCAAAGGAGGAGAAATAGCATTCCAGGCATGGGGGACAGCCAGATAAAGTGCCCAAAGCCAAGAGATGGAGCATCTCATTCACAGAGCAGCAAAGAGGTCAGGGTCCCTGGATCAAAGAGTATGCAGCATGGAGTAAGATGTAAGAAAACAGAAATGGTAAGAGGGGCGAGGTTATGAAGAACTTTGAATGTCAAACAGGATTTTTATTTGATCCTGGAACTGATAGGGAGTCACTGAAGTTTAGTGAGGAGAGTGATGGCATGATAGGACCTGCACTTTAGGAAAATCACCTTGCTAGCTTAAATGTGGAAGTATTGTAGTGGCAAGAGAATTGAGGCAGGTGAGTCCATCAACAGGTTATTCTAATCAACCAGGCATGAGATAATGAGGGTCTGCAGTAGGGTGATAACAGTGTCAGAAGGGAGAAAGAGGACATATTTGAGAGATGTTACAAAGAAGAAATTGATGGGCTTCGGCATCAGATTGTATGAGGTGGGAAAGGTGATTGATAGTGAGGAGTAAAGGATGACACCTAGGAGGCTGAGGAACTAGAAAAATGGTGTTGCCCTCAATAGTAAAGGAGGAAGGGGAGAAGGTTCAGAGGGAAGGGTAATGAATTCTATTTGAGGACATTTTGGACATATTCAAACTGTGTTTAGTGGACATACAGTTAAGATGTCTGAAATGGCATCTTATCACGAGATTAATACATTATGATCAGGTAGGATTCATACCAGGATTACAGGGCTGGTTCAATATTAGGAAAACTATTAGCATTATCGATCACATCAACGACAAAGCTAACAAAAACCACATGATTATCTCAATAGATGCAGAAAAAGCTTTTGACAAAATACAACATCCATTCCTACTAAAAACACTGGAGAACATAGGAATAAAGGGAACTTTCCATAAAATAATAAGCAGTATCTATCTAAAACCTTCAGCAAGCATTATATGCAATGGGGATAAGCTAGATGCATTCCCAATAAGATCAGGGGTGAAACAAGGTTGTCCATTATCACCACTATTATTCAATATGGTACTAGAAATGTTAGCTGTAGCAATTAGACAAGATAAAGATATTCAAGGAATAAGAATAGCCAAAGAAGAAACTAAGTTATCACTCTTTGCAGATGATATGATGATTTACCTAGAGAATCCCAGAGATTCAAGTAAAAAATTACTTGAATTAATAAACAACTTTGGCAAAGTTGCAGGTTACAAAATAAACCCACACAAATCTTCTGCGTTCCTATATATTAGCAATAAAGTCCAACAGCAAGAGATAGAAAGAGAAATCCCATTTAAAGCTAGGGTAGACAGTATAAAATACTTAGGAGTCTACCTGCCAAAACAAACCCAGGGATTATATGAACACAATTGCAAGACACTTTTTGCACAAATAAAGTCAGATTTAAGTAAGTGGAAAAACATTAGTTGCTCATGGGTAGGCCATGCTAATATAATAAAAATGACAATTCTACCCAAATTAATATACTTATTTAGTGCCATACCAATTAAACTATCAGACAATTATTTTCTAGAGCTGGATAAAATAATATCAAAATTCATTTGGAAAAACAAAAGGTCCAGAATATCAAAGGGACTAATGAAAAGAAATGCTTGGGAAGGTGGCCTAGCGCTACCAGACCTCAAACTGTACTATAAAGCAGCAATTATCAAAACCACTTGGTATTGGCTAAGAAACAGAGAGGTAGACAAGTGGAATAGACTTGGCACTCAAGATGCAGTAGGCAAGGAATATAGCAATCTTCTGCTTGATAAACCCAAGGACCCCAGCTTCTGGGATAAGAACTCATTGTTTGACAAAAATTGCTGGGAAAACTGGATAACAGTGTGGCGGAAATTAGGCATAGACCCATACCTGACACCGTACACAAGAATAAAGTCCAAATGGGTACATGATTTAGGTATAAAGATTGATACCATGAATAAACTGGAGAAGCAAGGAATAGTGTATTTATCAGATCTATGGAGAAGGGAAGAATTTGTTACTAAAGGAGAGATAGAAAGCATTATGAAATGCAAAATGGATAACTTCGATTACATTAAACTGAGAAGTTTTTGCACAACCAAACCCAATGCAACCAAAATCCAGAGGGATGTAGTAAATTGGGAAAGAATTTTTACAGCTAAGCTCAGGGATAAAGGTCTCATTTCTAAAATATATAGAGAACTGACTCATATGTATAATCATACAAGTCATTCCCCAATTGATAAATGGTCAAAGGATATGAACAGGCAATTTTCAGAGGAAGAAATTAAAGATATCTATAATCATATGAAAAAGTGCTCTAAATCACTGTTGATTAGAGAGATGCAAATCAAAACAACTCTGAGGTACCACATCACACCTATAAGATTGGCAAACATGACAGAACAAGAAAAGGATAAATGCTGGAGAGGATGTGGGAGAGTTGGAACACTAATTCATTGTTGGTGGAGCTGTGAGCGCATCCAACCATTCTGGAGAGCAATTTGGAACTATGCCCAAAGGGCTACAAAAATGTGCATACTCTTTGACCCAGCAATATCGCTACTAGGACTGTATCCCCAAGAGATCATAAAAATGGGAAAGGGTCCCACATGTACAAAAATATTTATAGCAGCATTCTTTGTAGTTGCCAAAAACTGGAAGTCAAGGGGATGTCCATCAATTGGGGAATGGCTGAATAAATTATGGTATATGAATGTAATGGAGTACTATTGTGCCATAAGAAATGATGAACAAGAAGACTTCAGAGAGGCCTGGAAGGACTTATATGACCTGATGCTGAGTGAAAGGAGCAGAACCAGGAGAACTTTGTGCACAGCAACAACCACAGTGTGTGAGAGTTTTTTCTGGTAGACTTGGAATTTTGTAATAACGCAAAAACTTCTTATAAAAAAAAAAAATCCCAAAGGTGGTTCTCAAGGCAAAATGCCTTCCACACTCAGAGAAAGAAATATGGAAGTCATTCACAAAACGTAGCAGATCATGTTTGTGTATGTGTATGTGTTTGTGTATCATGTTTTGATTTGTTATATGATTTCTTTCATTTATTTTAGTCTGACTACATAGCATGACTATAGTGAAAATATACTCAATAGGAAAGTATATGTAGAACCTATACAGAATTGTATGCAGTCGTGGGGAGGGATGGGGGTAGTGGGGGGTAGGTGTGGGGGGGATAAAATCTCAATTGTATGGCAGTGATTGTTAAACATTAAAAAATAATAAAAAAAAAAAGATGTCTGAAATGCCTATAGAGTTGTGAGATTGGAGGTGAGGATAGAGGGAGATTTCAGATAGAGATGGTAATTAAATGGGAACTGATAACATCACCAAGTGAAGTTGTATAAAGGAGGGAAGAGAAGGATAGCCAGAACAGAAGCTTGAAGTTCACCTACCATATGAGTTCATGATCTGGATGAGAATCCAACAGACATAAGGATGTTTGTAGGCTATAGGGAAGGAGCCAGGAGACCAGAAGATACTGAAAATAAGCAATTAGAGGGTGCAATCTTTTGGAGGATATGAGATGGAGTGAAATTGCTTAAGCATGATGAGGAGTTAGTCATGGTAAAGAGTAAGGTCACCTCATCTTGTGAGACAGGGATAAAGAAGTTAACAGTGGCAGAAGGGATATTAGTGTTATGAAGTGGGGGAGAGGGGAGAAGAGGGAGCTCACAGAAAATAGCCTCAATTATTTTTCTCTAAAATATGAAGCAAGGTTCTCAGCGGAGAGAGTGGGAGGAGGGGAAGCCTTGGGAAGTTTGAGGAAGGGTAAAAACAAAAGTTTAGAAGAACTATTGTGCAGGGTGGAATAATGAATTGATAAGGGAGTTATAATAAGACTGCCTAGCCGCAGTGCTTGAGCTTGTATAAAAAATTTATAGTGGACCCAATTAGAATGGTTGCATTATTTTCTTCTCTTTTATTCAGCATGTGTAGGAGCAAAGGCCTCAGATGATGGAATTGAATTGAGGCAGAGGCTTAACAGGAAACAATCACCAAAATGATAAGGGGGCTATCAACTCAAGAGAAGAGGGAAGTGTAGAATTGAATTGATTAACTATGGGGTCAAGATGGGGAAAAGAGGAGAGAGTGGATAGTTACAAGATGGCCAGTGAGATAACTGAGGGATCAAGGGACTGGAAATCATGGTATGGAAGCAGGGTAGTATTTATTGAGGGAAAGCAGAATAAGAGGTAGAAAGTCAACAGATTATGATTGGATAAAGGGATTTCTGAATTCTTGAGCATGGAGGTGATAAACTTGTAGGTGATGGTGGCAAGAAAATGGGTATGATGACCTTGATGTGTGGCTGAGGTGGGGTGGAGGAGGAGCTCATGGGAAGTGAGTAGATAGAAGAACTGAGTAGTGAGGATGTGAAGGGAGGGTCAAATATATATGTTGAAGACCCTTAGGTCTTCAAGCAGGAGTTGGGGAGAAGAGAAAGATGATGTCATACAACAAACTCACTGAGGAAAGAAGAAGAGTAAATTGGAGATCTGTGGACAATAGCTATCAGGGTTTTGTTTGGTGGTAGAGATGGATAGCATGAACCTCAAAGGAAGATGGTTAATGACTGATGGAGAGAGAAAGAACCTGGAAGTGGCCATTGGGAGCAAAAAATATTCTTTTGTCGTGGAAACAAAAGAGCTTAGTATCTAGATAGCAAGAATAATTAAAATGGGAGGCTACAAAAGAGAAGACTGAAGTCAGATCCTTCCCCAACCAATTTCTAGAAGAGCTCACAAGCATATTCTAGTATCTCTTCCTCCTCATTATGAGGCAATACCTCCTCTCTGCTTAACTGAGGGATTATTTCATGCCCCTTGCCTCATGCACAAACATTCCTAATTAAAATCATAGTCATACCAGACCCCCAAAAAATGGCTGAGTTCATCTATTTATAACTCCATTTTCTGAATGAAATAAACATTTTCTCTTAAAAACAATGCTTAAACATTTTAATTATCATACCTATGAAAAACTCCCTATATATATTCCATCCAGTAGAATGCCAGTGGATAGGTAAGTAGATGGCTCAGTGGATAAAGCACTGGGCCTGGAGTCAGGAAGAACTGAGCTCATGTGCAGTTTCAAAAAGTTACTACCTGTGCAACCCTGGGCAAGTCACAAATCTTTATTTGCCTCAATTTCCTCAACTGTAAGATGGGGATAATAGTATCTTTCTTGCAGGATTCTTATACGGATCAAATGAGATCATCTTGTTAAAGAAGAAGAAACACTTAGCACAGTGTGTGGCACACAGTAGGTGGTACATAAAAAGTTATTCCCTTCTACCTTACCAAATTATATTTACACCCCTCAAAATCTGCCTGCGGTGTTTCTCAAGTTATTACAATGGAAATAGGACTTCTTTGGTGTCGGAGGCCCTGGTTTCAAATCCAAACTTAGTTACTTAGGACTTCCGTGACCCTGGGGGGCTCAAGATTTCTCAGTTCCAAATCCTATGACTGACTGTGATGCAATGATGGTCACTTTCTTCAGTGAAAATTTGTGAAGTTTAACATTTGTTCAGAAAAAAAGCAGTATTTCATGGATGAAAAGAGCTTTCCAAAAGCTGGACCTTACTATTATCATTTTTTTCTCTCTCAAATTGGTTGCTAATTCAAAACTTTAGACATAGAAGGGACCTAAGAAATCATTCTAAACCCATTTAGGTCATGTTGCCAATAGAAAGTTGCCTTACTTTCACTTTTAGACATAGTCTGGCTAAGTTTTAGGACTAAATATAAATCTTGTACCTGGTATTATCATCTGAAATGACAAGGATCCCTGGAGCACTGTGCATACATAAAAAGTGATTGACATTTCTTTTTACATATAGACACATGAATGCATTTAAATTGATGGATTTTGAAAAGCATACTAAGTAATGACTAATAGGGGAAACCCATTATTCCAGTTATTGCATCAATGTCTATATTTAATCCATCTCTTTAAAACCTTAATATATTTAGAGCTTCTCCACCAAAGTCCCTCTCTGATGCCTCACATTGGTGTGGTAGTGACCCTAGGTTCTTGAAGGCTATAGCTGGCAAAACATGAAATACACCAATGGCCTTACAAGCTGGAAAGACTTTGATTATGGTCTCAAGAATGAACTATGTTATCCAAACACCAGCTTTACTAAACTTAAAGAACCCCATTACTACAAAACTGAACATCACCCAGGCAGCATTTATTTAAGTGATTATATGCCAGGCACTGTACTAAGACTAAGGAAATGAAGGAAGACAATTCCACAGTCCCTGTTCTCAAAAAGCTCACATTCTAATGGGAGACAGAATATGCAAGCAACTATATGCATATAAGATATGTACAAATGTAAAGGGAAGGTCATAAGAGAGGGAAAACACTTGCAGTAGGAAAGATCAAGAGAGGTTTCTTA
The DNA here is from genome assembly GCF_028372415.1 of Notamacropus eugenii. NCBI lineage: Eukaryota > Metazoa > Chordata > Mammalia > Diprotodontia > Macropodidae > Notamacropus > Notamacropus eugenii. Next base: position 123,551,873 of record NC_092877.1, on the reverse strand, counting down.
ATATAGATGCAAAAAATTTAAAGAAAATATTAGCAAAATGATTACATCAACTTTTCTCAAGTATAATACACTAAGACTAGGTAAGATTTATACCAGCAGTACAAGGCTGGTTCAATATTAGGAAAACTCTCAGCATAATTGACCATGTCATCAACCAAACTAACAGAAATCATATGATTATCTCAATAGATGAGGGAAAAGCTTTTGACAAGATACAACACACATTCCTATTAGAAACATTAGAGAGCACAGAAACAAATGGAGTTTTCCTTAAAATTATAAGTAGCATCTATTGAAAATCATGAGCAAGTATTATATGTAATGGGAATAAGCTAGAATCATTTGTAATAAGATTGGGGGTGAAACTGTAATGCCCATTATCACCACTGTTATTCCATATGGTACTAGAAATGTTAGCTTTAGCAATAAGAGAAGAAAGAGAAATTGAAGGAGTTAGAATAGGCAAAGAAGAAACAAAGCTATCACTTGAAGTGATGGTATGATGGTATAATCAGAAGATCCTAGAGAATCAAGTAAAAAAACTGCTTGAATTAATGAACAAATTTAGCAAAGTTGCATGATGTAAACCCACATAAATATATATATATATATATATATACATATATATATATATTACTAATAAAGTCCAACAGCAAGTGATAGAAAAAGAAATTCCATTTCAAATTACCATAGACACTATATAATATTTGCCAAAACAAATCCTGGAACTATATGAACACAATTACAAAGCATTTTTTTAAACAAATAAAGTCAAATCTAAATATTTGGGGAAATAACAGTTGCTCATGGATAGGCTAAACCAAAATAATAAAAATGACATTTCAACCTAAATTAATTTACATGTTTGGAGGCAAACCAATCAAACTACCAAAAATATTTTGTAGAGCTAGAAAAAATAATATCAAAATTCATTTGGAAGAACAAAAGGTCCAGAATATCAAGGAAACTAATGAAAAGAAATGCAAGGGAAGGTGTCATGACCTTACCAATTCTTAAATTGTATTATAAAGCAGTAACCATCAAAACTAATTGGTACTGGCTAAGAAATAGAGTGGTGGATCAGTGGAATAGATTAGGTATACAAGACACACTGGTCATTGAGTATAGTAATCTACTGTTTGATAAACCCAAAGACTCAAGTTTCTGGGATAAGAACTCCCTTTTTAACAAAAACAGCTGGGAAAATTGGAAAACTTTATGGCTGAAACTAGGCATAGACCAGCATCTTACACTGAATACCAAGATAAAGTCAAAATGGGCACATGATTTACATTTAACGGCTTATACCATATACAGACTAGGAGAGCAAGAAATAGTGTGCCTGTCAGATTTATGGAGAAGAGAATAGTCCGTGTGCTTATGTTAGTCCTTCATTGCTGAAGAAGACCATGCCATGAGAGAAATAATGGCATGACTTGCACTTGACTTTGTTTTGAGTGAGAGAGGGCTCTGCAGGTCACCAGCTTCACTTCTCCTCCAGAGCCATCTGAATCCAGTGACCAGGTATTCATCAGGATGACTGGAGATGACCCAGGATGAGACAATTGGGGTTAAGTGACTTGCCCAAGGTTACACAGATAGTAAGTGTCAAGTGTCTAAGGTGAGATCTGAATTCAGGTCCTCCTGACTCCTGCACTGGTGCTCTATCCACTGCACCACCTAGCTGCCCCTGGAGAAGAGAATAATTTATGATGAAAGAAGGGATACAGAACATTATAAAATGCAAAATAAATGATTAAATTGAAAAGTTTTTGCACAAACAAACCCAATACAACCAAGATTAGAAGAGAAGCAGAAAGCTGGGAAACAGTTTTTCATTCAGTGTCTCTGATAAAGGCCTCATTTCTAAAATATGTAGAGAACTGAGTCAAATTTATAAGATTATAAGTCATTCCCCATCTAGTAAATGGTCAAAGGATATGAACAGGCAGTTCTCAGAGAAAGAAATTAAAGCTACCCATAGTCATATGAAAAAATGCTCTAAATCACTATTAATTAGAGAAATGCAAATCAAAACAACTCTGAGGTACCACTTCACACCTATCAAATTGGCTAACATGAGAAAAGAGGAATATGACAAATGTGGGAGAAGATGTGGGAAAAATGGAACACTAATGCATTGTTGGGAGAGTTGTGAACTGATCAAACCATTTTGGAGAGCAATTTGGAACTATATCCAGAGGGCTATAAAACTGTGAATACCCTTTGACCCAGCAATACCACTTCTAGGGTTGTATCCCAAAGAGATCATAGAAATGGAAAAAGGACCCACTTATACAAAAATATTTATAGCACCTTTTTTGTGGTGGCAAAGAATTGGAAATTGAGGGGATGTCCATCAATTGGGAAACAGCTGAACAAGTCATGATATACAAGTGTAATGGAATACTATTTGTTCTATAAGAAATGATGAGCAGGTGAACTTCAGAAAAACCTGGAAAGACTTATATGAACTGATGCTGAGTGAAGTGAGCAATACCAGGAGAACATTGTATACAGTAACAACCACAAGTGTCGACTAACTGTGATAGACTTGACTCTTCTCGCAATTCAAGGATCTAAGACAATTCCAAAAGACTCCTGATGGAAAATGCCATCTGCATCCAAAGAAAGAATTCTGGAGTCAGAATGCAGATGAAGTCATACTATTTGCTCCCTTTTTGTTTTGTTTCTTCTCTCATGGTTTCTCCCTTTGATTCTATTTCCTCTTTACACCATGACCAAAGTGGAAGAAAAGAGAGAAGTCTGTTAAAGATGGTGGAACTCGAGCTGATAGGGAATTCAGGAAAACAAGATGAGAAAGGAGAACATTCCAGGCATGGAGGATGGTCTATGCGAAGGCATGAAGTTGGGAGATGGAGATTTGGGTGCAAGGAAGGGCAAGATGGCTAATATCACTGGGTTAGAGAGTACATGAAAAGATATAAAGCATGAGAAGCCTGAAAATATAGGAAGGGACCCAATTGTGAAGGTCTTTAAATTCCAAAGAGAGGATTTTCATTTGTTCTCAGAGGTAATAGTGAGCCAGTGTCATTTGTTGGTAGTAGGTGTAGAGGTGGGGGATGACAATGTCAGACCTGCACTGAAGGAAGATCACTGGCAGCTGAGTAGAGAATGGCCTGGATTAGAGAAAGACTAAAGGCAGAGAAAATAACCTGAAAATATCTTGGCTACTCTAATTTATCAAACCATCTATTTATTCATGGCAGAGTTATGAATTATACCACTGAAGGGATCATGCACGGCATGCTTCTTTGGATGACTGCTTCAGGATATATGTCACACACACATACACATGTAGGTGTATATAGATATATATGTGTGTGTATGTTTATAAACATATATGTAATTAGGACATGCCTATCTATACCAGGATATATTCATGCATGTATATATGTTTATAAACATGCTTGTGTATGTGCATGTGTGTTTATGAAACATACATACACATGTACGCATATTATATATAGTGTATACCAATGCTATATATCCAAAAAATGTGTCATATGATTGGTGTGGATAATGGCTAGCATTTATATAATCCCTGCTACGTAAATAGTGCCAGACAGTATGCTAAGAGGTTTAGAAATATCTCATTTGATCCTTACAACAACCCTGGGAAGTAGGTGCTGTCATTATTCCCATTTTACAGCTAAAGAAATTAAGAGATTTAAGTTACTTACTAGTGAGCTGGATCATCATGTCAATCAAAAATTTAGGAGTCGGAATGGTAAATTGTACTGTGGAAAGAGTAAGAAAAACTGGGTTCCTATCTCAGTTCTATCACTGAGTGACCTTTCCTCATCTATAAAGTGAGAGATTTGGATCAGACTATCTGAGGCCCTTTTATAAGCCTAAATACTGTAGTTAGTTATTTCCCAGAAAAAGAAACAGCTGAATAGCAACTGCACTGTCTAGTGCTCAGGTCTAGTACATGACTTTCCTCTAAGGAATCCCAAGTATGGGGTAATAATTAACCTCATAGTCTTCACTATAGTGGGTGACAATTTTGAATTTATAGCTGGAAAGCTAGTATATTAAAAATACCAAAGCAAAGGAATACTGTATTTCCTCAGAGCTTTGGCTTCCTGGGAAGGTTTTTATAACACAGTGACAGCCATAGGCCATTTTCTTTGCTAAACATAGATGACAGATGGAGGTTCAGCTACGTTGAGTCATTTCTTTTAAAGAGATGAGACCTTTGCTCACCTACTACCCCAAGACCCTGGTGGGAAGTCTGAGAATTCAATGGGTATGCCAAAAAACAGCTAAACATATTGAGGGAGACAGCTAGCTTAATGGAAGAAACTTCATGGAACTCACACTTTTTCTTAAGAAATGAGGATCTATCACTTTAATAGACACCTTCTTAATTGGTAGAGACACTTGGTTGGTATATTTTTTAAGCTATTTATCTTTCGACTTCAATTAGAAATGTTAATAAGGCTTTAGAAAGTTACCAGTTGCTCAAACTCATTCCCCCTGCCTATTCAGGAAGCTAGTAATCAATTCCTGGCCCATAATCAAATTTGAAAGATAGTTTGAGATCTTAGTATAGAAAAGATAAGGAGTTCCTTCAAAATAGACAATAGTCCTGAGGCAATATGGTAGAGTGGATAGAGCCCTACACTTGAAGTCAGAAAGGCTTAGATTTGTATGGTATACTAAAAACTTACTGACTGAGTGACTCTGGGCAAGTTGCTTAGTCTCTTCGAGTCTTCTTTTCTGTAAAATGGGTATAGTAATAATAGCACCTACCTCACAGGATTTTTGCAAGGCTGATTTGGAAAATGTAGGCAAAGCACTGTAGAAATAGGATCTATTGCCATTCATAAAATATGCACATCCAAATACAGATGCAGCAGCGTTCATCCCTTAGAAAAGTTGAAAAAAAATACCCAATAAACATTTCTCTGCCCTTGGAGGAAGACTCTGTGATGAGAAGGAAACATGGCTAGGGAGTACCGAGACCAGATTCAATAAAAGAGACACCATGGTGAAGAAAATGTGCTGGGGCTCAGACAATGCATTCCCCGGAGTCAAGGGACCAGATGTGAATGTGTCCTTGGCAGAACACCCTGGAAGCTAACGGATACACTCAAACTCCATGGCCAGCTCTCCAAAGGGATAGAAAAGGGAGGCAGGAAAAGCAAAAAGGAGGCTTTGGTGAGCAAAAGTTTCAGATATTACCAGCTCCATAGGAAACCAATCAAGGAAAGAGAATAAAAAGTCTCTTTTATCTAAGATTAGTGGGAAAGTGAAGGGGCTGGTGTTAGAGGTGGGAGAGGCAGAAAGAAAGGAAAGAAAAGATGAGATGAGGGATGAGACAGACAAAAAAGGACATTTTGGTCTGCTTAGGAAATTCTTTCAGACAGAATTGACTTCCTTTTAAAAGCCTCTCCTTCTTCAGTCAGTTAATTATCTTTGTCAATCAATTGTCACCAACCAGATTATTGAACTACTTCATATTGAAATTCTTTAAGCTAACATCTTGACACAGTCAGTAAGGGTGTTAATATTCCAGAGACATGAGGGGAATGTCTGAATTTTTGTGCTAGCTCTGTGAAATAGAGCAGGGAGTTAACTTCGTGTTATCTAAACCTAGCATGAGCTTTCTCTGGAACTGTTCTTACTGCAATTTGAAGATGTGATTATCTTTCTTTTTGAGCTGGTAAGTGGCAAAAAATATTGTGTGCTATGACTGGGACCCAGTATCTCTACTCCACGTGTAGTTATATACTAATTTTATCTCCTACTTATCCAAAGACTTCTCTCCAGAGTCAGGGAAGGAGTCAATGGAAAAAGACAGACTGGTTCTGTCATTTTTAGGTATATTGGGAATGTTTTGAGTTCAAAAATCAGTCTGCTGGTAATTAACATCTGGTCACCAAGTTAGCTATTCAGCACTCAGTGTCCTTTACACCATGCTTTCTAAGTAACAAATGATGAGCAATTAAAAAGCAGTGAGACTTAACGAATGAAGGGCACTATCTTTTAGTAAGTCAGTGAAATCTGCATTGGTGAAAGGAGTTCCCACATTGGAAGTTTCCAGCACTAGTCCTTTCCCATATTCTTAAAACATATCTAGAGAAAGGAAATGACTTTTTAAAGCTTAAGAGAGTGGTTTTAATCAAAAGATAAGTATTAGAGAAAGGGTTCAAACTTGGATGTGAAAAATATTAAATCTTTACTACTATTAACCTCTAAATAAAATTTAGCAATTCTTTCAATTATTTTAAAACATCATTCTGAGAAGGGGTCCATAGGTTTTAACAAGAACTCAAAGGAATCCATCACACACACACACACACACACACACACACACACACACACACACACACATAGAATCTCTGTACTGGAGGGAAAACTCAACATTCACAAATTTGGTGCTGGAAGGGACTTTAATCCTCATGTAGTATAAGCCTCTTGTATTACAGATGATGAAACTGAGGCCCATAAAGACAAAAAGATTTCCCACAGGCTAGAGTATTAATAGAGTAGTTAGTTTAGATCACCATATCACTTGACAGAATTATTCAGTGGTTTCTTTGTTCTTGTGAGGCAATCAGGGTTAAGTGACTCGACCAGGGTCATACAGCTATTAAGTGTCAAAGTCTGGATTTGAATTCAGCTCCTTCTGAGTCCAGGTCCAATGCTCTATCCACTGCACCACCTAGCTGCCCTAGTCATTTCTTTAAAGCACAGGGCTTTTTCCCCCCAATGGAGATAACAAGATGGCATCAGTGTGGGTGGCATGGGAGGTAAGTGTAGATGTGAATAGATACCCACCAGAGATTTGTCTCACCATTCAGCAGCAACCAGGATGTTCTTCTCCTTCTTGACCTAAAGCAGATGCTTTGAATTTTGTCCACAGAAATGCAGCTTAATCAATGGAGCCCTATAGAGAGCCACTTTTGTATTTAAGAATAGTTCCTCCCCCTCCCCCTAAAATATCACAGTTGGGGCATTAAAAGCCCAGCCAGTTTAGGTACTGTTTTAAGTTTCCCCTTTAAATCTGAGTGATTGTACTAAGCTTCCCAGACCTGTGCCAGCTAACTAGGGCATTTTAGTCATCTATTTTTAATATGTACCGACTTCTGTTCTTTTTAGTTCTGCCTTAAGACACACTTTTATCTTTACTGGTATGCAGAGATCATCAAAAAATATAAGTTCTCTATTACATGACAAGTCATAATGAGTCTTAATGAAGCTTGGGAACAGCTGTTAGAAACTCCAGCTGAAAAGCTCTCTAAGACAACGAAGAAACAGCAGCTTCTGATGGACTCCCAACTCTAAGATCACATAAATCACAGGGCTCACCCTCCAAGTAAAGGAGCAGAACGAAAGATGGCAACACAGCCAAGCAACTTTATCCATTTTCATTAGGTAGTTTTTTTAAATCAGAAGTTTAATATACTATTATTTAATAAGTACATGATGAGCCATCAGTGCTAAGCCTTTGACTTTTATAATTATATCCTAGCACTGAACAGAGAAGAAAGCACGTTTTATTCTCAATTCATGTCTTCAGTAAGGAGTGGAAGGGAAAAATACACACACACACACACACACACACACACAGATCAACCTTCATATTTAATTATATATGAAACTCACAAAAACTACAAAATGATGGAAAATTAATGTAAGCTCAGACAAGTTCAAATAAAAATCCATAATCCAGAACTTAAAGAGACCTCTACTTGGAGGCTTTAACTTCACTGTGTAGGTCAATAAGTAGAGTTATACAGTGCATAAAATGTGGGACTTGGTGTTAAGAAACCCTGAATTCAAATTCCACCTCAGACATATACTATCTGTGGGACCAGGGACAAGTTACTTACTGTCTGAGTGCCTCAGTTTTTTCATTTGTAAGATGAGGACAACAGCCTAGAGTAACTACATTGCTATGAGGCTTCAGTTAAATAATGTACAGAAAGCATTTTACAAAATTAAATCTTTATATAAATGTCAGTTATGATTTTTTTTAATGTGAAAGATAATCTCAAATAAAACCCCCAAATGAAGCAGTCTGAATTTTTTTTTTTCCATTTCACTTCTGTATTGGTTCATCTAGATTCTTTCTCTGATAGGTCCAGGACACAAATAGAAGAATATATAATCCACATAGATTCATCCCAACAGCTCTTTACTCTCAGTCCTAAGTCTTTCAAAAAGAAAGAAGTGACCTTAAAGATCATGTTGCTGAACACACTCATTTTACAGATGAAGAAACTCAGGCCAAGAAAGGAAAGCAACCAACCCAGACCCCCTGACCTCAAATCCAAATCTCTTTCTTCTACATTCCACAAAGAAGCAACACCTTCACTAATTGTATCAGCTTCTCACTTTCACTGATTTGTATCAAGAAAAACTCTAAATTTAGTCCATTTCAATCCGCCTTTGGCAGTGTCCAATGGGATAAATTCTCTCAGGACGAGAGGCATGGCAAAGATAGATAGTTCAGCTTGGATCCAAGTATAGGCACAAGCCCAAGGGGTCAACTAATCTACTCAGTCCTTCTTGCAGTCTCTCAACTCACAATCTTATGAGTTTGGGGCTAATTCCAGTGACGCTACTAATCATTGGCATATCCTCCTAACAAATTCTGCCATCAGTGAATATGCTAATATCTTTGTTTGCCTGAGGGAAATCTTAGCAATTCTGGTCATCTTTACTATTCATTTGGAGGCTTTCTCCCTAAAATTCACATCTTTATTATTTTTCAAAAATTCTACTCAACAAATTTATCCACAATAGGAATTGCTAAAATAGTCTTCTTGATTTTAAACATATTTGTGGGTAGACGAGTTTCTGAAATATTAAGAGCTTACTTGGCCTCCTCCTCATGTCCTTTGGCAGAAAGAGCACTTTTTGAGCTTTGAAGTATCCAGAGGATTCTGGATGTCCTACTTTTCATTGACACTCCAATATTTTCCCTCAGAATAGTAATGGTTGGTGACAGTATCTATATCAAAACTCTACAAAGAACTCAAGAAAGAAGCTTCACCATGTTTAACAGAAACCTCTTGAGCGTTCCACAAAGGGGAATATAGAACTTTCAGCAGCAAGGTGCTGTGATTCACCCCTCCATCACATGCACTCTCTAAGCTTGAGCTCAGTTTCCCTGGACTCTGCATGTACTTGTACAAGAGTGTGCCACAAACTTTGACTGGGGAATGTGGGATGTTTTATACCATATATACCACCTGAGGGGGAAAATATTTCTAAGTACTTAAAAAATATAAATGCTTAGTGTGAATTAGGAATTCTTCACCCATAATTCATGGATAAATTTCAAAGAGTCTGTGAACTTGTTTGGGGAAAAAATATACTGCTAATTTGTCCTTGAATCTTAGTGGCCCTTCCATTATGAATTTTTTAAAACTATTATGAGAAAGGGGCTCTAGGCTTCACCAGACTGCCAAAGGAATCCATAACACAAAACAGGTAAAAACCTCTGGTATAAATTAAGAAATGAAACACAGTCCCTGTCTATTCAAGGAGTTTACAGTATAAGAGGGGTGATAAAACATATAGAGTGTTAACTATAATTAAGAATAAAATATGGAAATATATGCATGAGTAAAGGCACAGAGAAGAAAAGTCGGTGTTGTGGCCAAAAAATAGTGAGTGGCGCAACTTTTAAGGATATTATATGAAACAGATCAGGGTAACTACAATACAACTAGAAGTCAGATTGGAACACAATTGCTGAAAGCCATGAATGCTAGACTGGGGAGTGATGGCTTTATTTAGTAAGAGAGGGAAATGTATTGATTGTTTCTGAGTGGAGTGACTGCATCAGATTTACACATTAGGATGATTAACCAAGTAAGCATATGTGAGAGATCTTGTAGTAGAAAGGGCCTAGAGTGGAGAAGACCCATTAGCAGAAGGAAATGAGACCCTGAACTAATGTGATGGTAGGTGGAATAGAAAAGAGGGTACAGAAAGATTGTAGAGATATGTTTATCATTTTTTCCTCATCTTTACTTACATCTGAGCTTCTGACTTCATAATAACTGGAATTCTGATTTATTGCAATATCCAGAAAGCTTTAAAAAAATTAAATACAAATTTTTCTGTATATATATGAAGTGAGATAAAAGCATGGAAGCAAAAAGTCAAATAATCTGAAATGAACTACCTCCAATATACATATTATTAAAAAAAATATTATTTGACAGTTTCAGCTGTCAAAAATACATTGACACACATACATATAAATATTATATATATATATATGTATGTATATATATATATATACATATATATATATATGTTACTGCATCCATAATCTCTACCACAGCAGACACCAATCCAGTCACACCTTGCAGCTGGTGGTGTAGTACATAGAGCACTGGACCAAGAATCATGAAGACCTAAGTTCAAATCCATCCTCAGATACTTACTAGTTGTGTCACTCCATTAATTTGCCTTGGTTTTCTCCATTGTAAAATGTGGGTAATAATAACACTCACTTCACAGGGTTGTTGTGAGGCTCAAAAGAGATAATGATTGTAAAATGCTTAGCCCAGTGCCTGGCACATCATATGTGCTGTATAGAGGCTTATTCCATTCCCTTCCCTTATCACTCTGTTCAGCTCTTGTTCATATCCCATGATAAATCCTCTACAGATAATCTACACAATATTCTGGAAGATTTTCCTTGGGATTTTTAATATTCTATTTATACCAATGCAACAATGTATCATTTCTTACTCCCACAAGGAATAATCCCATCTTTGATGGAAGCAAGTAGGGCAGATTGCAGGGAGAAGAGGATACGTGATGCCAGAGAGTATCAGCAATCAGGGTGGGGAGCATAATGATCATAGAACCAAACCAAGCAGAATGTAGAGTTAACTGGAAAATTCTGAGCCTTCTATAAAGAAAAGCTTATTGCTGTACCTTCCAATCAGAAGGGAGAGGCAATTGAGGGAATTGAGAGGGTGTAGAAGAGTGACTCTCCATAATGATTCAATTCTACTAAGAGGTGATCAAGTGAGTGCCCACGCAGGGAGTTCCCCCTATGCTTGAAAATCACAGGCCCTTCAAATATGGTGGTTCTACCGTCACTGGTGAGGAAAACACATGACTGTAGGAACATGAACAAATTGATTCCCTTTGAACTAGATTTGTTATACTCCTACTTATCATACATAAATGATTTAGGAATGATATGAATTAGTTGGATTTTTTACAAACCTTTCTTATTTACTGTCTTTTCACTGTTTTTGAGGCAATACGGCTCACATTTTTTTCTGCCATCCTCCAGTGCAAAGGAGTTTGTTCTCTGAACTAGTGTTTCTTTTGCCCTATTTTCCTGCTTAGCAAATGTTTGTTATCCAAGGGTGATTCTAGACTCCTTTGGTCTCCATGACTACTTTATATTAGCTAAACTTCTCTAAGAAATAGTGATGATAATAATAAGTAGTTCACATCTATATATGATTTATAAAGAATATTATATATGCACATCAAGAAAAAACTTGTTGGTAGAAAGTGATGTGCTATCATCCTCATTATGCAGGTGAGGAGATTGAGGTACTGAAAGCTTAACTAACTTGCCTAGAGTCACATAATTACTAAGTGTCAGATCCAAGAATCAACTCTAGGTCTATTGATTCTTTTCTTCCACTAAATTTACATTACTTCAACACAATTCATCAAGCATTTGTTGAGTGACTTTTCAGACACTTTGCTAGGTTCTAAGATTTACAAATACTGAAAACAAGGAATAACTTTTACTCTCAAAGGGCTTAGATGTTATTGGAGGAAACACTTCTAAACAGACAAAATCAACATAAAATATATGCAAAGTAAATTCAAAGTCATTTCAGAGGAGAGGGCACTAACCAGTGGGAACACGTAGGAGGTAGTGTTTGAGCTGAGCCTTGAATGGGACCAAGTATTCCTACAGATAAAGGTAGGCAGTGAATGCATTCCAGACCTGGGTAACAGCCTACACAAAGGATAGAGGCATATATGGAATATAGAGTGGGGGTGGAGGGAGTAAATATCTTCTAGTCACTTACATTTTTAGAGTCAACAGTTTGGTTAATACTATTGTAATCACAGGAAGTGTTTCCTCATCATTTCTTCAAACTTGAAGTTCCTTTTAATCATTGTTCTAACTAGGCAGTGATCTCACTATATTCGGATAGCTGACTTCTGGAAACTGTTCACGTAGAAAAAAATCTACTTAAAAAAGCTATATTGTTTTAGAATCAAATGGAAAAGTATTAACTAAATTATCACCTTTGTCTTAAATGTATCCCAAAAACACAGAATCTCAGTGTTGAAAAGACCTTCAGAGGTTATTTCATCCACCTCACACCTAAAGAAAAATGACCTCTATATCATATTCAATAAGTTACCATTCACCTTTGACTTGAGGAACTTCAATAATAGGTAACCCCATACTTCCTGATATGAAGCACTATAATTTGGAGTTTTAATTGTTAAGAAGCTTTTCTTTACCTCAAGTCAAAGCATTCTTTTCACCTTCTAGTTCTGCCTTCTGAGACCAAAGATTACAAATCTAATCTCTTTTCCGCATAACAGGTTGTCAAAAGCTTGAAGAGAGCTATCTTATTCTCCTAAGATGGAGATAATGTTCAAGACTGCTTTACTGATAATTAATCAATTTTATGTAATAATGAGTACACTTTAATTTCAATTCTTTATGAAAAATTACCATTCCTTATCAGCATGCAGCATCACTATTGTCATAGGGGCAAGGAAATAGTACTGTTGTTCCCCATTAACTGCATTCCCTGGAAAAAAACCATACCTTGTGAATATAATCAAATGCCATATAATATGGTAAAATTCTACAATTTAAAAATTCCTATATCTATACATCCAGCCCTAACCTTCCTTCCGAGCTTTGATCTCATCACCAACTGCCTTTAGACATGGGAAACGAGATTCCCGTAGATATCTCAAACTCAACATGTTCAAAACAGAACTCATTATCTTTCCCCAGAACTCTCTCCTCTTCCAAACCTTTATAGCACTATCAAGTCAACAAGAATTGCCATCATTAACTCCTCATCCACACTCAACCCACATATCCAGTGGGTCACCAAGACTTGTCAGTTCTAACATCACAACATATGCACAAACCTTTCTCTTCATTCACACTATCACCACCCTGATCACCTTATACCTTGACTATCTGCAATAACCTTCGACCTCATTTCCCTTTCTCAACTCTTTCCCATTTCAATTCATTTTCCTCACAACAGAGTAATTTTTCACAATCACAACTCTAACCCTTTTGCTCAATAAACTCCACTGATTCCCTTTTATTTCCAGAATCAAATGCAAAATCATTGATTTGGAATTTAAAACTTTCCACAATCTAAGTTTTTTCCCTACTTTCTATTATTCTGGCACTCATCCTCCACAACCATGTATGATCTAGACTAGAGAATCTAACCTTGCTGTTCCTGGCGTAAGATACTCTATCTCCTAACACCATGCTTTTGCATTATCTGTTTCTCTTGACCAAAATGTTGTCCTTTCTTGTCTCGACCTCCTGGTTTCCCTGACTTCTTCTAAAACCTCAAGTGCTGTCTTCTTCAGGAGGCTTTTCTTAGTCCCCTATCTCCCTCTGCTAGTGCCTTCCCTCTAAAATTACCTTTCACTTAATCTATATTTGTATGTATATGTCTTGTATGTATATGTCTTGGACCCTTTAGTAGTCTGACAAACCCTGCAGCCCCAATCTCAGAACAGCATTTTGATAGACATAAAATAAAATATATGTAATTACCAAAGAAACTACATATTGTAATACAGTTAACAAAATATTTTTTAATTAAGTTCTTGGATCCCTGGTTATGAATCCCTGGGTAGTTCACTGGCCTGGGAGTTTGAAAGTCCCAAGTTGGAAAGACATTTCGGTTTAGTGACTCTAGGAAAGAGATAATCTCTCAGTACTCTCAGGCAACTGCCTGAGATCATACCTGCAAAAAATTGTCATTGAAAGGCAGCTTTTAATTGGAAGTAGTTCCCAATAGCAAAGAAGTCACAGGTCTAGACTATGTAAATACATGATAATTTGAGGAGAAAGAGCATTAATGTATAGGAAGATCAGGCAAAGCTTTCTGTGAGAATTATCATATGAACTAATCTCAAGGGAAGCTAGGGATTTTAAGAGGAGGGTGTGCATTCCAGGCCTAAGAAACAGACTATGTGAATGTATGGAGGCTGGAGATGGTATTCAGTGTTCTGAGAATAGCCAGTAAGCCAGCTGGACTGAATTAATGAGTGCTTACAGTAGAGTCATGGGGAGTAAGCATTGAAAATCACAATAGAACATGGGTGTTCATGCAGGCTCTGCAGGAGATTTTACCCTTTAAAAAAAACCACTACAAATCAATGTTTCATTGGTACTTTTTTCCCCTTGGAAAGCAGCTGTTACACATTTAATTAAAACCAGCACACCACAGGGATAATATGAGAGTGTAAAGAACTTTATATGCTGGATGACCAGTATGCTTCATCCTCAAAACCTGAAGATTGTTGAGCATCTGATTAGACCTGTGCTCAAGAAAGGTTATTTCAGCCATTCTGTTAAAGGCAGATCATTCAAGGAAGAGAACAAAAAAGGGAGGGCAAGATTGACAAAGTCTTGCTAAATAGAGAAACCTTATGTAAATCAGGTTAATGTCATTTCCCCAGCTCTGGTGAGGTGGCACAGTGAATAGAGTATTGCACTTGGAATCAGAAAGCCCTATCTTCATGAGCTTAAACCTGGCCTCAGACACTCACAACTTATGTGACCCTGGGCAATTGCCCAACCCTGCTTGCCTCAGTTCCTGATCTACAGAATGGGCTTGAGGAGGAAATGGCAAACTATTCCAGTATCTTTGCCAAGTAAATTCTAGATGGGATCAAGAAGAATCAGATGTGACAAAATGATCCAACAACCACAACAACAATCTCAGCTCCCGGTGATTCAGTGTATTATCCTCTAGTCTCCCGACCACCACCATTCATCCCCCAGGCCCACATCAGCAACTGTCTCTTGTACACATACACACACACACACACACACACACACACACACACACACACACACATACACACACACACACACACACACACACACACACACACACACACATATATATATACACATATACATATATCCCTGCATGGAATTAACTGCATAGAGAAAATATTTGAACTGGTGGGTGGAGCCAAGATAGTGGAGTAGAAACAGGGATCTGCTAGAGCTCTCCTCCAAAACCCCTCAAAAAACCTGTGAAAAAGAACTCTAAACAAATTCTAGAGAAACAGAACCCACAAAATGACAGACTGAAGCAAATTTCCAGCCCATGACAATCTGGAAGTTTCTACCACACCTGGCTGGGAGCAGAGCAGTTTTGTAAGGGCTATTATGGATGAAGTTGGAGTAGGCTTTAGCAGACTGAATCACTGGCAGCTGCTGCAGTTGTCAGGCTGCTTAACACACAAATGCCAAAGACAGTTTTGAAGTTCAGTGGGAGGGGTCTCCCACCTGGCTCAGAAGGGAACATGATCTGGCCCCAGCCCTAGCCACAGCCACAACCCCAGAGGAGTGGCAGCCACTGCTGAAGCAGAAGCTGATTCTGGAGCTCTTCACTTAATGAAAAGTGCAAAAGTCAAGAAATTGACTGAGAAAATGAACAAATGGGGAAAAAAGAAACAGACTATAGATTCTTACTTTCTCAGTGAAGAGGTATCTTCTTACATCACTGATGATGAGGAAGATATGAACATACAACCAGAAGAAGACAATAAAGTCAAAACTCCTACATCCAAAGCCTCCAAGAAAAATATGAATTGGTCTCAGGCCATGGGAGAGCTCAAAAAGGATTTTGAAAATCAAGTAAGATAGTAAGAGATAAATTGGGAAGAGAAATGAGAGTGATGCAAGAAAATAATGCAAAATAAGTCAAGGGCTTGCTGAAGGAAACCCAAAATAAATGCTGAAGACGATAACAGCTTTGAAATTAGACTAACCCAAATGACAAAAGAGTTCTAAAAATCAATGAGGAGAAGAATGCTTTACAAAGCAGAATGAGGCAAATGGAATAAAAAAGTCCAAAAACTCACTGAAGAAAATAGTTCTTTGGAAATTAGAATGGAACAAATGGAAGTTAATAGCTTTATGAGAAATCAAGAAATTATAAAACAAAGCTCAAAGAATGAAAAAAATAGAAGACAATGTTAAGGATCTCATTGGAAAAACCACTGAACTGGAAAATGAATTCAGGAGAAATAATTTAAAAATTATTGAACTACCTGAGAACCATGATCAAAAAAAGAGCCTACACATCATCTTTCAAGAAATTATCAAGGAAAATTGCCTTGATAGTCTAGAACTAGAGGGTAAAATAAAAATGGAAAGAATCCACTGATCACTTCCTGAAAGAGATTCCAAAATGAAAACTCCTAGGAATATTGTAACCAAATTCCAGAGTTCCCAGGTCAAGGAGAAAATGTTATAAGCAGCCAGAAAGAACAATTCAAGTATTGTGAAAACACAATCAGGATAACACAAAATTTAGCAGCTTCTACGCTAAAGGATCAGATGGCTTGGAATATGATATTCTAGAGGTCAAAGGAGATAGAATTAAAACTGAGAATCACCTACCCAGCAAAACTGAGTATAATACTTTAGGGGGAAAATGGAACTTCAGTGAAGTAAAGGACTTCCAAGCACTCTTGTTGAAACGACTGGAGCTGAATAGAAAATTTGACTTTCAAATACGAGAAACAAGAGAAGCATGAAAAGGTACCAGGAAAGAGAAACCATAATAGACTTATTAAAGTTGAACTGTTTACATTCCTACATGAAAAGATGATATTTGTAACTTGTGAGACCTTTCTCAGTATTAGGATAGTTGGAAGGAATACACACACACACACACACACACACACACACAAGTGTGTATGTATGTATGTGTATATGTATATGTATATATATGTATATATGTATGTATGTGTATATATAGAGAGAGAGACAGAGACAGAGAGAAAGAGACAGAGACAGAGATAGCAGGCACAGGGTGAGATGAATATGAAGGGATGATATATAAAAAAGAAAATTAAGTGTTGAGAGGAATGTACCAGGAAAAGAGAATGGGAGAGGTAGAATGTAGTTAAACATCTAACATAAAATAGGCAATAAAGACCTTTTACAATGGAGGGGGAGAAGGGGAGGATGAAAGGGAATAGGTGAGCCTTCCTTTCATCGAATTTGACTTCAGGAGGGAATAACATGCATTCAATTGGGTATGAAAGTTTGTCTTACCCTATAGGAAAGCAAGAGGGAAGGGGAAAAGAGAGGAGGGAATAATAGAAGGCACTGCAGATTGGGAGAAGGCATAACCAGAAGCAAACACTTTGATAGAGGGACAGGTCAAACGAGAGAATAGAATAAATGGAGGGCAGGACAGGATAGAAGGAAATATAGTTAGTCTTTCACAGTATGACTGCTATGGAAGTTTTTTGTATGACTATCCATGTATAATGTATATCGAATTGCCTTCTAAATGAGGGTGGGTAGGGTGAGGGAAAAGTAGAGAATGTGGAAATCAAAGCTTTAAAAATGAAAGTTAAAAATTGTTTTTTTACATGCAACTAGGAAATAAGATTTATAGACAATAAGATATAAAGATCTATCTTGTCCTACAGGAAAATAGAAGGTAAGGAAATGGGGGGGGCATTGATAAAATGGAGGGCAGATTGGAGGAAAGGGTAATCAGAATACATGCTGTCCTGGGGTACAGGGAGATGGGGAGAAAATTTGAAATTCAAAATTTTGTGGAAGAGAGTGCTGAAAATTGAAAATAAATACATTTTTTAAAAAGAAAATATTTGAACCTATTGGAGAGGATCACATTAAAGTAGTTCCCCCTGTGGAGTCCTACTTAGCAATACTACGTTCTTCCAGTTGCTACTACTAAGTATACTTCTAAGTAATAAAATTGCATTCAGTCAGAGTAGAACAAAGGAAAGAACATTAAACTGGGAGTCATACATGAGTGCCTTCATACACTATAACAGCAGGAGGAGGCTTCTGGAGTCCAGAAGAACCTAAAGGTGTCAGGGTCAAATAGGCTCCTCAATTTATGTATTCATAAGACAGAAACTATTCACCAGGCAAAGAGCCCCAAGCCATCCAAAGATGATTACAAACATCTACTTTACTTACAGACTTGAAGCATCTAGGCACAGACTGGAAAGTCATGCATGTCTTTTCAGGAAGGGAGGGAAGAAAGGAAGGGTTATGGAAGACAAACTAAGACCATCTAGGAATGGATGTGGCAGCTCTTGTCTCAGCCCTTTCCTTCAGTCAGGATGTGGCTGTAGATTTTAGACAAGCGCTGAGAAAATGATTTAATTAAAGCCCCAAACTACTTCTACTGAAAGTCCAATCTTACTCTCCCTCTAATGTAATTAGTTTTTCTACTTCAATTGGCATGTATATACAGAATCAAGAAATGGGGGGAAGGAATTTATCTCCAAGTATGGATTTTTAAGTAATAAAACATTTAACCAAAACATTTTTTCCTAAAGGATTTAGGAAAGTTTTCTAGGCTACTTTACCTTTAACACCCATTTCATGTGCTCACATCTGTTTTAGGTTGTTGCTGACAGTGATGGTGGTAGTGGAGGTGGTGGTGCTAGTGAGAGGCAGAGGAGGAGGAGGAGGAGGAGGAGAAGAAGAAGAAGATGAAGAAGAAGAAGAAGAAGAAGAAGAAGAAGAAGAAGAAGAAGAAGAAGAAGAAGAAGAAAAGGAGAAGGAGAAGAAGTTGTTGTTGTAGCCAAAACAATGTGAGAACATGGAATTTTTAGAGCCAAAAAATTATAAATAGAATATTTTGTATTACCTGTTTAAAAAATATCCTGAAAGTGTTTTGCTTTTTAATTATTCACAGAGATATAACTAGGGAAACAAAATGGGGTGCTAAAAGTGCTGAAATTTAGAGGGCGTTAATACTTTATAGCAGGCAAAAAGTACTGCATTTAGCACCTAGTTAACAAAAAAATAAGTACTACCAATTGATGCTCCTCTCCCCTGGTAGCTTCACCCTACCCAAATTCCTCCCTAGCCTAGTCCAGCCCATATCTGGTCTTCAAACCCCATGGTATCCCCCAACTTTTGCCTTGAAATGCTTTTGGAGTCTCTGTCATCCACTCCCACCCCCTCCACCAACTAAAGGGAAGGTGTATTTTGTGCCTCTTTCTCTGGGCACAAAAATTGCTAGTTATAGCTCCTCTTCTTTATAACCCTGTACTCCTTTGGAATTCTTTCCCCCAGGGTAAAAAGAAAAGTCATTTTGAAGATGGTTGAGGAATTGAGTTTGCTTAAGGCAACCTTCACATAACTGATAAGAACATAAAAATAACCTTAATTCCATTATTTTATTTTCAAGGAGCAGTAGTAGGGGATGCAAAAAAAAGTGTTCAAATCTGGTTGAAATTAAAATGTCTTCTCATTTTTAAAAAAAGAGAAAATAACTTGTTTAGTGAAAGAAAACTTTGAATTTGAATAAGGTCTGAAGCCCACAACCCTTGCTACTGCTGGAACAAATCACCTCTCCTGTGCAAGGGTTTGCATTTTTGTGTTATCTTTTATTCATTTGTTTTCGATTCTATAAGTCATTGGATAAACATCTTAAAGGCAGGGGTGCACCTTTTGCAATTTGTTGACTGGATGAAGGGCCTTCTACAAAGTAATCAGAGCTAAGCCATTTGGAAGGTAAAAAGAAAAGTAAGGAGTTGATTTCCATGGGATATTTTAAAGTAATAACAATAACTTATACTTCTATAATAGAGCCTCAAAGCTCTTTATGCTGGTTATTTCATTTTAATCTCACAATAACACCTGCAATAGTACATGTTATTATTTCCATTTTATAAATGAGGAACCTGGGGTTCAGTAAGGTTAAGTGGATTACTTCTTATATTACCCTCACATACTTTATGTTCCAACCAGATTGGCCAACTTGCTGTAACCCTTATTCAGCGTGCTATCTCCTATCTCCATCCTTTTGCACCATCTGTTCAACCAGAACACATTGCTTCTTCACTCCTATTTCTCAGAATCCCAAACTTCCTTCAAGGTTCAACTCATGCATCCCTGCCTAGGGGATCTCTTTCTTGTTCCTTTTCATTCTCTCTCCCTTCTGAGCTCTTGTATATTTACTCATATGTTTACTTGATTTTATCCCCAAAAGGGAGAGGACTAAGATAGTTTTGCATAAATGTCTTTATAGTCTTTTCTTTCTCTTCCTGAATCTAGCACAGGTTTTTGTACATAGTATGCACTTAATGTATATCATTTATATTCACATAACATTTATAGAATACTTGAATTTTGCAAAGTAGTTTATATGTTATCATATTTGAGTCTCATATAACACTGGGATGTAGGTGTGATTATTATACCCATTTTACAGATAAGGAAACTGAGACTGAGAAAGATTGCTTGAAGTGACACAACTAGCAAGAGTCTGAGGCAAGATCTGAACTCAGGTCTTCTTGGCTCCAAGTCTAGCATTCTATCCACTATGTCACCTAGCTGCTGACTAAATTCTATCAAAGATCAAATTCTATCTAGAATCTAGACATTAAATTCTATCAAAGTCAAATGTTTAGTAAATATCCTGGCTGAGATACATCCTAGTTTCCTATATTGACTTTATCTTGTCTCTGTAGTGTTTCCTTTCCCCTTGGTAACAGGCAGCCCTTAGGACTTGGGGAAAACATCAAAACATTCTTCTGAAATTCCTTTCATTACTGCTTTCTGCAAATGGAAGATGAAAATCTTATAAATTTCAGTCTCTGTGGCTAAAAGCCCAACTGGTCTTTTATTCATGTTATTTTATGATGACATTTAAAGACACTGTTATGTGATATGTGGTCCATATTTTTTCAGAGGAAGGGTAGTGAATGGTAAAGCACTTTGAATCAGAAGAATCCCACGTCTAAGTTGTATTCTCCACGTAAAATAGAAGTACCTGAAGAATAGGGACTGCTTTTCGTTTGTCTTTGTATCACCAAAATGTACAGAGTCTTATCCAGAGTGGGTGCTTACTCAATACTTGTTGAGTTTCAACACACTGATTTTAGTCATTATGTCACAGAATGTCGCTCAAGATCCTCACCATTGCTATCCATTCCCAGTATCCCAGTACTATTCTCATTCACCTTTTTAATCCCACTTTCTTGAATTATTGAAATAGTCTCCTAACCATTCTTCTCAGAACTTCTGGTCTCTTCCACCTCTAATATGGTATAGTAATCTCAACATAAACAATCTAAGTCTGATTCATTACTCTCCAGCTCAGAAACCTCCCATGGCTCCTTGTTTGCAAAAGAATTAACCTCTTAGCAAGGTACACCCTTGCCCCAGCCTCCCCTTCAAGCCTGCCTTTCTAACACCATTCCCTTTACCTGCACTTAGGATCCAGCCAGACTGAAATGACAACCATTCCATTCCTCTCTGTGCTTTCGAGGACACTCATTCTTCTGAATGTTCTTCCACAATTTCTCTACTAGTATAAGTTCTACCCATTGTGTAAGGCCTATCTACCTAAGCTACCCCCTCTATCAAAATGTCTTTCTGTACCATTTTTCTTATAAGCCTATTATTTATTTCATTCATATCAAAGAACAGTTAGTATCTCTTTATCCCCTATTATAGCATTTTTAAATTGTGTATTTTTTTTATAAATAAAGCCAGCTATTCATTAATGGATAAAACCTATTGAAGCACATTGTTTTTCATATTGTTCAATTTAACTCCACATTTATTAAGCATCTACTATGTTCTGGTCACCGTCTTAGATGTTGAAAATACACAGACAAAATGGAACAGTCCCTATGCATGAAATGTTTAAGTTCTACGAAGGAGGGAAGACTAGAGCTTTGAACATGAATACAGGTTAAGCACATATATATATATATGTATATATATATATATATATATATACATATATATTAGCACATATATGAGTGTGTATGTGTAATGTAATTAATTATTAAGTGTTATTAATATTCCCTTTTATACACATGAGGAAACTGAGGCAAACAACAATTTTTTCAGTAAGGACAATAAGTATTATAGAAAGTAATTTGTTCAGGGTCACATGGCTAGTAAGTATCTGAATCTGGATTTGAATTCAGATCCTCTTGACTCTAAACCCAGTATTCCAGCCACTGTACAACTTTACTGCCTGTATATTTTAAATACACACATTCACAGACCCTCGGTTAATAACACTTCTCCAGAAATATATGAAGAAAGAAAGATTACATAGTCACTTTTGTGTTGCTTTCAAAAGCAGTAGGTAGCAGGAACCGTGCTTTATTCATGCTTTTATCTCCCACTCCATCTCTCCATTTAGCACAATATTTTTGTTGTAGTATGCGCTCATTTAATGTCTCCTGAGTGAATGAATGAATGAGTAACCCAGAATGTATAAAGAAAGATCCAAAATAAACACAAGTATGTTACAGGCTATAGGGATATGAGGTCATTTCAGAGGCATGAAGCACATCTTCTCCAAGGCACTCATTAGATTATGAGCTCCTTGAGGGTAGGGGCTGCCTTTTGTCTCTTTTTGTGGCCCCAATACTTAGCACAGTGCCTGGCATATAGTAGTTCCCTAAAAAATGTTTATAGATGGAACAAGAATAAACATTGCAATCACTTGAAGAATAATTACTTGTTTATTGTTACTGTGTATGGAGGTAGTAATTACAGGCATTACTGTTTCCATTTTAGAGATGAAGAGCAGTTAAGCTCACCAAGCTTAAATGATGTGTTCCACCTCAGAGAGATAGGAAGAATCAGAGACAGTATTTGAACCCTAGCTTCTCCAAATACCAAATTAATCTGACAATCACCAACCATTTATCAAAGGCCTATTGTATGACAGGCACTGTGTAAAGCACTGAAAATACAAAGACAGGAGTGAAACTGACCTCAAGGAGATTACATTCTAAGGTAGGCAGTTGGGCGTAGCAGTGTCAAGAATGATTAGTTAGTACAGGGAATAAAGTGCTGAGTCTAGAGTCAGGAAGACCTGAGTTCAAATCTAGCCTCATTCTGTGTGATTATGAGCAAGTCACTTAATCTGTTTGCCTCAGTTTCCTCAACTGTAAAAATGGGGATGAAAATAGCAACTACCTCTCAAAGTTGTTTTGAGGATCAAATATATACATGTATGTATTAGCACATATCATACTATTGGATGGTGTGTTGTGGGGTGGTCTTGAAAGAATTCACAGACTCAGACTCTCTCCAAACCAAGCAAAGGCACTTATTGAGATTAACGCCTCTCAGGAAGTGGACCAAGTTCCAAAAAGGAACTGGCAGCTTAGTGAAAGCAAGATGGATTTTTATAGGGCAAAAAATGCAATTACGTAACAGAGCATATGAATATTAAAAAGCAGGAGGGGTTTGTCAAGGGATTAGGAAATAGAGGAGGGGTCCCAGCTTTGGTGGAATTGCACATGTGATTACCCACAATGCCTACAGAAAAACCCTTTTGAGGGGCATGTATGTATAATAAGGATATTATAATAAGTCTCTCTATACCCTAAGTTCATCTAAAAGACAGTTTTTGCTCTTCCTGCACAGGTGCTTACTTAGGTAAAGTCCCTTCTATTTTTTGGGGTCCACATCCTGCTTGGGTATCCTGGTGATGCTGCTTTCTGGTTGGCTGGCAATTGTGGTCCTGTCTGAGATTATATGCATGTGGTTGTGGTTGGGCGCATGAACACACCTGCAGTTTCTGTGAGAAATATGAGAATTGGGTCTGGGGCAGTAGCCAGCTAGAGGCAGTGGCTAGGAATTCATCACATGGATATGCCTGCTGTTTTAGTGAGGTATATTTGGGATATTGGACCTGCAGGCCTGTAGTGTGGTTAAAGCCAGATTGTGTGGTCAAATCAGGACATACTTGCTGTTCAGTGAAGCCCATAAGGAAGTTATAATGTTGGGTCTAGGGATAGCTTTATTAGGATTCCATCAATACTGAATATCATGCATCATACTTAATAAATACTTTGTTCCTTCTTCACCCATTTCTTCCATTGCATGCTAATATAATATAAGGTATAATAGAAGTACATGGCATCAGTAAGGTATAGGAAAGTAAGAGCTCTAAAAGGAAAAAGTTTGTGTGGCTTGAATGCAAAGTCAGTCAAATTAATCTTACCCAAAGAAAGTCTGATTTCAAGGCTTGACTGAGTTCTGCAATTTCAACTTAAGATGTGGTGTAACCATTATCTCTTCTCAGTGACATTAATTTGTTCCCCATACTTCTCCTAATGAAAGGACTATCAAATGGGGAGTTTTGATGTATTCTTAAAGCTACTGCAGTCCAACAAGCTGCATTTTTTTCCCTTCATATTTAACCACTTGGCAGCTATATAGTGTTCCTGGAAGGTAGCATCAATCAAGTCATTTTCTGGCCAAATAGACAAGTATGAATGGGAATGTTGACAATCTATAAAGCATAATTTGGAAGATGAAAAGGGTCAGGGGAAAGAAATCGGAATCTTCTGTCTGTCTTCTACCTCTGAGACCCTACTGAATTTGTGCATCATAAAATCATCAAGTATTAGGAATTTAGAATCGAAAGCAATCTTAGAGATCTTGTAGTAATAATCAATCAATAAATGTTAGGTACCTACTATGTATCAGACCTTGTGCTAAGTTCTGGGTATACAAAAACAGGCAAAGGACAATGTCTGCCCTCAAGAAGTTTACAATCTAATGGGGAAGACTACATGCAAACAAATATATGCGAAGCAATCTATAAATTGGATAAATAGGAAATAATTAACAGACTGAAGGCACTAGAGTTAAAAGGGGTTGAGAAAAGCTTTCAGTAGAAGATGGGATTTTGGTTGGGACTTGTAGGAATCCAGGGAGGTCAGTCAGTTGGAGCAGAGGAGGGAGAATATTCCAGGCTTGAGGGACAGCCAGAAGGAAAGCCTAGAGATGAGAAATGCTACATCTTGTTTGTTGGAAACCTGAGACCCAGTGTCACTGGTAAAGAGTATGTACCAGGCAGTAAGGTATAAGAAGACTAGAAATGTAAATGTTAGGTTACAAAGGGTGTTGAATGCCATATAAAATATTTTGTATTTTCTCCTGAAGGCAATAGGAAGCCATTAGAGGAGGAAACAGGAGAGAAACTTGATCAGACTTGTGTTTTTAAAAAGTCACTTTAGTGACTGAATGAAAAGTGGATTGAAGAGGAGAGAGACTTGGAGCAGGCAGACCCACCTGCAGCATATTGCAATAACTGAGGCATAAGGTGGTAAGGGTCCCCTGTTTATTTTAAGTTAAATAAATGTTTAGGGAGTGGATCTGTGATTTCATTAGAACAGGCAACTCCAAGGTGAAGAAACTCACTGTCAGTGTAGGTCTTCTCCTCTACTTGTAGTCTTAAAGAATAATAATTAAAGAAAAATAATAATTATTAACATAACTAGCATTTATATATATTTACTATGTACCAGGAAATGTGTTAAGTATTTTACAAATACTAAATCATTTAATCTTCACAATTCTGCAAGTTAGGTGCTGATATATCCCCATCTTACAGATGAGGCAACCGAAGTAAACAGGATTAAGTGACATAGCTGGTAAGTGTTTGAGGTTGGAACTGAACTCATGTCTATCCGAGGAGTGAAGAGTGAAAGGAATTCCCAGAATCATAAGAGCCAATATGTATCAGAAGTGGGACTTGAACATGAATCTTCTTATCTTCAAGGCTGACTTTCTATCCACTCTATTCTACTGCCTCTTAGGAAATGCTTTTCACATTGAATTGAGCTCTTATTTGAATATTTTAGTAGAATAAAATTAGTAGATTTCATTTTCAGTTCCAATCCATTGAGATTAGGAAGAATTGATCAGTACCTTTGTTTATTATAATGTATCATGAATTTCAGTATTGTTTTTAAAAAGTTATACTTTAAAGATCTTCTAAAATTATACTTTCAGGGTGCAAGGAAAGTGATCTAACCAGAATCAGCCAATCAGTGATAGGATTGACTACTAGAACTCAGGTCTTTTGATTCCTAGTGTGGTGCTATTTTCAATCCAATACACTGCACTGCAGTCTCTTTCCCAACAAAATTTTAAGTTTCAGTGCTATGCTTGTTTTCTATTTCTCAGACTACAAAAGACATGCTAGGCAAAAGGTGCTGAACCGAATTATATAAAATCATATAATTTTAGAAATTAAAGGGGCCAAGTAATCAAACATATAGCTGAGTAGAAATGCCTTTTCCAACCCCCAGGTCAATGGCTGATCAGGCTCTACTCAAAGGTTTCCATTGTTGAAGAACTTCTTGACATCTTATTTTGTACAACTCTGACTTCAATTATATGGAGTCAAATTTTGACTCTTTGCAACTTGGACCTGTCAGTCCTAGCTCTACTCTCTGGGCCCAAATAACAGAAACCCGTTTCCCCTTCTATTTGATAACTCTTCCAGTATTTGAAGACAGCTACCAAGCTTCCTCTGAGTCTTCTCTAGGATAAGCATCCCCAATTCCTTCATCTAGTCCTCATATAGGGTATCTTCCAGTGTTCTCTGCATCCTGATCGCCTATCTCCAGTGTTTTGATGTGTAAGGCAGTACAGTTAAACTAGGCCTCTTTCCTTAGAGGTAATTTATTTGAGGCAACTGAATTCTAGAGAAATTCAAGGACCCACTCAAGATTGCTTAGGTCTCTAATGAAACAGTCAGGTCCTTCCTTTACTTCTAAACCTAAAACTTATTTCTCTCCTATACTACACTGAGAAAATCAGAACTTGCCTATTTCAAAGAATACCATGGCAATTGTATAACTTTGAATACTAATGCCTAGAGAAAAAAAATCCAGCAAGATTAAGGCTTCTGGCATGTATTTTAACAATTACAGCTGTTTGCAATATATATGGGCCACATCTATATTTGAAATGTGCTGTTACCATCAACCATCTGCCTGGAGATGGTGGGAAAAGGCCTGGGTTTTGTTCGTTGCTCAGGAAATAAAATATACATAACAATTTGCCAAACCTGCAATTTTTGTACATGTGTTTCCTTTCCAAACATGAACCCAATGAACTGAAAAGATGTTTTGTCAGTAACTTTTAAAGCTCTTTTGGGTTGTTAATGTAACTTTATCTGATAAATGCATGCACTTAGGAGGTACTGGCCAACTAATTCTGAATCAACCACTTTTATTAGTAGTAGTAACTATGTAACATAATG
The DNA here is from genome assembly GCF_028372415.1 of Notamacropus eugenii. Taxonomy (NCBI): domain Eukaryota; kingdom Metazoa; phylum Chordata; class Mammalia; order Diprotodontia; family Macropodidae; genus Notamacropus; species Notamacropus eugenii. The sequence continues at coordinate 123,524,556 of NC_092877.1, read as the reverse complement.
TAATACAAAATAACATAATTTAATAGTAACATAGTTATAGATCAACTAATGGAGTGCTTCCCTATACGTGGTTAAATGGCAATTAGACCAATGGTGTCAAACTCAAATCGAAGTGTGCTCAAAGTGTAATCAAAGCCACTAATGTCTATATAAGGATCCTTGCAGGCACATACTGATTTTGTTTGAAAATGAGATTCTATCTATGATTTATTGCATTTTTATTTATTTTGTTAAATATTTCTCAATTACATCATAATCTGTTTTGAACCAAAATAGAGTTGCTGGCTGATGTGGACTGTATTTGACACCTCTGCTCCATTTGCAAATGGCATTGTGCCAATTGCACCAATGTTTCAGCATTTCAGAGCCTTCTAAATGGGATTCATAATCATTCAGAGTCCAGCACAGCTATCCATATAGTAAAAACTAAGTGGATGAAGATTGTCCATTGTCTAGAGCATCAAATAAAGTTGTGGACAACCTATTAGAGATCATCCGTTACATATATATGGTCAAGATTGTCCTATATGTCCACTCTAGTATAGTAGACATTAATCAATGCATATGTCTTCGTTTGACACTGTGGATAAACAATGATTTGAGCCTAAAGATGAATGGAAGAAAGAGAATGGGCTATATTGTCCTTGAAATTTTGAAGTCCTTTTGATGATTCAAGTTCTGTTTTGTTTTATTTTTCCCTGAATCACCGGTCTATTTATAAAATCAATTCTTCTAGTCTTGTTTTGGAATGCTATTCAACTTCAAAACATGGAATACTACAATTTCCCCAGAACCAATATTGCCAACCACCTAAATGATGGGAAAGGAGGAGATATATTTTAGGTATAAACAAGTTGAAGAACATCCCAACAATGAACTACATGTGAGAATTAGCATAATAAAAAATCATGAGGGGGGCAGAGCCAAGATGGCAGAGTGAGAGCAATGACTCACCTAAGCTCTTAGACAAACTCCTTCAGATACCTCTAAAAAGAGAATCTGACCAAATTTTGGCAGTGCAGAATCCAATAGGAGACAGACTGTGGCAGATTCACAGCCCAGAACAGACTGGAAGGTCCACGGGAAGGATCTGCTTCTCAGGGGTGAACCCACAGTGCCATGCATCCAGCACAGCAGAGCAGAAGGGCCCAGGGGAAACCTGAAACAGCAACAGGCTGAACCAGCAGAGAAGCAGTCCAGGCTGAGACACCAGCAGAGCTGAGTGAGTGACAGCCACTGAGCATTCGATATTAGCTGCTGAGACTTTCAGGACACAGATTAAATGTCTGTAAGTCACCTATTTGAATTTCTGGGAGCCAAGATGGTGGAGTAATCAGTAAATGCTCTCTCCTCCCCCCTTGATGACCTTGAAAGAACCATAAAATATTTCCCCAGAAAAATCCTGGGTCAGCGGGAACAGCAGATAGAGGGCAAATAGTCTCATAACACCTGAGGCTAGGAAAATAGCTAAGGGGTATTTCTCCTACTGTGGTGGAGACAAACCAGAAGAAAAGGGGACCCAGGATGGAGGAAACTCACACTAGGACCCAGGCAAGCCTCAGTGCCAGGAAAGGAAACCCAGGACGGGTGGAAACTCACACTAAGATTTAGACGTGCCTCAGCACTCCAGGGGAAATGGGAAGACAATAGGGCAGCTGGGATCATCATCCCCTGAGCTTGCCTTTGCCTCAGTTCAGCTGAGGAGATCTCCAGTGACCAGACCACCCCTCCCCCACACTTAACAAGCTAACCCCAGGGCTGATCGGGGAAACCCAAAACAAAAACCAGCTCTTAGCTTTTTCACACAAGTCAACTCAACACCAAGTTCTGTGGCTTCTAACTGAAAGAACCAGAAGCCACAACACACAATCACCATCATGAACAAGAAAAAGCAAAAGAAGGGAGAAAAAAAAACATAGAATCTTTCTATGGGGACAAAGACTAAAACACAAATACCAAAGAGGTCAGTGGTGAAACTGTACTTCCATCTGAAACTTCAGAAGGGACTATGAACTGCTCACATGCACAAACAGCTCTCCTGGAACAGCTGAAGAAGGAAATCGAAGAAAAACTGGCCACTGATTTTAAAAGTATAAAAAAAGAATTCACTGATGAGAACATCTCTTTGAAAAGGAAAACTGAACAAATGGAAAAGGAAGTACAAAAATTAACTGGAGAAAATAACTCCTTAAAAGGAACAATTGGACAGATGGAAAAGGAAGCACAAAACCTAAGTGGGAAAATTGGACAAATGGAAAAGGAGATGCAAAAGTTAACTGAAGAAAACAATTTGATATAGATTAGAATTGGGTGAGTAGAAACTAAGGACTCAATGAGACAGCAAGAATCAGTCAAACAAAATCTAAAGAATAAAAAGATAGAAGAAAATGTAAAATATCTAATTAGAAAAACGACTGACCTGGAAAATAGATCCAGGAGAGAAAATTTAAGAATTTTTGACCTTCCAGAAAGCCACTGATGAAAAAAAGAGTCTGGACAACATCTTCCAGGAAATCATCAAGGAAAATTACCCAGAAGTGCTAGATTCAGAGGGTAAAATAGTCATCGAATGAATCACCATTCACCTCCTAAATGGGGTTCCAAACTCAAAACCCCAGGAAATATCTTTGCCAAATTCCGGAACTATCAAGTGAAGGAGAAAATGCTACAGGCAGTCAGAAAGAGACCATTCAAATATCAAGGAGTTACAGTCAGGATCACACAGGACCTTGCAGCTTCTACATTAAAAGATAAGGAATTGGAATCCAATATTCCATAAGGCAAAGGAGTTGAGACTACAACCAAGGATCATCTACCCAGCAAAGTTCAGCATAACATTTCAGGTAAGGAGATGGTCATTCAACAACGTAAGGGATTTCCAGACCTTCCTGACAAAAACGCCAGAACTTGATAGACAATTCAATCTTCAAACACAGGTCTCAAGAGAGGCATAAAAAGGTAAATGGTGGAGGGGTGGAGGGGTGGGGGGGGCAAAAAACTTGTTACTCAATTTGGGCAAACTGTTTACCTCCCTATAATGGAAGATGATACCTGTTAATCTTGACAATTGTGCATCTATTATGAAATATAAAAGGGATATACATAGAGGGAATGGCTATAAAGTAAATGATGTCATGTTAAAAATATGATTTAAGTATGCTAAGGGATTGTAACAGGAGGTGTGAAAAGGAGGAAGCAGAAAATGATAAATTACATCACAGGAAGAAGTACAAAATTATAGCAGAGGGAAAGAGGGGAGGGAGGTGAGCATTGTTTGAGAGGTACTCTCATCTGATTTGGTTCAAGGAGGGAACAATAAATTTAAGTAAATAATCCCACTAGCTCTATAGGCAGTAGCAGGGGAAGGGGGAAGAAAGGGGAGGGAAGCTAAAAGGGAGAGAAGAAGCAGCAAGGGTAAAGGGGAGCAAAAGGGAGGGGGGCTAAAAGAAGGAAGGGAAGGCTTCAGGAGGTGGTAGTGAAAAGTGAAAACTATTGAGGAGGGGAAGGGAGATGAGAGAGCTAAAAACATAAAAAATCATGAGAAGTGAATGACTGGAAAAGGAAGTGGCCTCCTTATATAGCAAAATAAGAGATAGCAAGTAAAAGCATGCTGATATTCAGAAAACTAAGACACCTAGAGGAAGACCATAAGCACAAGGGGTAGCTGCCCTGTAAAGGACACCTAAGAACATAGACAAAAGTCATGCAGCAGTGACAAGACATGGAAAAGTAAGAATCTGAATGAGATCACATATTCATTGAATAAAAATCTGATGTTCATAAATTAGAAATATGTTCACATATTAGAAGCTGGGCTTCTATTAACCTCAACCTTCCAGGACACAGTCATAAAAAAGTTACTTCAATACTAAAAGTTATCATAAAAGACCCTACACTAAACATGGGGTACATAGCACCTAGTGGCTCTTATTCAGACTTACCTACTTACTCATATTCCAAAATGTGGGCATCAGTGTAAATTGACACTCCCTCCCTAGGTGGCCATGAAAAAGTCATTTCATTTTCCTTAACCTCAGTTTCCATAATTGTAAAATAGCGATAAGCATGTTTACACTCTGATACGAGACATTTACTGAAATGTCATAAAGATGTAGATGTTCAAAACTTCTTCCTCTGAAGAGCTGCTAGCTGAAAAGAAGTCATTTGCCCAAGGTAAGTGTGAAAAAGATGGTGACCACTTAAATGTCAGGAAAGTCTAGGGGCTTGAAAAGTAGTTTCTAAGACTTTTCTAGAAAATATTACCACTACTGTGGTTCTGAAGAAAATTCTAAATGCACAGATCTTGATTAAAGATAACGCATCTTTCCTCATGTTACTTTTTGTTTATTTTTATTTCATTTTTTTATTATTATGTTGTTTCCTCCTATAGAATATAAAATTCCTAGGGGCAGGAAATGTTTTGGTTTTTCGGGAGGTTTTTTGGTAGGCTCAGTACCTATTATAGCATCTGGATCATAATAAGCTTTTAATATTTGCTTGTTCCATGAAAGAATCAATGAATGAATGATCAACATAAATAAAATCTTAATAATATTAATATTTTCACTACCTGCCTCATGGGATTGTGAGCAAAGTATACACCTACCTAAATGTGACTTAATGAACACAAGATTCTAAGAAGCTCGATGGCTTTAAAACTGAAAACTGGAAGGGGAGGAGAAGGGAAGGTCTAATAGAAACAGGCTAAGGACAGCAGCAGGAAACAACAGCTAAAACCTTGACTTGAAAGGAGATGACAAAGACCAGGACAATATGGAGATTTATAGTGAAAATTCGGAGGTGTCCAGAAAAGGTTGTTGTGTTCAATGTGCTCTCTTTAAATGCTTGACACTGTATAATGCATATTTTTTCTCAGATCAAATTTTATACATGATTTTGTTTGTGCATCAATCATTTCTGGATAGAGTATCCTCCACCAGCAAACTCTGCTTTGTAACAAAGAAAATACATTTAAGCAAAAGCAATCAATATAGTGACTGTAGCCGATTATATCTGAAGCAAACCACCCTACTATATTTTTACTTTCTGTGACAAGAGGAGAAAGATATGTTTCATTATCCATTCTCTGAGATCAAGATTAGTCATTCCAATTACTCAGTTTCAGTTCCTTTTGGTGTCCTTTCCATTTTCATCACTGCAGACACTGTACATATTGTTCTCATGCTCCTACTTTTTTCTCTCTCATCTTATGAGCCGTCCACATTTTTCCCTATCCCACTGAATTCCTCCTATTCACCTTCTCTTCATACATGATGCTGCCCCATTATTCTCACATACCATGATTTGTTTAGCTACCCTCTACTAAATGAGTTTTCACTTTGTTTGCACAACAAAAAACATATTTGCTATTGCTCTTCAGTCGGTTCAGTTGTGTCTCACTTTTCATGGCCCTATTTGGGGTTTTCTTTGCAAAGATACAGGAGTGGTCTGCCATGTCCTTCTCCAGCTTATTTTACATATGAAGAAACTGAGACAAAGTTAAGTGACTTGCTAAGGGTGACACAACTAGTAAGTATCTAAGGCCAGATTTGAGTTCAGGTCAAATCTTCCTGAGTCCTGTACCACCTAGCTGACCACCCCCCAAAAATATATAGCTAGGAATATTGTGATATATATGGAATCTTTCTTCTTTTCTTTGACCTCTGTGGCCATGTAGTGAAATTGATGAACATTTTTTTTCACTTTTTATACATAACATTTAAAACATTGCACTATAAGGAAAGATCTGAATTTGTAGTCAAAAGGCCAAACCTGCTTTTGAACCCTGGCTCTGTGATTTCTAGCTAGGATGATGAGAAAACTGGGGTTCAATTTTGCTACTGGTAAAACGAAGCAGACTAAATAAATTCCAAGGCACCTTCCACCTCTCACTCTATAATCCTATAATCTTACATTTTTTTTGACAGTTAGAATAAATTTTTGGACCTGAAAAAATAATTTAGGTGGAATCCCTTTGACTAATGATCCCCAATAAAGGAGTACACGAGGAACCATGAGACTTTGGATCTAATCACAGTGTATAGTAATTCTCACTGGGTCTCGTTTCTTCATGTTTCAAATGAGGAGGTAGAAATAAATCCCCTCTATATTCTTTGTTAGCTCTGAATTTATATGATTGCAAGTGAGGAGTTAGGATATTAAAAAAAGAAATTTCAAAAGTCACAATACATTTGGTCCTATAATTAGACTCCTGGTAATCTGAACAAATCACATTTCAAGAATCTGTAAAATAACTAGAAGTACAATAAGTCAACACTTCTTTTAAAATGCATACATAATAAACACATTAATGTGATGCAATAAATAAAGACAAGTGGAATAATGAAAATTATCAGTCTTCCTAAGGAAAGGAATAAGTCACTTCTCTGTTAATAATTCATAAAAACCAAATTAATCTAATGCACTTTTTTGGGTAGGATCAAAATGGTATAACATACTACTACCAACTTTTCACAAAATTCTGATGGTAGCAACAGAGGAACATGGTACAGTGGAAAGATCTGGAGACATGGTTTCGAATCCTAGCTCTGCTCCGAGGATCCACTTGGGCAAGTCTTTTCACCTTTGCACTTTAGTTTCCTCATCAGTAAAATGAGGAGTTTTGATTAAATGGCCTCTAATGATCTTCTAGCTTTAAATCTATGATAACTATAATTAATAAGATCCACCAAGTAGAATCAGAAGGCAAAACTCTAATTTAATAAGTCTATGAAAAAAAATGAGCATCTGGGATATAGACATACCAACAGGATGTAGTGCAGCAGCTAGGTGGTGCAGTGCTGGGCCTGTGGTCAAGACAACTCATCTTCATATGGTAGTGATATTTACATGAGACAATAAACTCAGAATCCCAATTTAAAATTCCATGTACTCATCCTGCTCTGTCCATATGTAGCTGTTTTCTACACAAAAGCAAATAACAGTTAACAAAAAAGCCATCCCCATTATAATGACAGAGTTTAGGTATGCTTATCAGGCAAAGTATCCAGGAAATTACCATTTCACTATACTTGGCCTTGGTCAAACGACAACAGTGGCATGGTATTCAATTCTGGGCACCACATTTTGGGAAGAACATTGATGTGTTTAAAAGTATACAGAGAAGGGCAATCATTATAGGCCATTGGTGGAAAAACTGTGGCCTCTAGGTCCTCACGTGGGGCCCTTTGACTCAGTCCAAATTTCACAGAACAAATCCCTCTAATAAAAGAATTTGTTCTGTAAAATGTGAACTCAGTCAAAAGGCCACAACCAAGGACCTAGAAGGCCATATATAGCCTCAAGGACATAGGTTCCCTACTCTTTGTGTAGGCCATCTAGTGGATAGCCATATGGGGATCTTTTTAAAGGAAAGGGAAATATAGTTTAGAGAATAAAAATTTAAAATAGGACACGACAGGTACCTTTAGGTGGTTGAATTGCTGTTAAATGGAAAACTGATTAAACTTTGTTCTGCTTACCCCAGAGGGAAGAATTTTCATCAACAAATTACAGAGAGGCAAACAAAGTTATGATAAACACTCTTCTGAGACCAACTCCATAAAATCAGGTTGAATTCCCAATGATTCTTCTCCATATGACAGTTGGAGAATGATGTACATTAAAAGAAATGAAGGTACAAGCAAATTATACAGATAATTCAGAGCAACACAAAGCTAAAAAATGAAAAGCAAATGATGGAGATGAGGTGGTTTTTTGTTTGTTTGTTTTTTTGCTAAAATTATTCGATCATAACTATCTTCCTCACTCTCTAATAGAAATTCCATAGCGTCTCAACCAGGAGTAAATCTTGGATAGAAATATTATATGATATTACTAAATTTTAACTTACAGCGTAATTTTAGCAAGTGCTGAATTCTCCTGGCAGCTACTAAAATGCGGCAAGCATCCTCCCAAAAGTTGGGATTTCCTTATTAAGACTTTCTTTGAAGGTGATATCAAGATTGTGACATTGTATCTCTCATACTTCTAGCTTATCGTAGTTTCTTCCACCTTCTCCACATTCTCTCATTTGTTTCCAAATTTTCCTGTAACAGGTGCCATTTTCCTTGGTCTTCAGAAACATACTAATGAAAGTAACAGCAATATTCCCATTTAATCTTGTCTAAAAAGCAGTTGTTCTGTTACTTCAGTTGTGTCAGGCTCTTCGTGGTCCCATTTGACAGAGCTACTGATGTGGTTTGCATTTTCTTTTCTAGCTCATTTTGCAGATGAGGAAACTGAAGCGAATAGGGCTAAGTGGATTGCCCCAGGTCACACAGCTAGGATGTAACTGGAGACCAAATTTGAACTCTGCTCCACCTACCTGCGTTTAGTTTTACGTGTAAAGATAACAAATTTACATTTTGTAGAGGCTATCTAATCAATGGTTGCTAAAACCTAAGTAATTAGATATTCTTCAGTACAAATCACCATTTCTCCCATTTTACTTCTCTGGCAGGAAGAAAATAGTCATAGGAAAAAGGAGAATGTTAATTTCTATGGTAATTCTTCATTTTGATGGAATTACATCTTCAGATTTTGTCAGCTTAGCACCATATGGTATGAACTCATTAAATGCTTACTGTTTGAAGGGATAAATGATTCTAGTACACCAAACCTTGCATGCAATTCTTCTGCTACGATACTGTGCATTACCATTCTTGTTTAACTGAACCAATTTAACTGAACCAAACTAAGATTAGAAAAATTAAATCTTACAGAATTGTGAATTTAGAGATAAAAGACTTTCGAGGTTATCTAATCTAATCACTTCATTTTACAGACAAGGAAAGTGAGGTTCTAAGAAGTTGTGGCATGTCCACGGTCATACAGCTATCAAGTCAGAAGCAGGATTCAAATCAGGAACTCTGACTCCAAATCCAAAGTTCTTTTCACTACAGCATTACTGCATGTTAATGAATCTATGTCAAGGACATAGAATCTTCGAAACAGAAGGCATCCTAGAAGTCTCTGAGCAAACTTGTTTGCTTTGCAGATGAGAAAACTGAGGCCCACACAATTCAAGGGACTTGCAGAGTCACCTAGGTAGTTTCTGGTAAAGCTAGAACTTGAAATTAGATCATGCCTACTCTCAGTCAAATGCCTGACGCAAAACCCTCTTATTTTTGTCACTCTGGCACAGTGTCAGGACAAGTGTTTTTAACCAAAAAGCAATGTTTTTTCCGCAGGTAGCCATTGTAAGATTTCTATTTTCTTGTGGGTCAAGATTTTGTTCTCTTTCTCCTTTAATTGATATTATTCAATAACACATTCAGTTCCATTCCTTTGCAAACCTGATTGTTTTAGGTCTGTAACTGTGGCTGTCTGGATATAATAGAACAACAAATAGCATTTTGTGTGCATATTCTTCCTAATGAAAATTGAGAGAGAAACAATTTGACCTTCTTACAAAGTCTAAACATGTGTGATAGCCCCCTGTGGAGATATGGGGGGGAAATGAGAAAGAAATTGCAATATAATCCTCCATAAATAAATAATTTCTATATGATTTAAAGTAGATTTATGCAGCGAGGTATAGCCAGAAGCTCAGCCAGACAGAAATAGTGGAAATCCAGCCTTTCTGCTAGCTTTATTTTGCAGAATCGAAGCCCCCAGCTGAGAGAGATTCTTCTCTAGGATGATCTCATGGCACTTTTTAGACTCTTGGTAATATTCTCATTTGCATTGTGTTTATCTTTGCAGATTTCTTATCTCTTCCCACTAAAGCTGCAACTTTCAGAAAGGTAAAGTTCGGTTTTATTTATCTTATATCTCCATAAATGCATAAGATAGTGTTTTGTGCATAAATAACACATTAAATGTTTGTCAGATAAATGAATGGATGAATGGTTGAAATTAATTGAAGATGAAGATAGCCAACTAAGAAAAAAAACACATATATTTCCCTGATTAGTGAGAGAGTTTGCGCGGTACATCAAAAAAACCACTAATTTAGTATAAGACGACCTGGATTTCCATCCTCGCTCTTCTAAGTCCTACTTGTAGTCTGCCTCCTGACAAGTCACCTCACTTTCACATCTGTTTCTTCATCTGTACAAGGAGAGGGTAGGACTAGGTTTTCTTTAAGTGCTTTCTAGCTTTAAACTGAAGTGAAAAAACTCAATCAAGTCAAAAATCCCATGCAGTCTTTTGGCCTAGAAAGATTTTCAACTTAAAGGAATTTTTTTAGCCTTTTTTTCTTAATTAGAGGTCGTAAAAAGCAAAAGAGCTATTAAACCCCTAAGATTCTAGTTATATAAGGGTACCTCCAAAAATAAAAATCCAAGTGAAAACTGAAACATATTAGGGAAAATTAAGACATTTTTCCCTCATTCAACCAAAGACTGAAAGGGGTGGTGCCATTTTTGGGGTCCATATACATATTACAGATTAAGTCCTAAAAACATGTCTTCTAGGTTCTTAGATTTTAAATTGTAGGAGATCTTAACTATCATCTAATCAAACATCAATTTTTACAGAAGAAGAAATCAAAGTCTGTAGAAATCGATTTCTCATGGACCATTGTCATTGCCATGGTTCTAGAAATGGCAAGATTGCCTAAGAGTAGAGATGGACTTATATGGAGACAGAGTTGGTGGCTCTCTGAAAGATGATATTATCTGAAGTACTCTGAGAAAAAAGGTCCCAGTGCTCTCCCACTCTTTTTCTAATCCTGAATTAAAGCTAAATTAGTATGGCCCTAGGAGAGACCATGATCCAGAATGAAATGAACACAAGCTAGATTCACTTTTCATAAAGAATGAGGTTGCTTCCAACTCTAAACTTGTGTTCCTATGACCTTTGATATTTTGTGGTGAGAAGCGAGTATAAGTTATGATCTGCACCAATGGAGGTACAAAATGACTCTTACAGGACTGAGATCACAGATTCATGGGAACAGTAAAGTATCCATTCTGTATCTCTTCTATGTCTATTGGGTGTGGGGTATTGTGAAAAGTGTTGAGTGGAGATACAAAGACAAAGAATAAAAACAAAATTATCTCTATCCTCAAAGAGCTTATATACTCGGAGGAGAGAGATTACAATATATACACAGGGAAGTAAAGACAAGAAAGTTTATAGATGGAGAAAGTACTAACTACTGAGGAGATCAGGGAAGGCTTCTTGGGGGGAGGTGACATTTCTTCATTTGCTTCTTAGAATGGGGAAAGGAATAAGCATTTATTAATTGTTTACTATGTCCTAGGTACCAAACTAAGTGCTATACAAATATTATTTAATTTTTTAGTACCTTAATCCTCACAACAACCCTGGGAGATAGGTGCTATTATTATCCCCATTTTACAGTTGAAGGAACTAAGGTAGACAGAGGTGAAGTGACTTGACCAGGGTAAGACAGCTAGTAAGTGTCTGAGGCACAATTTGAATTCAGATCTACCTTATACCAAGTCCAGCATTTTATCCACCATGCCACCTGGTTGCCTTCCTCAAGACTCAGTCACCTTTCCAAGAAGAATTCTTGAATTACTTCCTTCTTTCCCTCCCTATTTTCTCTTCCTTCTTGCATTATTACCTTGCATTTACTTATCTATATACATGAAATATCCCTTCAATAGAATATAAACTCATAAAGGGGAGGGGCTGATTTCCTTTTTGCTTTAGTATTCCCAGTGCCTAACAATGGTTAGCACACTTGTTTGTCTGTTTTTAGTTCAGACCTGTGATTTCATCAGTGTGGAAAATTCCCCATGTGGAAACTCCATCTAGTGATGAATATCAGTAATAATTCACTAGTTTATATCCTCAGAGAGTTGCCTGAAACTTGAGAGGTTAACTGAAGTGCCCCTGCATCACACAGCTAATATGTGTCATAGGTAAGACTCAAATCCCAGGTTTCCTGAATCTAGGAGTATGCCTCCATCCATTTCTTCACACTGCCGTTCTTGTTTAACCCATATTCAACCACATACAGTAGTACTAAAATAGGTCTACATGTACTCCCTCCTAAGATCAGTTAGCAAGTCATCCATACCAATGCCTAATCCAAATGATTCTTGTCCATGTCTACCCATGAGTCTCCCCAGGGTGTGCTCCTATTGTGTTGGGCACCATACCCACCTTCTCTTTACATCCTATGAATATCAGCGGAGTACATGTTCTATCCAAGAGTGATCCCTTACTTTAAACATATGGTTAACCCATCATCTTTTATGCACATAATTCCTCTAGCAGCATCTTTCAATTCACTGCTCCCTCATAATTTCTTGTTTGTAATGTATTGCAATCTACTCACATCAAGCACTTCTTCTTTGGTTGATTGTCACTTTCTAATCTCCAGAGACTATAGTAATCTATGAGCTGTATGATACCATTGGAAGAGGAATAGTATTCCAAAAAATGGCATTTATTTCAGGAAAAATCTTGGGGTATTGAACTGAATTGAATTTATAGATTCATTGTCAAAAAGGAAAACAATATTCCTTTTCTAAAAAGAAAAAAAAAACCTAATTTACTTCATTGGAGCAAATCAGAGCAATAGTTTGCTAAAATCTATCCTTCTTGGTAATATCCCACAACAGGAAAGCTGGTGGTCAGCTGAATTAAATAGAAACAAGTAAAACAAAGAAGGCTCAGAAGTTCCTGACTAGATACTGATGCTAAAAACAAGGGGAAAAGTTCAATCTAGAATGATCTACCAAGAGGATTCCTATGCTACACCTACCTGGAAACCTTCTGACACACATCAACATAGGAGGAAGTTTCCCTCTTTTCATTTAAAAGAGACTTCCCCCAGTCTTCATTCCCACAATGAATGGCTTGCAGATTTCTAAGCCATGCTAAGTCCTACCTATTAGTCCTAGGCACAGAGTGCCTGTCCCCATGTGGTTCACTCTGGCCAAGTACTTACAAACCCAAATTTTTTCACTTCTTTCTTAACACTAAAACTTAAGTTAAAAATATTAGCTAATTTTCCTTTAAATTGGTCTTACTCCCCTTTTCCCTTCCCCCCAACCTATCATGTCATCTGCACCATTGTACAATACGTTTGGATGTGTCAGCATGTAGCTTTTTGCAGTTTGCATTGCAACAGTTTAGAAAATTTGTTGTAGAGGGGAAAAAAAGGCATCATAAGCTGAAAGGCACAAGTAAAATCTCATCACTTTGTGAGCACTTTTTTGTCTACATTTCAAAAAATAAATAAATTTTGTAGACGTATATAAAAATGTGCTAGCTAATTTAAGAGATGTGTTAAGGTGAGATGAATGGAGGTGTCAGGAAACTGAAATGGACTCCAGGTAAGAATGTCTTCAAGACACAAAACATAACAATATCTATAGAAGTACCATTATAGAGAAGACACTATAATGGAGGGTCCCAATTTTCCTTCATAAGCAGAGCAACCAAGAGTAACCTACACAGTTTCTTCTAGAAGCCTCATTCCCATGACCCAGAATCCACCCTCCAGCTCCCAGGCCATGTATGTGAAGAAATATCCCTAAATAAAACAGCACTACTCATTGATCATCATTATCTTTATCATTCCCTGACTTTGTGTTCAGTAAATGTAAGCACTTAAATAAATTGGCACATAATTCTCAATTGTCCTCATAGTACTGTATACAAGATGATGGGAGGTGGTATTTCAAAATATATTTCAGTTCCTAGAAGCTGAAAAGAAAGAGACTAAAATATTTGCATTTACCTTTTTTCTTCTTTACTTCCAGAGTATCCAGAGATATATGTTGCACTCAGACTCTCTATTCCCTGCATAAGTGGGATTCACTTGTCTCCCCAGTGGTAGATCAGAATGTGTGTGTGAAACCCCATAGTAGACAATTATCCTTGACAAAAAATATTAGTGTGCCATTCCAACGGGGAAGAAAGCAAAGTAGAAACTATATACCAACTAAGTTATCTCCTTGAAATTTACTTTTAAGGTAAACTTGTTTTATATCTAGCACTCAGAATTTTCTTGGCTCTTCTATGGGTTAGTGATGGCTGTTCAGTAATGAGCGGTCTAGGAATCAAAAGACAGCACTCAGCAGATGCCAAATACCTATAAAGGCAAAAGGAAGGAACAGGAAGTGGCATGATTTGATGGAAAGGGTACTGAGCATGGCCTAGTCATGGAACCTAAGTTGGAGTTCTGATTCTGCTATTAGAAACAATGTGGCATAGGGCAAGTCACTTAGCCATTCTCAGGTTCAACTTCTTAATCTACAAAATGAGACCTTTAGACTATATGACCTTCAATGTCCTTTCCAGTTGTTGATTTGTAATTTAAAGTACAGAGGCTTACTTCTATTAATTTTAAACTGAATAATTATGAAATGAAAATTGGATTGCAGTAAAAAAAAATCAACTAAGATCATTAGATCATAAGATCATTAAAGCTAAGAGTTCTAATACTATAAAATTTCCCTACGTTGCGACAAAACACTCTTCACTGAAAAACATTTAATAAGAACCTACTATGTGTCAAGAATAGCAGGGAATATGAAGACAAAAACGACATAGTCCCTAACCTCAGGGAGCTTACATTTTACTCAGGGAAGTAGAATAATGACTATAGCACGTATACAGATAAATAAAAGTAAAATGCAGGGAAAATAAATACATAGTAATTTCTGGGGGTGGGAAGAGAGAGGATCACAGTATCCTGTTAAATATGTAGCTATGCTTGGTCTGGACAGGGTTAGATCTATTCCATTCATCTGCTGTCTTTAGAACAGCATGTCACTGTTCATCCTTTTTTGCCTAGAAGGGGATTCAAACTTCACTTTTGTGGGCAACATCAAACTGTCTGATATAATGATCAGTCTCTAGTTGTTCAAGAGATCAAGGATCTGTTTGATCACCCATGGTTCTGCAGAACAGAAAATTACTTTTGGTCAAAGTTTCTTTACTCTAGAATGATATGGATTCCCCCGTGTTAGCTTTAGTTTCTCAAGCTCTGTTTTGCCAAAAAGAACTCAGCCTTCCACAATGTATAAGACTCTGTGGGGGTAAATTGTCATGACAATATGTATGGGCCAACAATAACAAATCCTGTTAACAGTAATGGGACTGATGTAAATTGCTCCCCAGTTACAGCTGGGAAGTGGCACATTGTGAATGTTTCCTAAGCTATTAGAGGCGCTCTTTAAATTAATGCCATTACTGGAGTTGTGCAGGTGACAAATTATTTGATTTTAGATTGTATTTCAAGCAAATATTTATTTCTTTTCATTGATTTTGCATACAACTGCAAAATATGAGAACAATTCTCTCTCTCTCTCTCTCTTTCTCTCTCTCTCTCTCTCTCTCTCTCTCTCTCTCTCTCTCTCTCTCTCTCTCTCTCTCTCTCTCTTCTCTCCCCCCTCTGAACAGAATTATTTATACACTCTTATCTCCTTAAAAGAAAAGCAGGAGGTGATATATGCAGTGGTGAGTGACATATGCTCTGTGGAGTGACTGTGTGGCATCTCACAATCCTTTGTGATGTTATCAGATGGTTTTTGCTGAATTCCACTTCAGAAATGTCTCCTGCCTTTATGCATTAAGTGCATCTTGTTTCTCATTTACAAAACCCTTGGTGATCATCCTTTGCTGGCTGCTGGTAAATAGAAAAGACTGCTAGACCAAAAAGTTCACTGTTGTCTGATTATTTTAACAAGATTTTTGGCCACAAACATGCATTGATTGACATCTTCATGCATTACCTTCTGATGCCAGCCAAAGAGCTGTAGAAGCAGCACCCTATATTAAAAGTAGGATTAAAATCATTCTCTCCTTATATCATTTAACCAGAAATGACCAACAGCAACTCATCCAAACAGAAAGGATGATTCTGACCACGTTATGATGGCAGATAGTTCCCTGTTTTATTTTTTTTAATTGCTGAAGCTAAAGTTTAGATATTCCTTTGTTCTTCTAATGAAAATTACCTCGACAGCTTCTGTCTAAAAAGCATCAATAGTGCTACTAGTTGGTCATTGCAACCCCTAAGGAATTAGATTTGCATATGGCCAACTCATGATTTGGCCATTAAGATGAACACAAAAGATCCCACCAAGTATTTCACTTGGGAAGTCCCACATGACCACGTATTCCACTCCACTTGCCCATGTTATAATTCCTATCTTTCTTCAAAGTCCATGCCAAGTGTTACTTTCAAGACTAGATTCTTCCTGTTCTTTCTGCTTGCTCCTTCTTTACATCTGTTACACATACTTTGCACCTGTTTTTCTATATATCTGTTTATCTCTCCAATAGAAATCAATTCTGCTCAACAACATTTATTAAGCCCTTACTATTTTTCAGGCTGAATTGATAATTAATTTATAAAATTATGAAATGGGACATGCATGCCCAGTTCTTTGGGCACCCAGCAGGAAAGACCAGGATGGCAGTGAGGAATGAAGCTGCATCATACCATACTTCAATAAAGTAGAAAGCAGGGCAGGAGTTTGAGGTCTCATTTTTACAGTCTTGAGGGGAACAGCTTAACTCTTGTCTGGGCCACTTGGGTTAGTTCATTAATATATCCAAATCATCTCAACAGTCAGTAAAACTTTAACATTAACATCATCTCGGAATGATTAGCACCAGTTGGTGTTCTGCTGGTCTTACTTGGGATGTTGGGAACTTGTCTGAGACTTACATATCATAGCAACAAAAATCCCCAATAGCAAAACCTAGATGATTTCCTCTGACTTAGCACGCATTATCAGGATGTGGTTTTTGGTTAATATATGATACAATTCATAAATTGTGATGCTTCGATTTGGGGGACAAATTATATTTAACTTCTAGATTCCCCTTGCCAATCTTCCTATTATTGCTACTTTATACCAGTTACTTATAAACTTACTTAGTATACTGACTAGAAGCTGTCGACTGGTCAGGAGAACCAGAACAAGACATAATTTTAACATATCAGCATCTGTTAGACAATAAGAATAAAGAAAAAAATGAAACAATTCCTTCCTTAAGGGAATTTATATACTAATGAGGGTGGGGGAGAAGAATACAATATATAAACAGATAAATATCAAATATAAATGCAAAGTAATTTCAAGATGATCAGCAAAGACATTAAAGGTAATTCTTGAACTTAGAGGTTTCAAGTTGTGGAATAGAGAAAAGAAGGAATTTCAGGCACAGGCAACAGACTGTAAAACCACAGAAATAAGAGACGGACTATAGGTTATAGTGAGTTGAAAGTCACTATTGACACTGGAACAAAAACTACTTAAAGGTAAAGAATGTGTATTCTGACAAAAAGGAAAGAGCAGAATCAGGATGGAAAAGGCATTTAAAGTTAAACCAAGGAGTTAGTATTTTAATAGGGAACTACTGAATCTTTTGAAGTCATTGAAGAATGTAATATCCTTGAGGGAAGAATTTATCTTGTTTGCTTTGCCTATGAATTCCCATCACCTGGTTCGATCCACAGTATAGTTAAGGAACTTAATAGATGTGTGCTGAATTGAATGGAATTTAGTTGAATTGTGTTGAATTTGTGGGACTCAAAAGTAAACATTTCATAAAGGAGAGCCTTATGCTCTGACTTCCATCAGAGATAGAACTGGGAATAGCACTGTATACATTTATGTACTGAGAATCAGCACCCTGGCTAGGGCAACAGTAAAGTCAAAAGCTGAGCTGAGTCAGCATAGTGGAAAGGGGCTTAATGAAGCTGAACTCTTAAATGCAATACACTACAGCACTACAGCAATAGACAACATGTAAACGCTGCATTAAAACAGCATTGCACTGCCATGATGGGCATATAGAAGTGGGATGTGGTCAGGCATTTAAGGGGTAGGTAGCATAGATCTCCATGGTTAGTAATAGATTAAACCACATTATAGAGTTGTTAAAAATTATTATTGTTTTAGGAGACCATGTCAAACTCAACTAAGTCTTTGATTCACAGAATACTCAGTTGGGATTCTTAGCAATGATCCCTGATTTAATCACAGCTCTGAGCTTCTTCTGATACACAAACTTCTAGAAGGGTGTTCAAAAGAGCAGCAAATATATGTGTTTCTCCTTTTGCTATGTTGCTATGGTTCCACCTAGTATCTAATCCTTAACTGCTATCAGTCTTTAAATATTAGGTAAATCTGTGCATATAAAGCCTTCCTGAGATAGTACAAGGATTTTTCTGATATGACATCTATCCAAAATTCAAACCCAAGAACTTCTGGGATAGCTTGAGATCCCCACACATAGTAATGATGTTTCGTTGTCTTCATTACACCAGTGCCTTCCCTCCTCAAAGTCTGATTTGATTCCCAGTTAGCAACCTGATCTAATTTAAAAGTTTTAATTTTCAGATTCCTTTAATGGGTTGCATTCTCTTTCATGTATAGTAAACCCTAAAATTTTCTAGGCTATTCATAAATACAATAAAGAAATGTATGATAGATGTCAATTTGTGGAAGGTTGTTGCCCCAGAGCAGATTAAGCACTGGATAAATCCAATAAAAAGTAACCAACACTTTGAAATTTTCAATAAAAATGGAATACTAAAAAGCAGACTCAAACAGTGCATCACAGACAGAATTAACAAGCCAGGGTCTCTCACATCCAAGATATGACAGTTTGCCAGCCCCAGGAAGCATCAACAGCTATGTACTTTCTCATAGATAAAGCATTCAGGGAACAGCTTTTTCCTCCCCCGTAAGGGACTGACAATGACATTTTAATTTACCATCTTTTACTTTTAGTGAGTTATTGATTAAAAGCTACACAGGCAAAGCATTCACCATGCAGTTTATCCCAGCTGTTTCAATGACCAAAGTGAGATTTAATTATTGTAAAAACCCTGCTAACAAACCCAGCAGACTGTGCTAATTTCTCCAGATTACTAAAAGATACACATTTAACATGCTTTGGGATTAGTTGTTTTCCTTGGGGCAGATTTGAAAAAGACTCATTTTGGATGACTATGTTATGGACTTTTCCATACCATACCCCTTTTTTAAGGAACACATGCTCCTGCCTTTCACTAATGTCTTAGTTATTCTAAAAGTGTTCTGGTGTTATTTAAGACATCATTATGTCCAGCATCCATAAAGAATACCTGTTAGCAAGAGCCTTCTAAATAGGTGTGATTCTACATCTTCAGCCTAATGCCTAGTAAATCAGAGTGAAGAAAGGCTAAGGTTTCACATTATAAATAATGTACAAGCCAGGGTTCATTATAGACTAGACTAGATGGTTCCTGGAGATGTAAACGTGTTTTCTTTCCATCTTGTAGTGGATGGTAGCGAATGAAAAACAGTCATTTTAGATGCTGAACATCTATGATACATGCTTTCCTATAGGCAACTGTAGAAATGAAAAGAAAAATCTGGATTAAAAGTTCAAAGAAAATCTCCATTCAGTGAGAAGCCAAGTCAAAAAAAGACGACATGGAATCATTTAAACCTATCTTTAACCTCTGCTGATAATTATGATTATTTCAAACAATATGAGAGCTGCTATTCATTGATATAAAAAGTCACTTGGGGGCGGAGCCAAGATGGCGGAGTAGAAAGACGCACATACACATAGCTCTGAACCCACAACCCATAGAATGGCTACAGGGAAGTAACTCACGGCGAATTCCGCACCCAGAGGCCACAGAACATTGGAGCGAGGGAGATTTCTGTTCCAGAGAGACCTGCAAACCTCTCGCGGGGGGTCCTTCGCGCTGTGGACTGGGCGCCGGGACTGGGAGCTGAGTGCAGCCCTGCAGCGGCCACGGCACCGAGAGGAAAAGATCCGAGCAGGCTTCACAGACAGGATCTCCAGCGGCCACGCGGGTCCCTCCACCCACAGAGGGATCTGCAAACCTCTCACAAAAGGTCCGTCGCGCTGCAGACGCGGAGCCCAGCCCAGACCTGCTGCGGCCACGGCTGCAGCACCGAGAGAAACAGATCCGAGCAGGCTTCAGGGACGGGATCTCCAGCGGCCGCACAAGTCCCTCCACCCACAGGTGACAGGGGTGGGTGAGAGAGTCTCTTTGGCGGGTCGAAAGGGGAGTGGGGTGCCCCCATAATTCAGGCCCCCCCCGGGAGGTAGAAGCTGAGAGGCGGCTGCAGACAGGGGCTCCCCAAGCGGGCGGGAGCCTGAATCCATTGTGGAAGGTCTGTGCATAAACCCCTTGAGGGAACTGAGCCTGAGAGGTGGCCCTGCCCTGACCTCAGCACCAGAACATAATCTCATACTGAATAGCAGCCCTGCCCCCGCCAAAAGCCCTGAGGCTGGAAGCAGCATTTGAATCTCAGACCCCAAACGCTGGCTGGGAAGATCAGGAGGCAAGGTGGGTGTGAGGAGAATATTCAGAGGTCAAGTCACTGGCTGGGAAAATGCCCAGAAAAGGGAAAAGAAATAAGACTATAGAAGGTTACTTTCTTGGCGAACAGGCATTTCCTCCCTTCCTTTCTGATGAGGAAAAACAATGCTTACCATCAGGCAAAGACACAGAAATCAAGGCTTCTGTGTCCCAGCCCACCCAATGGGCTCAGGCCATGGAAGAGCTCAAAAAGAATTTTGAAAATCAAGTTAGAGAGGTGGAGGAAAAGCTGGGAAGAGAAATGAGAGACATGAAGTCAAAGCATGAACAGCAGATCAGCTCCCTGCTAAGGGAGACCCAAAAAAATGTTGAAGAAATTAACACCTTGAAAACTAGCCTAACTCAATTGGCAAAAGAGGTTCAAAAAGCCAATGAGGAGAAGAATGCTTTTAAAAGCAGAATTAGCCAAATGGAAAAGGAGATTCAAAAGCTCACTGAAGAAAATAGTTCTTTCAAAACTAGAATGGCACAGATGGATGCTAAGGACTTTATGAGAAAGACAGATATCACAGAACATAGCGAGAAGATTGGAAAAATGGAAGATAATGTGAAATATCTTATTGGAAAAACAACTGACCTGGAAAACAGATTCAGGAGAGACAATGTAAAAATTCTGAGACTACCTGAAAACCATGATCGAAAGAAGAGCCTAGACATCATCTTCCAGGAAATTATCAAGGAAAACTGCCCTGATATTCTAGAACCAGAGGGCAAAATAAATATTCAAGGAATCCACAGAACACCGCCTGAAAGAGATCCGAAAAGAAAAACTTCTAGGAACATTGTGGCCAAATTCCAGAGTTCCCAGGTCAAGGAGAAAATACTGCAGGCAGCTAGAAAGAAACAATTCAAGTATTGTGGAAATACAATCAGGATAACACAAGATCTAGCAGCCTCTACATTAAGGGATCGAAGGGCATGGAATAGGATATTCCAGAAGTCAAAGGAACTAGGACTAAAACCAAGAATCACCTACCCAGCAAAACTGAGTATAATACTTCAGGGGAAAAATTGGTCTTTCAATGAAATAGAGGATTTTCAAGTATTCTTGATGAAAAGACCAGAGCTGAAAAGAAAATTTGACTTTCAAACACAAGAATGAAGAGAACCATGAAAAGGTGAACAGCAAAGTGAAGTCATAAGGGACTTACTAAAGCTGAACTGTTTACATTCCTACATGGAAAGACAATATTTGTAACTCTTGAAACATTTCAGTATCTGGGTACTGGGTGGGATTACACATGCACACACGCTCACATACATAGAGACAGAGTGCACAGAGTGAATTGAATAGGATGGGATCATATCTTAAAAAAAAAATGAAATCAAGCAGTGAGAGAGAAATATATTGGGAGGAGAAAGGGAGAAATTGAATGGGGCAAATTATCTCTCATAAAAGAGGCAATCAAAAGACTCATTAGTGGAGGGATAAAGAGGGGAGGTGAGAGAAAAACATGAAGTCTACTCTCATCACATTCCACTAAAGGAAAGAATAAAATGCACACTCATTTTGGTAGGAAAACCTATCTCACAATACAGGAAAGTGGGGGATAAGGAGACAAGCAGGGTGGGGGGGATGATAGAAGGGAGGGCATGAGGAGGAGAGTGCAATTCGAGGTCGACACTCATGAGGAGGGATAGGATCAAAAGAGAATAGAAGTAATGGGGGACAGGATAGGATGGAGGGAAATATAGTTAGTCCTATACAACACAACTATTATGGAAGTCATTTGCAAAACTACACAGATATGGCCTATATTGAATTGCTTGCCTTCCAAAGGGAAGGGGTGGGGAGGGAGGGAGGAAGAGAAGTTGGAACTCAAAGTGTTAGGATCAACTGTAGAGTAATGTTCTTGCCACTAGGAAATAAGAAATACAGGTAAAGGGGTATAGAAAGCTATCTGCCCCTACAGGACAAAAGAGAATTTGGAGACAAGGGCAGAGAGGGATGATAGAAGAGAGAGCAGATTGGTCATAGGGGCAATTAGAATGCTTGGTGTTTGGGGGGGGAGGGGATAAAAGGGGAGAAAATTTGTAACCCAAAATTTTGTGAAAATGAATGTTAAAAGTTAAATAAATAAATTTAATTATAAAAAAAAAAGTCACTTAATATTAAGAACATAGCCACCTTTGGCTC
Organism: Notamacropus eugenii; assembly: GCF_028372415.1. Taxonomy (NCBI): domain Eukaryota; kingdom Metazoa; phylum Chordata; class Mammalia; order Diprotodontia; family Macropodidae; genus Notamacropus; species Notamacropus eugenii. Next base: position 123,502,126 of record NC_092877.1, on the reverse strand, counting down.
AGGAGGGTGCTTTCACACACACGAATCTATTAACAATGTTCATTGCTTGATGTATAATCAGAGATCAATTTATCTGTGACAATACTGTACCATGAACCTTTGGAAAAACACCTCTTCAATTACATCAGTGCTTATAACAGAAGGCAAAGAATAATATGAGTTGATGGACAAAACAACCTCCAGTACATATTTAATCTACTAGGAAACCAGGAACTTAAGATCCTCTGCCATCAAATGGCTGGCATGAATATGTCAGTGGCCCCTCATACCATAAGCCACACAGCTTCTAACCTGAATCAATGAGCAGATCATCATTTAGGGAATCACTTGGGGAAAGGGAAAATTTCTTTTTAGAGGTAACCAACATTTTTCTTATAGGCTTTTCATCCAACTACTTGCCAAGACTGAACTTGCTAGATGTATGCCAGCAGATAAAGAGAACACTCTATCATGAGTTGTCTGCAGAGACATTACTTTGTAGTATAAATTTTTAAAACCTGTACCTTCATTTCACATTCAATCTTTATTCAGTAGAGCAAACTAATGTTCATCCCAAAGATACCTGCTGTGGAAGAGGAGGGTAGTTGGGGGGGGGGGAGGGAGGGAAGGAAGCCAAGGTATTGATTTTCAGATATTGAGAGGAGCAAGGTTAAAACTTCAAACTGTACAGTAAATAATAAGGATTTTTCAAAACAATTTGAGGGAAACTTTTATTAGGTTAAGCATCAGGCACAAGGCATCTTGACACACAAGATTTTAACTGAAATACATTAACTTTAAAATGTTTGCTTTTTCTACCAGCTAGCTCCCCAAAGTCAGTGTTTAAGCATTTTCAATGCTAAAAAGAGGTTTACTTCTCAAGAGGAAATATCCAATTCATAGCAGTATTTGTCACTTTTTTTTATTTGAATCAACTTTATATGGTGCTATGGTGCTTATCAAATGAAGGACGGCAAAAGTTTGGGTACAGTTGAAGAAATGCAAAACAAAATCTGCTAGCTTTATCTCCTACCTGTGTACTACTGAGCAAAACCCCAAGGTAATCTGCCTGACTCCAGCATTAGCTGCCATGGATATGATTACTTTAAAGAAATTTACTCACTCAAACTCAACTACCAGTTGGATGTGGAGGAATTTCCATTGAATGGGAATTCAAAAAATTGACTTGTTCTAAGAGACTATCTGCTGTGATGATGGCTGGATTCTCTCTCTCTCTCTCTCTCTCTCTCTCTCTCTCTCTCTCTCTCTCTCTCTCTCTCTCTTTATGTCTCTCTTTATCTCTCTCTCTTCTCTCTTGCACACACACACACACACACACACACCCTGAAATAATCCTGGGTCTTTGGGGATAGCTCACTAAAGAGATGAAAACACTCCTTATTGAGAACATGCCAAGTAGAAGCTCAGGTAGATATTTAACTAGCCTTCAGCTGGGCTGTTCTCTCTTGCTGGGTGGAGGAATCAGCCAATTAGATAACAGTAGCTCCAAGGAAGAAGCAAGCAGATCCTCTGGAAATTGAGTTTTCCAGTTACACACAATTCTAGGAGCATGAGTTTTGCAGACTTTGAATGTTTCCTCTCCCACCAATGGCATGGGAACATAAGAGAAAAATAACTGTGCGCATGCGTGCATGCGTGCGTGCATGCGTGTGTGTGCGTGTGTGTGTGTGCGTGTGTGTGTGTGTGTGTGTAATGAGAATAACAGGCATTCCCCCACTTCCTAATATGTAGAACCTTGGACCAATTATAGTGGGACCATATGAGCTCTGGATCAGTGCTACAGAACTTGGGGTGACTCAGCAGTTTCTTGACCACTAAACAAGCAACAGTCATCAACATGGTAGACTTTAAAGGGAGAGACAACTTCTGCTCTTGCTGTCTTCCTCCTCTATTCAGAACAAGTGGCTTGGAACTCTCTTAGTACTTTGGTAGTTCCCATAAACACGAGGGGATTTCTTATTCCTCCTCCTCCTTTCTTCCTCCTCCCAACCCTGGTAGCAACGGTTACTGTCTATGCATGGACATATAGATCATGTACTTGTCCAGATAAGTCTAAGTCTAGATTTCAAGGACCTGATTGCCTCTTCTGCTTTGTGTTTCTTTCTTTGAGTGCAGGTGACTGACAAGGTAGAGTCAAGGAACCACAGGTCAAACAGCATCCTTGGAGGATATTTAAAGAGTTATACCAATGGAGCAGAAACTAAGGATCAAAGGATTTGTGTCTGAAAAGAATCTTTGAGATTTTCCAGTTTAACTCACTTTAGGTTGGGAAAATGAAACTCAGATCATTGTTCCTGGAGCATATTTAACAAGTGCTTGCTGGTTTTTGATTGGCTAAGTGTCCCAAACTTCACATGTAGTGATTAGCAAATCCAGGCCTTTAACTTAGGTTCTTTGGCTACATATCCAATATTCTTCCCATTTTGTTACACAACATAATCACCCAATGATTTCCGCAAGACATTTTCTTATTGACTACACCTCACCAACAGGGGACTTATATCCCTCAGAACACTGTATAAGACAATACTGCTCTATACTGTTAAAGATGAAAACAAACTGCTAGTGAGTGAGTAATCCTGCACTTGGGCTCAGAAAATCAAAGTTAAAAGTACATGACTAGACTGCAATCTTAGTAGTGTGACAATGCATCCAAGAAAGCTGATGAGAGCTTAGACTCCATTAAGAGTAAATAAGTAGAGTTTCTAGCATTAGGGAAATGACACTTCACTGTACTCCACCAGAGCCAAGCTAAATCTAAAGTCTTGTTAGAATGGGAGTTCTAGACACCGAATTTTAGTAAAATTGTTGATAATATGGAGAGCATTCATAGAAGAGTTATCAGGAAAGTGAGGGACTTCAATATTATGTCAAATGAGAATTAACTGAAGAAACCAAAGAGGTTTAACCTAAAGAAAAAATTTAGATATAAATAGTATCTATCTTCAAGTATCTGAAGAGCTACATGAAAAAAAGATTCGATTTATTCTTGATTCTAGAGGGTAACAATGAATAGAAGCTGTAGAAATATATTAAGGATAATTTCCTAATACAGAGCTAATCCAAAAAGAAGGAATGTGCTGCCTCAGTAGGTAACAGGTAGAACCCTCCTCACTACAGGTCCTCAAGCAGAAGCTGAATGAGTATTGAGTATATGGAGGAGATTTTAATTGAGGTATGGTTATCCAAGAGGGATTTTGAGGTATTTTCTAATTCTATGAGTCCTTAATTCTGTGACTCTAGGTTGCCTACATTATTTAGCAGTAACATGTTTTAAAAAAACACATTTAGAATGAAGTATCTAATGCATTTCAAGTTCCTGTGCTTATGTCACTGTTGACAACTTAATTTGATGGACCAATGAAGCCACCTGAAACACCAGCTACCATTTTGAATTTGTTTGGATAACTTTTCTCTAAATCATGTTATCTTCTTTCCCTACCCCCACCCTGAGTTCTAGTTTCATTTTTTTAAGAGCAAGAGACTCAGAAATGACATTAACACACCAAGATAAAATAAGAGCTGATAAAAGTCAGCACAAGTAGTCATGACAGACACATCCTTGGTGTTTGAGGCTTGGCTCTTTTCCAGTATTTCTATAGGATTACTGCAGGGTATGATGGGCTCAGGACTACTTAAATACTCAAATTCAACAGCTGTCAGGTTGCCAGTGAACTGTCTTTTGAGGTAGCAGCTGTGCCTGCTGTCACCAGCTCTGTTCATGCAATCAGAGTAAACCAATGGCAAGCATGTTTTCTGCCTTGGTTATTAACAGAGCCCTTTAGGGGACATATGAATGGGAGTGAATGAGTTTTTATTTGACAACTGGAGGAAATTGGCCGAATAAAACACTAGAGGATGTGCTTTATTAACTAGATTAGAAAATGATTGGTGCAGCACATTTAGAAACTATCCAAGAAAATTATTTCCCAATCCTATTATTCATTTTTCCTTATATCTTCCCTGACAAAAGCCAAAGAGAGGATTTCTCCTATTCAAGTAAAACTTCTTATATGAGCAGAGTTCTTTAGTTGACCTCTTAATTAATCTCTAAATTATTCAATCAAAGGATATTTTCCTGTTGTTGTTTTTTTTAACCCAATGATCACTGGCTTATAAGTATAGAAGTTCCTCAGTGCTAGGAGGAAAGGCTAAGTATTTGTTGTTTCAGTCATTTCTGCCTCTCCCCCATTTGGGGTTTTCTTGGCAAAGATACTGAAGTAGTTTGCCATTTCCTTCTCCAGATCATTTTACAGATGAGGAAAATAAAATTAAGTGGATTGTCCAGGGTCACACAGCTGGTAAATTTCTGAGGCCAGATTTGAACACAAGTCTTCCTGACTCCCAGCTCTATCCACTTTTCCACCTAGTTAACTTCAAGGCTACGTATAATCATAATCTTTTACTTTTTTGCTTGTGCAACATTTGCCCTATAATATGGAGAAGATAACTGAGCACAGCCCTCCACGTATTGTCCAACTAAGACAGCATACAGTGTTTGCCTTTCATATTCTGCACACTATACCTCCCATCATCATGGCTAAGATAACATTAGCTTTTTGGCTCCCCTTTTGGACTGACTTATATTGAGATTGCAGTCTATTAAAATACTGATAACTTTTCCCCTAGAAACTGTTATCTAGCAATAGCTTACCTATCTTCTTTTACCTAAATCTAGAACTTTACATTTATTTCTATCAAATTTGATATCATATTAAGAACTTTTTGGATACTCACTCAGCTATATCTTTTTAGCTTCATGCCTTCTACAAATTTAATAAGCATGCCATCTAAACCTTTAACCAAATCATTATGAAAATATTGAAAAATGCTTGGCAGAAGTGAAAAATTTACTACAAACTCCCCTACAAATTGAAATGGAACCATTTTTATTACATTTTGGATCTGTCCATCTAATGAGTTACATGTACATTAAAGTGTACCATTGTACAGAACACATCTTTCCATCTTGCCCATAAGGATATAATGGAAGACTGAAAAAAATTGACAAATGTTTGTAACAGTAAGTACACTGACATACACAAGGGAGCCTGTTATCACAGGTTCTTAGACCTGCTTTTCTAAAAGGAAAGCAACTTTCAAGGGGTCAACAATTACTTTAATTAAGCACGTGTATCATTCACTTAGTTCAGGGGAAAAAGCCAATGCCCTGAACTTCAGAGAAAATACAGAGAAATCAAAATCAATAGACAAGGCTTCCAAACTGAGAGTAAGCAATACATACATCACAAATAAGCAGACAGATGAAACTGCCTGACCATACATACATATTTACCATAGAGGGAAGCACCAACATTTGGGTTTTCAAAGTGGGGGAGCTCCTGAGTGGCTTCCCAGAGTCTCATCTGGCCAAACACACACAGTCAATAAGCTCCAAAGTAAAACCTTACCCTTAAGAGTATTTATACATGTTTTAGAGGTAGAGGGCATCACAACTCTTGAGAACCAGTGCCTTGTTTACAAAAGGTGAGGGCCTTCCTACAAATCTTCCCAGGTCCATTAATGTATAGGGAAGATCTTCTTTAATCACATTATTAAATCAGAGGTACTTGATTATACTAAAACAAAAATAGCAAAAGATCCTATTTTACTTGCCCTTACAATGTTTCACTAAAATCTAAATATTATACGTCCACAGCATTCTTCCATCTATCCATTTAATAAACTCTATCAAATGAGGAAATGAGAACAGTCTGGCATGTCCTGTTTTTAATGGGAACATAATTTGGCGATTACCATTTCCTTTCCTGGACAATCAGCAACCATCTCTTTAATAGTGTGCTCTGTAAATACTGCTCTAGTTGCATTCCACAAATTCATACATGTCTCATTGTTACCATTTTTAATATTATAATTTATCATCCTGATGATTTCTTTTTCTTTTTCCCACCAATTCATTGGATAATATTATTTATTAATATTATTTATTAATTGATTAATTAATTAATATTAATATTATTTAGTTTCCATTTAGGTCTGTATCTTTTGTTCACATTCACTTTATTGATTACAATGTTATTGTGCTATGGTTTGAAGAAGGAAATAGTCAATGTTACTGAAATTCTTATTTATTTATGAATGTTTATGCTTTAGAAGAGCAGTTCCCAAAGTGCAGTCTGAATCTCCTCAGGAGATCACCAAGATTCTTTACAGGAGTCCACGAGGTCAAAAATATTATAATATTACTACTAAAATGGAATTTCTAAGACAGTAAATGTAAGTACACATGACCCACATAAACCAAAAGTCCTTGGGGAAGGGGATCCTAAATAATTTTAAGAATTTAAAGGGATCCTGACCACAGTTTATGAACTGTTCTTCCAGAAAATGATAAATAATAATTGTACTCTTTAAACAATTATTTTTACGAGAGCCTTAAATATCCATATCTTTCATCCAGATATGCTATTGCTAGGCATATGTCACATTAAGGTAAAAGACAAAAAGAAAGGTCTCATTGACAACAAAATATTCATAGCAAGAGATAAAACTCTGGCTAGACTAGAAGATGCTAAGTTAGTCTGAACTGATAAGATTGATAAAAATTTGGGATAGGTTGAAATTTTATGAATTTTGAATTTGTCTGAATATTCATTCAAAGGCACTTGCAACCTACAAGATACCCTAGGTTAATTATTCAGTAACTTGCCAGATGCCACCAAGTCCCTAATCACCATAATTCTTTCCTATCTCTTTTTAAGCTAAATCTTTTTCTCCATCCTCTCCTAATATTAATGGTGCAATCCCATCCAGTTCTACCTTCCCTTGAAGTATCCCATGTTCAAAATTTACTTTTCCTTTTCCATCTCTCCTAAATTTAATCTTCCTTCACAGATGCTACTCAGACAGATTTGATCATTCTGTTCATACTAACATAACTTAGTAAGCATTTTAAGGCTTACCAAGCATTTTTTTCACAGCCACCTAAAGGGTAGCTACAGAAAGTATCATTATGTGCTTATTATAGATAGAGCAACAGCTAGAGAAGGAAAATTTCTCATAGTGGTCGTACAGCTAATAAGTATCAGAAATGGTACTCAAATTCATTTACTGGTTGCTGGGGATGGAAGCTCAATTCCATGTGGACAGTCTCGGGCGGGTAAAGGTGGGAACTTCTAAATCTTAGAGTTCTCACGAGGCCCCCCAGGAAACGACTGGGAATCGAGGTGAACCGAGCTATCTCATGTATTTCCGCCTCTTCCCGTGAGAAACGTGATGGGAGAGAGCTCTCCCCGCCCTCGAGATTGTCCCAGATCTGGGCACACTATTGTTATCTAACAGCACGGTATTCAGATGCAAACTATACGGCTGGAGAGCTTAAGTAGGATCAGGAAAGCCTGAAAGCTCTCTTGGGTGGAGGGGCCACGTGTGTGGACAGAAGGCTCCACATTTCCTCTTTCTTCTCTCCCCTCCCTCTCTCTCCCCACTTATACTTCTACTTCCAATCTCTTATTGTAAGATCTTTGCCTCCTTGGGAGATCTTTCTCTCTCCCTCCTAAGGAAGAATTCCCCTGCACTTGTAACTAGACCCTGAAATAAAGCTCAATCCTTGTTCGACTCTGGAACGTCCTTTCTCTCATACGAGCATCTGGTTTGGCCAGCCGAAGACCTCCGATAGAGGTAAGGTAAGACTCGGGTAGCCCTCAGGCCTCTAGGCCTGGCAACTGGTGCCCTTCTCTCTACTCACATGACCGCCATATTGGTTCTGGCCCTCTTGATCTCTCAACTGGACTGGTGTCATCAGTTTCCCTGCCTTTAGTTTCTCCTTTTCCACTCCATCCTATTCACTGTTTTCAAATTGGTATTCTTTTTATGGATATTTATTAACTTTATTTACTTTTCATGTCATCTACATATATCCCTTTTCCCCTCCTACAGAACCGTCCTTAATGTTACTGTTGTTTGGATGTTTCAGTCATATCCAGTTCTTTGTGATTCTCTTTGAGGTTTTCTTGGTAAAGATACTGAAGGGGTTTACCATTTCCTTCTCCAGCTTATTTTACAGGAGGAAACTGAGGCAAATAGGGTTCACTGACTAGCCCAGAGTCACACAGCTGGTAAGTGGGTGAGGCCAAACTAGAACTCATGAAGATGAGTCTTCCTGATTCCAAGACCAGCACTCTATCCATTGTACCACCTAGTTGCTCCCAAATCTTAAAGCACAGTCTGACAGCACTGTTCTCCAGCTCAGAAGTCTCCATAGCTCCTTGATGCACCTAGAATAAATGACAAACACTTGTGTTCTACATTTCAAGCCCTTCACAGTCTGCCTTCAAACTATCTTTCAATACATATAAGATTGTTGCTCTTCATGCACTCTAAGTGCTAGCTATACTGGCTTACCTATAGATGTTCTCTATAGATGTCTCCTATCTCCACACCTTTGCACAAGTCTCTTTGCCCAAGTCTCTTGGAATACCCTCCCTCCTCCCTTTCTCCTGTCAGAACCGCTAAACTCCCTTCAAGGCTGAACTCACATGTCATTTCCTATGGGGAGGGTGGGGGTGGTTTTCCTGATTTCTCCAGTTGCTAGCATTTACCACCACCACCACCACAACTCCCATCCCCCACCTCATAAATCGCTTTATAATTACCTTTCATATGTGTTATATTTTCTTACCTAAGAACATGTTTTTTCCTTGTAAAATATAAGTCTCCTAAAGATAGAGAGAGATTATTTCATTGTAGCTAGCATAGGACCTGGCACATAATCATGCTTAGTAAGTGTGAATGGAATTGAATTGAAGTTTATGTCTACTGTCTCCAAATCCAACTTTCTTTTCAACTACACCATCCTGTCTGTCATGTGACAACATGAAATTCCACCTCTTCAATTAAACTGGATCATTATCAGGAGAGAGTACACTGATGGGAAGTCCTGAACTCCTTGAAAAGGCCAGGGCATGCCTAAGTGAAGCATCCACAGAAGGGTTAGTATTTGGCCATAAACAAAAGTCAGCTAATTGTACCATACTGAACCTTACTGGGAGGAAGCAGTCAGAACAAAACTTAAGCAAAATATTTTCTAACATCTGCAGTCAAGTGCGCTGCTGGAAAATGTGAAAGATAGATCCCCTCTGGTAGCAGATGAGAAATTCAGTGGCAGTATTTACAACATTTTCTATATATTCATTGGAACATATGGTGCACTGAATTATTCTCCATGATAAATCTCCCCTGAGGCAGTTCGCTACCCACTCAGGCCCTGAACCTTCTGAAAGTGGCAAAACCTCCTGCCAAGTGGTGCCACTCAGAAGAGCAGAGGGTAAAAGAAAATAAATTTGAGGCAACATTGGTTATTAAGGGTTTTCTTGTTCTATATAAAGCACGAGAGGAAGAGTTGTGGTCTCGCTTAAGTTGAAAGTTCTTGGGGGGTAGAGGGGTTGTCTTTTTCCTCCCATTCAGTAGTTCCAGGGAAAAGGCAGGTAGCATGGAGTACACAAATTCAAGTTTCCAGATATCTCCCAGTCTGTTCTAGTCTATGTCAATTTAGCACAGAGCCTGGCCTCTTTCCAGGACTGTCTTGGCTGGACAATTTGGTTCTACTGAACTGTGTAAATGAACAAGATACTCTGGTTTAGAGAGATCTACTACTTCTAACCCTGAGTGGAGAAGTCTCCTTTAAAGATAACTTGCAATCTGGGCCTAGGAGAATGGCACATGAGAATGATGTCTCTATTTATCCAGTATGACACTGGGAGGATGAACACAGGATGCCCATGAAGTGGAATTTCATGTAGGAGGGAATGAGAATCCTATCTTGTGCAATTATCATGGGACTTCTCTGGCAGGCAACTCTGATCAGAGTTCATGCCTTGAGCTTTATTCCTGGTTCTAGTATCCAAAGGAATCAAAAGCATTAAATATGTTCCAGGATCAAGAAGAGTTTTACCATATGTCTTGGCTCTCTGTCTTCTTCTGTGAACTCTGAGAGCACTTTGTATTGCATAGGTACTTTCTCAATCTATTCTATATTACAATTATTGGTCTAATACCTGGGGCACTCCCTTTCTTCTTTATGTTGGGCCCCCAGAAAAGCTGCACTGAATTCAAGGTACTACAAAATTATAACCACTTAAAAACAAAGTCCTCATAAGGTCCTACTGATGTGTTAAGTTTTCCTAGCCAATCAGAGAACATCAGTTCAAAACAAAGACATTTGGTCAAATAATAGAATAAGAAAAGTAGCAGAAGCTGTAAGGAATTTCCCCCTATAACTAGAGCATACTTCCCCGCAGACACTCATGACATTAGTGGGGAAAGCAGAAACATCTATACATCTGGAGGAGCTCTCACCCAGGAATTAAGTATATCTAGGGTCCACGTGTGGGAAAACAGACATCTAGGAAACATATATGGCCACATACATGGAAGATAACCTATGTCTCTGATGCCATAAGACTTCCAATCACTCCTAATGATATCACCCCACTGTTTCTATTGGGTCTGCACTACTACCCCCTCCCTGTTTTTGTTCGTTTTGGTTTGGGGGAGGGGCTTTGGTTTGTTTGTTTATTTGCTCTTTATGGAATGAAGTATCTACTAACCATTTCTCCTAACTGGGTTTCAAATATTCAGGGTACATGCTTGCTACCTAGTAGACTGTTTTAGAGGATGTAACTGTTAGAAAGCCTGTCTTTGATAACGGAAAACCAATAGCCTTTTGTTCATAGCTAAGGGAATGAGTCAGCATACTCTGATACAGTCAAAGTCAAAAAGAATGCCTTAGGCAAGCACTGAATTTTTTTTTAATTCAATTTCTTCTGAGGGTCCCATTTCCTGTCCCAAATTTTTATCTGACTTTAAGTGAGAAAATTCTTGTCATTCCTGTTTGTTTTCTAATATTCAAACTGGCCTCCCTGGCTCAGAATCATTTTAAAGGCTGCTCTGTCAACAATTTGCCAAGAGATATCTAGGCCAGAGGTTTCCCAGTTCTCATAGATCCAAGATTCTTTTTTATACTTCCATGTAAAGGAAAGGGAGAGGGAAAACTAAGAAAAAAATGACTTCTAAGTATAGAGATGCTTAGAGGCATGTTCTCCACCTCACTATGTGATCAGAAACATGGCACCTTAGATTGAGATATGCTGCATTTGTGCTTACGTTTATCTCCACTCAATTCAAGCTTCTTATGGTCAACAATGATTATTTAATTTTCTTTATATACCATGTCTAGCATAGTGCCTAGTATATAACTAGTACTGATTAAATTCTTATTTAATTAAAAAATAAAAACAATACACTTTTATTAAGCATCTAAAATGTGCTAGGGACTGGGGATAAAAAGATTTTTAAAATAGTCCTTGATACCAAGGAGCTTACATTTAAATTAAAAGGATACAATATATATGCAGTAAATACAAATTATGTACAAACAAACAAACACAAAACAACATTCCACAAAGGAGAGAACACTAATCCTAAGGGGCATCAGGAAGATCGTGGGGGAAAAGAAACCTGAAATGAGTTTTGAAGGAAATTAAGGCAGCTGGATGGCAGTGTGGATAGAGTGCATGGCCTGGAGTTAGGAACACTTGTCTGCATGAGTTGAAATCTGGCCTCAGACACTTACTAGCTGGACATGGCACCTTCCCCTGTTTGCCTCAGTTTCCTCATCTGTAGAATGAGCTGAAGAAGGAAATGGCAAACCACTCCAGTGTCTTTGTCAAAGAAACTCCAAATGGGATCACAAAGAGTCAGATACTAGTGAAACAACTGAACAAAACAAGGTTTCTGAAAGGCAGGACTGATGGAAGTATGTGCCAGATATGAGGAAAAACCAGTGCAAAGACAGGAAGAGAGGAAATGGCAATTTCAGAAAATAGTCTGAATATAAGATAGGACAGAAATGTGAAATAAGACCGGAAAGGCAAGAGGACATCAGATGGTACAATACTTTAAATGCCAGTCTGAGGAGTTGTTTTTATAAACAATGACAGTGGAATACCACTGAAGATTTTTCAATTAAGTTGAACTTAAATGAAATGAATTGAATTAAACTGAACTGAATTGAAGGGTTGACCTTGAGCACTACCCGGAAAGGAAATTGCATAGCAAAAAGAACATTGGGTTTGAAGTCAAAATATCTTAAGTTTAATGCTTCTAATGGTAATATAAATGAGAAAATATTTCCCATTCATTAATAGGTCTGTGTGACCTGCTTAAATCACATGGAAGCCTAAGTCACATGTGGTGAGAGGAGCTTATTTTGAAGGAATAAATTTATTTTATTTGTATTATAAATTTTATAATTATATATATAATTTACATATATGTAAAATTTTATAAGTGTAACAACTTCTGAGATTCAATTCTATTAAACAAACATTGATTTGGCACCTACTATGTACAAGGCAGATAACTGCAAATAGAAATATCTATTCTTTTCTATTCCCTTCCTTTTTGAGAAAGATTTCCAAGTGTCCTCATTTCCTACAGAGACTTGAAATTTCATCTCCCTTCTTCATGTCATCCCACCAAAATATGGATAGCAGAGAAGCTTAATATGGAAAGGAGAAGGCTTTTTTTGGAATTGCCAGGGATTCATTCCAGGTTGTAAATATTTGCATTAAAGTTTAGCTAGTATTTGTCACAGGTTTTGGCCAGGCTTTGCTGCAAGCCCAACAGTGGTCTAGTTGCTATGCATAGATAAGAATACATACCTTGCTTGTGTTGAGTCATTTTCTTCATCTCAATAGTAGCAATTAGGAGGGCTGTAGCCTCCTAGTACAGTCCTTATTCCCCAAAATAGAGCAGTCTATTATGCATCCACTGATACCCTTGGCACCACAGTGCTTTCACTTAAAGAAAGGAAAGAGTCCCACGCTTTCTGACAATTACTTGTTAGACTTCACAAAGACAGCACGCTTCTCAGCCGAAAGACCCACTATTGGATATATGCATTATTGGCAGGCCAGCTGAGCTGCCATCACATGATTATACTGTCCCTTTCTCCCCTTTTGTCTGGTGGCCCAGAGCGTGCCCAAGGCTCACTGCAGGCAGAAAAATTCTGATCAATGGAGCAGTGCGGCATAGAGCATGTGCTCATCAAGCCAAAAGTAAGCAGTATCCCCTGGGGAATAAAAAGGTGGAAGAAGAAATTCCAGCTTTATTTAGCCTAAGTGTCTCTTCAAATTTTAAAATGGGAGAAATTATTCTTTATGCAAAGGTTTATCACAGTCAACACGCTTGTATCTTTGTATACTGCACTGATTTAATGGGTATTATGAAAATAAGATCTGTAACAGGCAGAACTTTAAGAATGTTGCTGTAGCAAGTGATTATGGGATTAGCATCGCTGTATTTTGGAAGGTTTTTGGCAGTTCGGTTAGTTTGCTTGATCAGTGATCAGTGAAGTTATGATAGCAGCCAATGAATTCAAATGCAGGGAGTATCTGAAGAGAAAAATACAAAGAGAAAGATTATATCTTGATTCATAGTATACAATGGAGAAAAAATAGAGGTGAGCAGGAAAACCTTTAAACTACAAATAATACCTGTTCACAATGAAAATAGCTTGCTCATCTGTAAAATGTCAAGAATTCTCATTTGGAATTGAGAAACCTGAATTCAGATCCCCCCTCAGATTCTAACTGTGTTATCATGAGTTTCACCTCTACGAATTTTAGTGTTCTTATATATAAAATGCAGATAATAATAACTTCTTCCCAGTTATTTTGATGATCAAGTAGATGCAAAGTGATTAACAAAACTTCAGTTGATCAATAAGCATTTATTAAACTCTTACTATATGCCAATTAAGATTACTCACTGTGCTAAAAATGAGAATACAAAGAAAAGAAGTGAAACAATACCAGTCCTTAAGGAGATTACATTCTAATGTACCCCATTGGTATCATCTGCCGTTAGTGCCCCTCCACTGAATGGAGGTGGAGAACTCCCCCAAAACTGCAATTTAAAGAGGGTGCCCAGGGTCAGTCATCACATTTCCCATTGGAATGCTTTCCTTTAGACTTCTCCATCATGCTCCTGAATTGGGCACATCTCTCTCATACTTTTCAACTTCCTTCTGGTTATTATCTTTCCCTATTAGACCATAAGCTCCTTGAGAGCAGGAACAGTCTTTCATATTCACATTTCTATCCTCAACAATTAGCACATTGCCTTCACCTTTGAAGTTTTATGTCATGCCTTACAAATTGGCAAGAATGACAAAAAAAAAAAAAAAAAGGAAGGGGGACATGGAAATACAGGGACACTACTTCACTATTGGTAGATCTAAGACCTGGTTCATCCATTATAGATACCCAAACACTCCGACCTAAGTACTTCTAATATTGGGCCATTGCCCCAAAGGAGGTCAAAACCAAAATACCATACGCTCAAAAATATTCATAGCACCCCTCATGGTAAGAAAGAGCTAGAAACAAAGTGGGCATCTATTAACTAGCAAGTGGATGAAATATGCATGGCACAGGGCTATAAGGGAATAGCATTATGACAAAAAAAGTGACAGAAATGGAGAATTTATAAGAAAATGGAAAAATAGGTATGCACCAATGCAGAATGAATACACAGAACCAAAAGAACATCATACATGATACTTACAACAATATGAATTAAAAGATTACTAAAAGGGAGTTGTCCTCTAAGTAACTGAAAAAAAAATGATAGTCCTCAAGAACAGATAATAAAAGATTTTTCACTAAAGAGAGGCATAGGACTAGGAAGGAACATTGTAAATGCAGTCAAGCTTTTTTTTTCTTTGCTCTGAAAGAGTATTCTGGAATGTAGGGGAGCAGAAATTGCTACAATACAATGACAAAAAGATGTCAATAATCTGATATGTATACAGTTCATTCAATAGAGAGGAAGAGAGAAAGGAAAGGAGGGAGGAAGAGGAGAAGAAGAAGAGGAGGAGGAAGAAAAAGGAGGAGAGGAAGAAAGAGGAGGAAGAGAAGGAGAAGAAGAAGAGGAGGAGAAGGAGAGGAAGAAAAGCAAGAAGAGGAAGGAGGAGGACAGCAAAAGGAAGAGAAAGAGAAGGAGAGAAGGGAGTGAAAGAAAGAAAAATTTGACATTAACAAGAAAGAACAGATACAGGAAGAGCATTTATGGGTTGGACTCCTTAAAATAAATGCACTGAGGAGCCAGCCTTATCACGAGTAATTCCGTGTGGATCCTTAGGTTTAACCTTGGACCAAATATAGATGTAGAATATGTTGAAAAGACCTAAATGTGAGGGCATTAAAAGAGTCATTCTCAAAACAGTTTAAAGTGGGAAATTTTCACTTGTGAAAAAAATCACAAATTTTATTTTCAAATGGCTAATTGAGAAGATATTAATAACTGGCAAGCCATATACTAACTTCCATATCTCTATCAAAAAATATGAGAAGAACTTCTCATTCACTGAAGACATTCACTATGAAAAGATGAGACTGATACAGTCTGACAATTGACTAAAGGGTTTATAGAATACAGGATCTCACTTTGCTCCTTTATTTGTTAACTGCAAAAGATTGATTTAGGAAAACAAATTCTACTTTAAAGATTTCAAAAAAACATTAAAATATAACCCATGAACTTGAGACAATTAAAAAATATCTCTTGATATTTGTAGCTAAAAAGTAAGACAATAGTTCAATAACTCTTTGGTTATTGATGATGTCAGGAATTTAAAAGGGGGACATATTGACAAAAAGTGTCTGTCACGTAGATGGACAATGTTGAAGTTAAAGACAGATTCACTGAAGTTGAAGAGGTCTTTGAGATATTCTTTTATAGGGGGCTTTGTGCTGACTGTACCAAGTCTGCCAGCTGGGGCCATCTCCAGTCATCCTGTTCTATATGTGATCACTGGAGCGAGATGGCTCAGGAGGAGAGAATGAGGCTAGTGACTTTGCACAGTCTTGCCTCACTTAAATCCAATTCATTTGTTAGACATGGCATCACCTTTCTAGTGTCATGGTCCTCTTCAAGAATGAAGGACAAAAAACAACCACCACCAAGCCTTTCTGAAACACAGAGTTCATATTGTCTCTCATAAAGGTTTAACCTAAGGATCCACATGGTATCACTCATGATAAGGCTGGCTCCTCAGTGTGTGTATCTTGGGCAGTCACTACAGAAGGACAAGGAGCCCAACCTATAAATGAATGGACGCAAAAGAGTGAAATGCATAGAATTTAAGAATTATACTCTGCTTTTAAACAACCACACGTTTCTCCCTGAAATAAAGGCTCATCTTTTTAATACCAATATCCTTCTAACAAAGCTACCTCATCATAGAATACTAGTATCTAAAGAACTGAAGTCAGGAGTCACCCAAAGATTAGCAGCAATGACTGGAAAAGCAAAAAGCAGTGTAAAATACCTAATGAGAGATTTATGACTAGAAAAGCAGTATGGCCATGCGTAGGTGACAGGTAGTTCCTACTCAATGTCAGAAGATTAAGAAGCTCCCTCCATACATTGCTTGGATCCTCTCACTGCCCAGAAGAATTTAGAAGTAAATTTAGATATGGAAGATAGTATGAGCAGACATTGGAGGACTTGTGATCTGCAGCCTGGGAGGAAAGGATCACCTCAGCGAGAACTCAGATTCACTCAAATGTAGAAATCCAGAAGTAATATCCTTAATATGTAGCAGGTAAAAGATGAAATGACTGAGGAAACAAATATTCAAGTTTCTGAGCATTTTGATTTATTAAACAACGCATGTCAATTTCCTGACAAATAGAGACCAGGCTCCTTCCTCAGATTAGGGGTAGACCCTGAATACAGAGGTAGACAGATTTTTACACATTAAAAACAATCAGATAAGACAAATTAATTAAAAGGAAACGGGATACAAAAATAGGTAATCTGGTTTCTAATTAGAGGAAAGATTGAGGACTGTCTAACTTGGAAAGGGGTGGAGAGAGAAAAGTTACAATTCCCTGAAATCAGAAAAAAGATGTCCCACTCCCCCTAAGTGTCTGTGAGCGTTCAAGGGGACATTGAAACAATAACTGATTGATCAGCACAGGGACATTTTGCAGATAAGACATATAGGTTGTCTGAGACATACAGTTTTGAGATAATTCCTTGCATCAATCACTGGGACTGACTGGATTTCTTGTCAGCATAACCTAGGTCCCTTAGTTAAGAGTTTCAAAACAGCAGGGAGAGGTGGTCTAGCTTCCCAATCTTGAACAATACAATTAGGTTTTCTTCCAATTCCCACAACTGCATAAAGTTTTCTCACGAGACAGAAGTTGGACTAGACCCATAATTGAATAGAAAGGGAACTGAACTAGCTCCAAAATTGAGTCACAAGATGGAGTCAGCGTGGTTCACTCACATGAAAGGAGAAAAAAAGGCTCTCTTTAGAAAAAGCATTTCTTATTTTTAATCCTTCCTTCCTCTAGACTCAAATACATTGGAAAAAAAACACCTTTGAAACAAGGTGCTCTAATGAATGCCTTAAGCCTCTTCACCACTCTAGAGCAGCCTTTCTGATCGCCTTCGGAGAAGCATGGCAGTGATTGGGAGGTGTGGGGAAAGGGGAGGATAGGAGAAGAGGGAGAAACATTAACAATGATTGAGCCTCTCCTACTTAGCTCAAAAGCACAGTCATCAGTGAGAGGCTCAGTTCCTTGTCTCATTTTAGTGGGGAAAATATGTTCTCATACTTTTTTTGTGTGCAAAAGTACAAATAAAATGCCATCTAACTCACGTTGCTCTAAGAGAGATAAGCAAGCGATCTCACGTTGGTTCTAGTTCAGAAAGATTGTTTCTATCCATCTCCCTGCTAAAGAAATACACTTAAGAGCACATTTACCTTAGAGGAGTCCAGCAATAATGCCCACCTAATAGAAACAATTTCTTAGTGTCCTCAACAGTCTCTGATAACAGAGTGCCCAAGTGGAAGGGGAGCCAGGGCCCAGGGAGTGCCTTTGGCTGATGGTGATTGATCCAGCCTCATAATGAAGTGAAAGCTTTTTGAGAGCCAAAGCAATTTTTGCCCACATCCTTTATCAGGCGAAACCATAATGAATTGTGTTAGTCACAAGCATTTATTGAAAATTTCATCTGGGAATGTTGACCAGATGTCATTAGACCAGAATGAACTGCACTCTGAGAGCCTGGCTGTAATATACAGTACCTCTCTCCATCACTTCTCTGGAGTGTGTGTGGGTTGGCCTCAAAGCATTACTGTGAAATGAGAAAGCTTTAAGATGCCACTGCACTGGTTAAAGTATTTTATGCACATCTCAGTTTGTTTCCTCCACTCCAAGAAATTTAATTACTTGGATCCTAAAAGAGAAGTCTCCATGTGTAAATGTTAGCCTAATAAACAGAGAGATTTTTTTTTTTTAACCTTAATCTGGCCAACAGTGTTTCAGGGAACCTAAAAAGCCTAGGGCATTCCCTACAGGTAAGAAATTGTTTCCATAATGATCTTGGATTACCCTAGGTAAGAATTTGAAAAATATGATAATAATTTAGCATTTCAAAGGTAGCCAAAGACTAAAATGTTCACAACATAAAATAGCATTTTTATTTAAGCAAAGTTCTATTTAATGGACTCTTCAGTCTTATATATTGAAATCACAGGAGATACTCTGCTTTCACATTATTTCATGTCATCAGACATAATCATTTTCCTTGACTTGATGAATCTTATAGAATTACTGTCAAGCTATATTTGGCTGAGAGATCTGTTTATATGAAGCTGATTTGTAGTTTCACAGCTAAGTAAAAAAGATAAATCCATCTGCTGTCTTTCATCTCACCTTTTTATGAAAGCCTGTAGGATGAAGCTTGTAACATTTTTTAAAAATCTTTCTTTGGCTGTTCCATTTTCATACATCAAACCAGAGGGTTGTTGTTTTTTTTCTCCCCAGCACTGCAGATTGAAGTTTCTCTTCACTCTGCTTATGAGATATCATTCATTCTCATTTCTCAAACCAATACATGTTAGTTGACTCCATTATCTTCACAATGCAAGTCAGGCTCCCCGCTTCAGACAAGGATCATAGGGTGAGGAATTGGCGAATGTCACAAGTCAGCTCATATCATATGGAATTGTTTAACCTCATCCCTGCAAGCCAGAAAAGAATGATGGGGATATTCATTTGGGGCACACTTCATAAACTAGGGTTTTTTTTTAATCCTGAGGTACAAAAATTCTGAGTTATTACTACTCATCATGGTAGCCTATGGATGCTTCGAGTTAAAGATTAAGAGTAACAAACCTGTTGGATTCAGGATGCCAAGCATTTTGAGTATCCTAGTGGACTGTGATCTAAAACTGACTATGTGGGTGAAAGTAAATCCCTAATGTCTTTTGAAAAGCTTTGCTCTTTACAAGCTCTAATCACTAACTCTTGCCTTTGGAGATGCAATTAAGAGTGTTGAAACTAAAAAAGGGCAGTGCCAGTCCAGGACTGTGACCAAAAAGAGAACCATATAGAGATGTGTGTCAAACTTAATTTGGGGAAGGGAAGGAGAACCAGCTTTTTGATTTGATTTTCTTCTGGTGGGTGATGCCGCCTCTATTACATCAGACCAACACAAGCAGTTAAAACGTGTTGTGGAGGCAACCAGCTGGCAATAAAATAATTTGCTGCTTTTTTTTTCAATTTAGCTAGTCCAAGTAACTTTTTCAGAGCTTATTGCATTAAGGCAGAAGGAGGAAAGAGGTAATGTTTATAGTCTCTTAAATTAGTAACTGCGAGCAGGAAATCCAAGTATTCTTCAAACTATCCAAACCAAAGCTCAAAAAAATGTTATTGATGCCTTTTATCTTTAAATGTTAGTTACTTCTGGATATTTCTGGTTAGTTATTTCAACATAACTGTGTTAGAGTACAGGGCTTGGAATCAGGAAGACCTGAATTCAAATCTGACCTCAGACACTTACTAGCTATGTGACTCTAAGTCATTTAGCCAGTCTGTCTCACCTTCCTTAACTGTAAAAAGGGGATAACTGACTTCACAATGTTGTGATGCTATTTATAAAGTATTTAGCACAGTGCCTGGAATATAATAAGTGCTTAATAAATGCTTATTTTACCACCCCCACCCCTTTACCAGATTGGCTTTTAACTCTACATTGAAAAAGACCAGCAAAGAATCTGTTAAGGGAAACCAACCAAGAGAGTAACTGCATCTGAGAGTATATTCACCAGTATGCCCTGTCTTTTGCCTCTCTATCGAATGGATGGAGCTATATTTCAGGATCTGTTCTCCAAGTTCTGGTCATTACAGTTGATCAAAGTTTAGTTTCATTTTCATGTACATTTTATAAGTATAGTTACTGTGTGCATTGCTTTCCTAATTTTGCTTTATTATTCACAAGTTCATAGAGACCTTTGTGTTATATTTCTGGATTCCTCATTTTTTTCTTAATACTCAATAATATTTCATTAAATTCATAAATCATGGTGTGTTCTGTCATTCCATAATCAATGGGCATCTATCAAATCTTTATTTATTAGGTATCAGAAGGGCCAGTTTCCCAAAGCATATCCTTTCTCACCAGTGCTTTCACCCAAGATTTGCAAAGTTTCTCAAAAACAATCCCTAGGTGGCAGGAGGGAGTTATAGTAGAATGCAAGTTCAGAAAAGTAGAATTCTGCTGCCAGGATATGACTTACCAGAACATACCAAATCACATTCATCTACACTCTCATATTGTCTCCTCTTTTGTGTGAACAATTCAAGAGATTAAGAGCCTCTGACCAGAAGCGGGCAGTGGGAGGAAACATCTCACACACATACACACAAACTGTGTGGTCTCTACCTAAATTATGAACCTATTGTCCCAGGAGAATAAAATGCTGAGATGAACACTGCATAAAAGCTTCTTATGCTATATGATGAAGAAAATGAACTATAGTGAGAGAGAGAGCAAGAGACAGAGAGAGCAAGAGAGACAGAGACAGAGACAGAGACAGAGAGATACAGAGAGAGCAAGAGAGAGAAAGAGACAGACAGAGAGAGAGAGAGAGAGAGAGAGAGAGAAAGAGAGAGAGAGAGAGAGAGAGAAGCCAGGATCTGCTCAGATAAGCAAGTCTGTATTTTCACATACATACAGAGAAATGATTTTTTTTCTTAAGATCATCTCTTTATTTTTTAAAAGTATTGTTCTGAATCACTATAGAATCCCTCTACAAATTATCAGTCAACAAACATTTAAGTACAAGGCACTGGAATAATAATTCTAAAAGAACTGATAAAGAGCTTTAAGGTTTACAAAATGTTTTACATATAATATTTTAATGGCTCCTCATAACAGTTCTTGGTTGCCCAGGTTTTCACAAGCCTAATATATACTTCAAGCATTCAGGGTGAGCTGGGAATCATTCTATCCACCAATGAGGAGTCTTCTCCAAATGTCCAGGCTCAAAACTCAGTTTGCATCTGTAAGATGGGTGCTATTATTATCCCCACTTTACAGATGAGGGAACAGAAGCTGTGAGACATTATATGAGATGCTCAGGTTCACAAAGCTAGTAAATATCTAGGCAAGAATTGAACTCAGTTCTTTCTTAATCCACATCCAATACTCTATCCAAATGTCAACTACATACCAAGTATGTGAATTAGTCTCTGCTTGTGGATGCGTATTTTCAATAGCAGTGAGAGCACCCTGTATATTCTATAAATTCATCACTATTCTTTCCTTTTTCTGCTTGTAATGTTGCACCATATTCTTTACACTCTGTATTTTTTAACATCTACAAATTGTGCCAGGTAATCTTTAAAGTCCCGACTTCTATTTATCTAACAAATAAAGACAGTAGGAGCATCAATCATTTCTTCTTTTCCTAACCTCCAATTGGTGGAATTACTTTCATGGATGAGGCATAATTTGCTAACTTTGTTCATTGGGTCCCTAGTGGCTCTTCCAAACTGGCCTTGGTGACTATGTGCTTGGAAAAAGAGTTCTCTGTCTGCACTTAGCAACTCTTGGAATTCTCATCATATCACCAACAGAGTGTGGTGGATGAATCTCCCATGCAGTAAAAACAGACATGAGTATCCCCAAGAAAGAAAGGAGTTCTTTATGAAAGTCCATGAACTCTCAGCAAAATTTTTAGCTCAATACCATCATGTAAATCTAACAACAATGACTTTTGTAAATGGAAATATTATCGAGAGCAGTAGTTCATCTCCTTAGACCATTAGCAGTTTATAATCACATTTATATTTAGGCCAGGTCTGTACATGCAGAGCAAAGAGTAAAAATGAGAAATTACCCCGGTAATTCATCTTTAAATTAGAACAAAGAATGTACCTTCAGCAGTGAATTCTCTAGATCAGGGGTTTCTTAATCTTTTCTCTGTGTGTTTGGACTTTGACAGTCGGAAACCCATGTTTTAAAATACCTACAAAAAATATATAGGGTTACAAAGGAAAACAATTATATTAAAATAGTTTTTTTTTTAATGCTGAGTTCATGAACCCCAGTTTAAGAGCCCATACTCTAGATATTTACTTCTATTCTCTAAATAATTTATACTAGATGTTGGAAAAGATTAAATTATTTTTCATCTAACATCCCTATACTAAATCCTTGCAACAAAAACTTAATAATCTCAGGATTAAAAATCCTTAATAAATCCCAGTCCAAACTCCATGGCTCCTATGTGTCTATCAGGCTCTCAAGTTAAGAAATATAATTTATATACCTATCCTTAGAATTTTTATTGTTTTTTTCCTCACAATTCAGTGAAAGCTTACATTAATATCCTATTAGGGCAGTTCTAAAATAACTGAAACTGCTGCTTCTTTTTTTCAATATCTGGCTGAAGCTAGATGTATCATGTAGGTACATGTGTTTGTAAGAGTGTAGAGGCCAGTCTATATAATTTTGCTTCCCTTTTCCAAAAAGTTAGACATTGATGAGGTCTCAATCAATAATGATGATAAGGACCTCACAGCAACGATGGTAAGTAAACCAATTTGGCATCAAATGCTTCTAATGAACCTGTTCATTTTTATGGGGGAAAATAACTCAGACGTAAACCAGTTGATGTGGAAATGTTTGTCTTTAGTCAAAAACAAAATTGATACACATACCCTGAGGCAGATACGTGGGTGCTTCACAGAACTTAAATGTAACAACAAGAACCTATTTAAAACTCCATCTACCCTTCTGGAAAAATATATAACAGAGGTGGTTTGCAAACATAGAAAAAGAAACAGATGTACCAAGGCAGGACAGGGGATGAAAATCGCCACATAAACACATAGCTGGAACAAGCTATCATCAGCTGAGAACTCTTCCTTACTTTTATTATGTCATTACTGAATCCACCTTGATGCTCATCATCTTCTCTGGTCATTTGCCTCATTTTCTTGGGAAAGGGAGGAGCTGGGGTTAAGTGGCTTGTCCAGAGTCACATTTGAACTCAAGTCCTCCTCACTCCAGGGACGGTGCACTATCCACTGCCTCACCTAGCTGCCCCTACCCTTTGTTTGTTTTTAATATGAATGTTGTTGTGCCCCTCAAGAGGGCCATGAGAACCAGGGACACTGTTATACTCACTGTTTAGATAACACCCCCTCTGTCTATTCTTTTCATATAACACTCAGTGAAGATGAAGATATACAAGTAAAACAGGAAGGGTGTGGACAAGTGAAATCTATTCCAACTATAAGAAAGAAATACAAAATAATGTGTAAGTCTCATATCCTACTGTCAGTATTTCATGGAAGATGTTATATCGATAAGCACTCTGACAGACACCGGGGGACCTGCTATGACAGGTTCTTTGATCTGCTTTTATAAAAGGAAAGGCAACTTTTGAGGGGTCAACAATCACTTTAATTACATTCCACAAATAGGGAAAATATAAGCAGAGAAAGATCAACAGACAAGCTTCCAATTGTCTGACTATTACATACATACATACATCTATAATGACCAGATAGGGAATCACCAACATCTGAGTTTTCAAAGTCAGGGGACTGCTTAGCAGCTTCCCAGAGTCTCATATGGCACACACACCTTCCAAAACTAAGCCCCAAAGTAAAACTTCATCTCAGAGTCTTTATATACTTTTTAGAGCCAGAGGGCATCAAAACCCTTGAGAACCAGTGCCTCATTAGAAAATTAACAAAAGGTCTGGGCCTTCCTACAAATCTTCCCAGGATCATTAGTGGGTAGGGAAGATCTTCCCTAATCACATTATTCAATCAGAGACACTCTATACTAAAGGTTGTTGTCGTTGTCCTTGTGTTTATCCTTCATTCTTGAAGAGGACCATGACATCAAGATGATGACATGACTTGCAGTTGACTTTGATTTGAGTGAGGGAGGGCTGTGCAAGTTCACCAACCTCACTTTCTTCTTCTGAGCCATCTGGGTTCAGTGGCCTGATATTCATCAGGATGGCTAGAGATGGCCCAGGATGCAATGTGATACCCTGCTGTTGACTGGCACTTTACACTAAAACAAAAACAGCAAAAGATCCTGCTTTGTTTGCCCTTACAGATGTTTTTTAACATACTAAGGGTATGTTTCAATGGAAATCTGGGTGGAAAAAGTTAGACTTTGCTCTTGAGTCTCAAGAATTTGCCATTAATGTCAAGAGTGCTTATCCCATTGATATGACTATTGGACTTTATTCTTCAGTTGTCTGGAGTGACATGTGGAAAAGACATTTGCTCCCTGCAATCAATAGCTTTTCTATTTGGGGTAATATTTCTAAACAAAAAGAAATATTATGTGAAATAGGAAAGCTATTGATTGCAGGCAGAAAATATACTTACCAATTACTGGCTTAAACAAGAAGAATACAGAGTGTTCTCTAGCTGAAGTGGTTACAGATGGTGATGTACAATATACTACCACATCAGTACTTCTCAGATCACGCAGTGGATCTGAGAGGTCCCAAATTCTTCTTTAAAAAAAAAAAAGGCTGAATTTTCATTTCTTCCTTCTCCCTTTCCACCACTCTTCCCCAATCTCTCACTTTCTGATCCCCTTTCCTATCTCTCCATCTGTCTCTCTCTCAGTCTCTCTCTGTCTCTCTGTTTCTATCTCTTGGTCTCTGTCTCTGTCTCTCTGTGTGTCTCTGTCTCTGTGTGTCTCTGTTTCTCTCTCTCACTCTTTCTGTTTCTCTCTCTCTCTCTCTCTCTCTCTCTCACACACACACACACACACACACACACACACACACACACACTCATTTTTTCTTCATAGGTTGAAAACTATGGAAGAATTTCTGCAAAAATAAACAGAAACAAAAATGTGATGCAGGAATGCCTGCAGAGAGACTGACTGTAGAGTCTGGTATGTAATCAACTCAGGCTATTAGTGGCTTTTTCAAATCACATTTTTTCAAAAAAAATTTTTTTTGTTCACATCTCCTGTTCATGATTTTTCAAGATCCCAAGGGCATGTTTATTTTGCTTGGGTAAATTATTTTAAATGTTGTACCTTTTTTTAAAATTCATCAAATTTAAATTTAAATTTTACTTGGAAATCAGCTTGCAAAGGGATTGACCTTGCTACCCCCTGCCCTTCTCTTCAAGACGGAAGAGGACCCATCACCCAGTCTGCAGCTCTGTCTCTTTGATTACCAGTCAAACAGTTGCAAGCAAATTCTCCCTACTTTGGGCCATTCAACAAGACCATAGGATGCCTAGCATGCCTGATTGGAGGTTAAAGCTTTTCCAATGAAAAAATTGACCAAACTAATGGTCCTTACTGCCCTGCTTGGAGTCTTTAGGGATTTGCCCATAACTCATTTCCACACTAACAAGCAGCCATTTCAGATTCCACTGTGCCTACTGCACACAGTTGAGTATGTCATCCCAGGGATCTCTCTTATAAATCATTTCTTTTTTCTCAAGTACAGACTAATTGCATAATGTAGCAATGCCTGCTCTTGAGCCCTTTGGAGTCATGGTGCCATAGGGATCTTAGAGGTAAATAATAAATAAATAGTAACACCATCTAATTTTAGAAATCTCAAAGATCATTAAGATGCTTGGATAACAAGCAAATCTGCTCCCAAATTCAATATTAACAATATTAAAAGACCCCAGAGATGTCCTTTCTTGGTCTCTGGGTTGCTGGCAGTCTCTATGCTTTAACGCAAGCATGAAGCATCAAGAATTGTAAATATACGAAACACTCTTTTAATACTTGCAAGTTTCATTTACTTAAGACAATATGTCATTCAGGCACCATTCTCCATATTTCTTTGACATGGAGAAATATCAGTATTATTAAGAATTAGGATATTGTTTTAGGAATGACTGCTGAGTTTAGACCTCTGGATTAAGATGCAAGATTAAAAAATATTGTTTTGTCCTTAGACAAGAGTAAAGCACAATGATGCTATTTATTTATACAGAAGATAGAAAAAAGTATTAGTAAAAAAAATTATCACAGTGTGGAAAAAAACTAATACTCTGTATCAATCAAGCAATGTTTATTTTTATAGCATAGTATACAAAATATATAAACCAATTTGAGATTGAGATTGATCAAAGAAAATATGATCCTCTTGGGTTTTCCCTGTAGGAGTGATAATTTGTTAAAGTGTGGAAAAAACAGTTCTATAAACCTCTAGAAATATTCAACTATTTGCAATTGCAAAGATTACATCTGTTTTTTTTTTTCTTTTCTTTTTTCCTTTGCTAAAGATAGCTAGGACAAGCAAAACCCTGCCTTGAACTTTCTAGAACTGCGGACAAGGTAACTGGACCTTCTTCTGCCACCAGTTTTGCTTTGCTCTTAGTTGATGTTTTGCCATCGAATCCAGAAGAGGAATTTGGCAAAGTGAAAAAGTTCAAACATTGACTTAGAAGAGGGTGGGGAATCTGTGACCCCAAAGCCACATGTGCCCCTCGAGGTCTTCAGGTGCAGCCTTTTGACTGAATCCAAACTTCACAGAACAAATGATTTCATTAAAGAATTTCCTAAGTCTTAGGAAAACCCAGCTTCAAATCCTACCTTTGACACTTACCTGCTTTGTGACCATGGCAAATCTTTCAGTGTCTCAGAGCCCAAGTTTTTGTATTTTCAAAATGAAAATAAAATAAAATAACTGTGTAGACACTTCAAATGAGTTAAGGCTGTTAAAACATTTTGCAAACTTTAAGTATTACTTAAACATCAATTTTATTAGGACATATGACAGGAGGGAAAATTAGAAAAAATAATGTAGAAATATTTTAAGTTAGATTCCTAAAGAAGCAAGAACTTATCGCCTTAAATTAGTTATCTTATGTATGAAACCGCATTATTTCTTTTTGTCAGCTGGGTCTGGGTCATGCTGAAGCACTGATTCTAATTAAAGTAAAATTTGGCAAACATTTACTAAGAGCCAAGTAGGACAGGCACTGTAATCTCATTGATATGAGTCATCAGTTTTTCAGGCCACGACATCTCCATTTCTGCACATCCTGTGCAAGTTTTACTTAGTTCCTTTAAGAAATCCATCAAAGAGACAATCCTTGCAATACAGTAGGAGCCTTCCTCACATTCTCTTTACATGGCGTTGATGTCAATAGGCCACAGTGTTGTCTATTAATTATCCTTCAATGTAGCTACAAAGGCTACCTATCTTCTTCTTCCCCATGGTTATTTCTTGAAGCAAGTATGGCATTGGGAAAATTACCAAATTACAAAAGAAGTTTCCTCACATGCAATTTCCCTTCCCTACAGGAATGAAATCAGAGCTCCTATCCCCTCTTCTTTCATGACATTATTTCCTTCTACTGTACTGGGGATTCAAAAAATGAAAATGGTGTGGTTCCTAACCTCAAGCAGCTCACATTCTACCCAGAAGATTATTCAGGGCTTTTGTTGTGAATCAAGCAGATTTAAAGAAAACTCCTCAGACGCAAACCAAAAAGAGCTTTATTTAGCTAGAAAGCTGCAAGAATGCATTCTCAGTGACAACTTCTGCCTGTGGCCTCCCAGGCAGGTCTTTTTTCTTTTTTACTATGTACCACACAAATTTATTTCAGGAAAGGATTTTTTTCCCACTAGATAGTATTTTATTTTATTCCCATTACATGTAAAGATAGTTTACAACATTCATTTCTACAAGATTTTGAGTTCCAAATTTTTTCTTTCTCCCTCCCTTCTCCCTCCTCAAGATGGCAAACAATCTGATATAGGCTCTACATGTACAAAAATATTAAATATATTTCCACGTTAGTCATGTTGTGAAAGAAAATCAGAACAAAAGAAAAAAACGATGAGAAAGAAAAACAACAGAAGGGTTTAAATTGTAAGCTTCAATCTGCATTCAGATTCTATATTTCTTTAGCTAGATTTGAATAGTATTTTCCATCACGAATCTTTTGGAATTGCCTTGGATCATTGTATTATTGAGAAGAGCTAAGTCTATCCTAGATGATCATTGTACAATGTTGCTATTACTGTGTACAATGTTTTCCTGGTTCTGTTCACTTCACTCAGCATCAGTATATGTAAATCTTAACAGGTTTTTCTGAAAATCACCTGCCCATCATTTCTTATAGCACAATAATATTCCTGTACTTTCATATACCACAATTTATTCAGTCATTCTCCAAATGATGGGCATCCCCTCAATTTCCAATTCTTTACCATTACAAAAAGAGCTCCTATAAATATTTTTGTACATTTGGGTCCTTTTCCCTTTTTTAATCATCTCCTTGGGATACAGGCCTGGTAGTAATATTGCTGAATCAAAGGGTATATTTGCCCTTTGGGCAAAGTTCTAAATTGCTCTCCAGAATGGTTGGATCAGTTCACAATTCCACCAACGATGCATTAGTGCTCCAATTTTCCCACATCTTCTCCAACATTCATCATTTTCCTTTTCTGTCACATTAGCCAATCTGATATGTATGAACTGCTACCTCAGAGTTGTTTTAATTTGTATTTCTCTAATCAATAGTGATTTAGAGCATTTTATATGACTATAAATAGCTTTAATTTCTTCATCTGAAAACTGACAGGCACCTCTTATTAAATACAAAGTTCCATCTGTCATTGCCCTAAAGAATATCTTCACAATTTCTGTAACAGGAACCTATGTAGAAGTTAGCTCCAGCCACTTGAAACTCATTAAAACATACTTGAGAATGACAATGAATTGAGAGCATCTGTCAGACTTGGCCAAGATTTCAGTCAAGTGTGATACAGCTGTGTTGCTTGCTACATTGACTTAATAAATGAGCTGGCTGCTGTTAATGTAAGCAAAGTTCAGTTCTAATTATTAGCCTGTCCTTTATTTCTGCATCTAAACTGTGCTTCCACTTCACTGTTCATAGATTATGTGAAATGTATGAAAATGAACTCTGTGGAGTTTATATGCATGCTTCTATGCTATGATCATGGGGTCAGTTTACAACCAAGTCAAATAAGTTGATACCTTCTTAAACGCCTTTGTCCATGTGTAGCAATGCAAAGAGGACCAGAGTTCAAATCCCAATTTTGTCATTTCCTCTTGATGTAACTCTGGACAGGCTGCTTAGTTTTCTGAGTCTCAGATTCCCTATCTATAAAATAAGCAATTTGAACTAGATGAACACTGAGGTTTTTTCCTAGCTCTGTAGCCCTGTGCTATTATTCAGGCTCTTTAGCATAAAAAAGAGAATCAGACATTTCTTGAATGTTTAAAAGTACTGTGAACTCTTATGTCCAGAAGAGTGAGGATTTTAGCTGGAGATCTAATGAACCGCCTGCAATGAAGTCCTAGATGAAGACCTAAGCTTGAATCCTGCCTTGGAAACTTACTAGATCTGGGATCCTGGGTCAGTCATTTAACAAACATCTTCAGCTTCAGTTTCTTCATCGTAAAATGGTGATAAGAACACCAGCAGCAAATTACCTCACAGGATTGGTGTGAAGATCAAATGAGAAAAATGGATAGAAAGCACTTTGCAAACCTTAAAGTGATCTATAAATGACAGCTATCATCAAATGACAGCTATCATCATCATCATCCTTACTATTGTAAAAAGATGTGATAGTAAAATATGAATACTCCTGCTTGGTAGTCTTGTTTCACTGTTTCCATACTGCTCAAGCAGCCATTATATGGCAAACAAAAGAAGAGGTCACAGAGAAGTCTCTCTCTCTCTCTCTCTCTCTCTCTCTCTCTCTCTCTCTCTCTCTCTCTCTCTCTCTCTCTATCTATCTCTCTCTCTCTCTCTGTGTGTGTATGTGTGCATGTGTGTATGTATATGTGTCTCTGTGTGTCTCTCTCTGCCTCTCTCCATTTCTCTCTGCCTCTTTCTCAGTCTCTGTATGTGTCTCTGTCTCTCTCTCTGTCTTAGTGTGTATCTTTCTGTCTCTCTCTGTGTCTCTATCTGTCTGTCTGTCTGTCTATCTGTCTGTCTGTCTATCTCTCTCTCTCTCTCTCTCTCTCTCTCTCTCTCTCTCTCTCTCTCTCTCTCTCTCACACACACACACACACACACACACACACACACACACACATTGCCTTTCAAATAATTAAGTGAGAGAAAACCATTCTGAAATGTTTGCTTTTCAGATACCTGTTACTGCTTCAGGAGAGGATGAGGTAAAGTCTATTTTTCTCATTTTATAATTAAGGAACATGAGGTTCAAAAGGATTAAGAGAGTTGCTCAGTCACACAATGATTAAATGCGTGAGGCAGAATGAGCCTGTGAAAACCAGTTTGGCTGGCATGACACCAGTCTCGAGTGCTTACTTGCATGCTAAGATTTAACTAACCTGGAAATCTGGCATTGCTCCCTTCCCCAGCCATTTGTTTGCTGTGGCATATTTTGAGTTAAACTTCTTACCTCTCACGCCTTATTCCATATTAGGCAATTCAGAAAATGCCCTGATTTCTGTGCTCTAGACTACATACAGTCCAATGGTGTGTTGAAACCATCTCATATAAGCTATCCAGAGTTGATTGTCAAATTTTCAGTGTGAATATTTACACATCAAGAATGGTCAAATACTACAAATCAGGGCTTGATTTACTGTTTTGTTGATTATCTAGATTTAAGAAAGTAATAAAGAATATATTCATAATGTAGATTAAACTTAAAAGTTTTTGTGTACGTGTGTGTGTGTGCATGTGTGTGTTTTCAGTGAGCTGGTTATTAAACATTTACCAGCACACCACTCACATGACTCCACTGGTTTTTCTCATGGCTGACAGTGTCCTAATAATACCATATCAGCTCTTTCTATAAAGCTCTATATAAGTTTCAGCTCTTAGTGGCTTTGGGCACTTGGATCAGAATTAGCATCTTGTGGGAAATCTGAGCCAATGTCACACTTATAGATCTGGATGGGGAGCGGACACTCACCTCTAATGTTCGTTCCTCATTGCTACTGCTCTTCTCATACAGCTCCTTCCTTTTATGCACTACAATTAAGATTTGAACCCAGGACTTCCTAAGTACAATTCTAGTACTCTATCCACTACATCATGCTGTCTTCAAGTACCAGTAAACATATATTGTTCCATGAGACATTACCTTCAAACCCTGGCCCATGCCCTATAGTTTCAACAAGTTGGATGAAGAACTTATTAAATTTGTCAGAGACTGCCCTGATCAACTCCCCTTAACTCTTGTAAAGATTGAATGGCATTTATATTTTCTGTTTCTCTTGCCATATTGTGCTTTTCCCCTTCTGGTCCAACTTGATCCTTTATATTGATTGACCCACTCTTTTCAAATCAAATCCTCACATCTTTCTATTACTCTGATACAGCAACTAGACATTAAACACCAATAAACTCTGGAGGTTTATCTCAAGTTCTATTTGTAAGGAGACTGCCCCTTACTGAAAGCTAGAGTTATGGAAAACTTTCATATCACCAGACCTGAGATCAGTTATAGAGCTAAGATTAACATAGGGTTAGTAAAAATGGGTCAGCTATACACAGATGTGAGAACTGTTAAAATATCTGAGTTAGCAAAAGGTCATCTTTAAATGTTCCTGTTAAAATGCTAGCTGGGCTTTTAAGCCAACATAGGCTTGGGTTAACTATGCTAACCCTTCTAAACATATTTCACATAAGCACAGAATGTTGGAGTTGAAAGAAACTTTAGAAGCCATGTAGGACAACCAATTGTTCAGCAAATCCCCTCTACCATGCTGCCTGTGCTTGAAGATTCGAAGGCTTCCAATGAGGAAGAATCCACTACCCACAGAGGCAGTCCATTCCACTTTTCCACCATTCTAATTGTTTAGAATTGCTTTTTATTGAATCAAAAAATGACTTTCTGCAACTTTCCTTCGTTGTTTCTAGCTTCGCCCTAGAACAAATCTAACTTCTTCTAAACCTTTCAAACAATTGAAGACAGTTATTCCCCCACCCACCCACACCTAACCCCTAATTAAAATGTTCAGTTTCTTCAGTTGATATTAAGTACATATATCACATGATTTCAAGGTCCTTTACAGTAACTACCAATTGCCTTCCTTGAACATTTTCTAGATTATCATTGTACTTCCTAAAACTTAGTGGTCAGTACTCAATACAATATTCCTGATGAGGACTGTTACATTGTTATAATATTATTAGTATTAATACTCAAATGACTGTTATCTCATTGATTTAGAAGTTCCCTCCAGTGATGCAGATTGCAACCTATCCATTCCTACTCTTCCTTTGAGATTCTCATCGATGTAGTCATCCACCACAGTACATCCACCCAATATTGCTGGAGACCTCCCTCACTTTCTCATGATATTGCAAGGGTATCAATGAATGAGTCCTGCCATTCCCTGTCACACCTCACTCTTCACACATCACCAATTTAACTTCTCTTTCTGATATACAATTCCTTTGAAACAATCTTTAATCCTAATATAAATGTTATCACAGTACAATTTCCTGGCACTCTCACCCTTTCAGTCCTGAGAGTTATACCTCCCTTTATGGCTGCCATACCACATAGTTGACTCACCTTGAACTTGTATTTCACTAAAATAAAAAAAATTAAAAGCTCAGATATTTTTTCCGAATTGTTATCTAGCAAGTTTTCTCTGAGGAACTAGGGCCAAATTTGGATTGATCTTTTTTCTCGCCTGATTCTAAATAGTAATGTATGGCAATGGTT
The DNA here is from genome assembly GCF_028372415.1 of Notamacropus eugenii. Taxonomy (NCBI): domain Eukaryota; kingdom Metazoa; phylum Chordata; class Mammalia; order Diprotodontia; family Macropodidae; genus Notamacropus; species Notamacropus eugenii. Next base: position 123,469,087 of record NC_092877.1, on the reverse strand, counting down.
TGGTAAGTATATTCGTAAATTCTGTTAATTCTATAAAAGTAGGATTGCCTCAGAAAGACATTAGTAAAAAGGGTTGAGGAATGAACCTTTGATCAATATGGAAAGGAAGGGAACCTAATTTCATTGTGGACTATATTAACACCATTCCTTTGTTTTATTAGACCATGTACAGGAACAGTCCTTGGTTAAAATCTCCCATGTGGTAGGTGACATGCATAATTATTCCATTGACTGATTAGTTCATATTGTCTTAGCAAAAGTATAGGAAATGCTTTATTCATTTCCTAAAGCAATACCTGGAGAGATTAATGTGAACTTTAATTTTAGAAAATCTGTATTTAAGATGATTTTAATTAAATAACCTTTGTTGCTGTTTCATCATTTGTCAGTTACATCCAACTCTTTGTGATCTTATTTGGGGGTTTTCTCGACAAAGATACTGGAGTGGTTTCCCATTTACTTCTCCAATTCATCTTACAGATGAGGTAACTGAAGCAAACAGGGTTAAATGACTTACCTAGGATCACATAGCTCACCTGAGGCCAGATTTTAACTCAGGACTTCCTGACTACAGTCATCCTATGCACTGTGCTACCTAGCTGCCCATTAAATAACCTCTAAGATAGCAATTCAGCACAATTTTAAAAACATTTATTAAGCACCTACAGTGAGCAAGACAGTATCCTAAATGATAGGCATACAAAGAAAAAGTTTCTGCCTTCAAGGAGCTTATATTCTTGAGCAATAAATGAAAGAGGGGAAGAGGAGAGAAAGTGAAGTAATATGACCTGTACATACCAATAAATGCAAAATACATGAAAACTACTGTGAAGAGGAAAAGAAGTTCCATAAATAATAAATTTATGGTACACAGTAGACTGTCAAAACAGACACTAGAACCTAGTTCTCCTGACTCCCAGAGTAGTGGTTCTTTCTGGTTGCTGATATCTGGCATTCCACAGTCACCTATCATCCCAGAGAAGTAGTTCCTGGTGTCATGACTTAGGACAGAGAGGAAAGTGGCTGGGGAGGACGGAAGTGCAATTCCTTCCAGGAGCACCTTGGTCAAAAGCTCACCCACAATTCCCCCAAAATTTAAGCAGCTTGGGATTCAGAGGACAGAACTTTGAGGGAAAGAAAAGCCTTAGGAATGAATCAGGCAGACACATTTGGAGGAAGCCAGGGTTCCCTCCACTGCTTACAATACCCCAATCTTCCCTCTCCTTGCAGTCAGGCTAAAGCTTCACAAAATTTACAGTTTCAGGGATCCCTAGAGTGACCCCCAGAGAAAGACCATCACATGTAAATGAAACAAGAGGCCCAGAAAAGTGAAGCAAATTTCCCAAGGTCTTACAGCTATTAACTGAAGCACCAATCGTATTATTTTTTTAATACCTCATGCTTCCCCTGACTTGCACTCTTATTATAGCCAAACACCATTACAAAGAAGATTAGCAATTGATGCACCTGGAGCTTTGTGTTTTATTTATTTGTTTATTTCCCCTGTGAATGAAAGGATCAGTTACCTCCTGAGTCGTTGATTTTTCTTTTACTAGGATATTTCTGCTCCTCTATTGATTTTCAAATTTTCAACCTGGTTTTCCAGCTAATTCCCACCATCATCCCAAGAATATCATAAGGAAAGAAAAAGTTCCTGGGAAGGTAGAAGTGTCCCTCAGAAAGTATAGTTTCAGAGCTTTCCCTTCCCTCTCCCCCACCTTGTCCCTCCTAAGTCCCCTTTGCCCTGGACCAATTGTGTGAATGTCCAGTTGGGTGGATTGTGGAGTGGGGGTAATTCATAGACCAAAACTGATTCCCTGATAGTTATAGCTATGGGGAATTAGGTGGTGTAGTGTCCTGGACTTGGAGTCAGGGAGTCAGTCAAATTCACCTTCAGACACCTTCTAGCTATATATGATGTTAAGCAAGACTAATTAGAATCTTAGCCTCTGTTTGCCTCAGTTTCCTCAAAAATAAATTGGAGATAATACTAACACTTATCTTACAGCATTGTTATGAGGATTGAATGAGATGATATTTGTAATTAGCACAGGGCCTGGCACATAGTAGGCACTATATAAATGCTTATTACCTTCCCTTTCTTTGGTGCCTCACTGTCAGCTGGGTAAGGGAATTGTCCACTGCCAAGCAATTCCCCTGAAAACATTAAGTTTCAGGGAATACAAATCAACTCCATGATATTCATTTTAGTTTGCTCCTGATTATAGCCCCAGCCTAAATCTCCATGCTAGTGTTCATCTTATCTCCTAGATTTCAATGCTTCATAAAATCTCTGGTTCTTTGAAGTTTATTCTTTCTCATCTCCTAAATCAGACTTGATATTGTCTTCTCCCAGATTGGAAGATGCCTCTTTGCTTAATCAGCTACACATATGCCCTGGTTGGTATCTGACCAATATAACCATCATCCTTCAATGTCATATTCTCAGTGCAGTGCAATGAAAAAAGTGCTGGATTTGGAGTTTAGTACTTGAGCTTAAACCCCAGTTCTGCCACATATGACCTGCCTGAGCTTTGGCAAAACACTTTCTTTGAGTTTCAGTTTCCTTATTATCTACAAAAAAAGAACATTGAACTATGTGACCTCCAAACTTTCAGCTCCACATCTATGATCTTATTATTCAGTTCAGTCAAAGTCCAGGAAATATACTCTGAAACCCTTTCCAGCTATAAATCTGTGGTCTTGCAGTCCTATCTATGTGCCTATGACATGGAATTATTTTCTGAATGTGGGTTGTCATGGTTTGAATGAATACACTCCTTGGTGACCACACTTCTGTATTAAACATTTCAGACTTGGCCATCAGGAGACCACAGGTAAATGATGAATAATGTGACAGACTAGTCAAGTACTCTGGATCCCAAATCTCAGTTAGGTGTTTACTCAGAATGCTCAGACTTAAAGAGGATTTGTAGATGGACTATGAAACATGGAAAGCACTGTATCTCTTTTAGTGTACAAGATCCTGTTTTGTCTCCAAGAGTATTAACGATGAGGCAAAATATGAATATCTACTTTGACCCCAGAAATGGACTTCTTCTTCATATGCATGCCTTGATGTATAGTGAAGGGCAGAGAATTTCATATTAAAGACTGTGAGTTCACATCCTGCTAATTATCTCCAGTGTGATAAAGGGCAAGTTAGTCTACCTCTCTGGTCCTCATTTTTCTCATCTTTACCTGGAGGGAGTTAGCCTAAATGATTTCCAAGGTCCCTCTTACTTTGAAATCCTATGATCCTCATGTTCCCATTTTCAAAGGGATATTAAATGACTCTAAATCTTAACTCTCATTTCCAAAATCCTACTTTGAGATGTTCAGGAAATCACTTCTTTCCTTCAGTTTCACTGAGTGTCAAATGGATTTTGTACATTGGTTTATCTTAATGGCTGAATAACAAAATGACTGCAAAGTACTTTATCCATGTAAATTGCTACGCAAATGCTTATAAGCATATTTATAACATTAAAAGATGATAATGGTTGCATATAGACAGAGGAAACCAGAATTAAACAGCAAGAGGAAGAATGAATTGTTTTACATTTGGGAAGTTATGAAAGTCCTTTTATGATTCCAAACTTCTCCATGTAACAAAGACATCCTTAAAATGCTAGTGTTCTATCAGTGTTGAGTTATGATTTAAACATCGTGGAATACTATAGTTTCCAAAGAATTAAAGTTGGGTAAGAGGGAATAGAGAGGTATGTGGTAGGTATGCATAGACAATAACACAAATAAGGATCTGCACAAGAGAGCTAGAGTAAACAATATCATGGAATAGTATGATTATAAAAGATGTGCATCATGCAATACGAGTTAGATTTAACCCATGGCAGCTGGTGAACTCTAGTGGAATCACTAAAATATCAAGAGAAAAGAAAGCAGAAGGATTACTTTGAGCAAACTTATGAGAGGAAACAGCTAAGAGATGTCCAAGGACAGACAGACATGGGTGGAGCTGAAATCTGAAGAGCTTAAAGGAAAATCCACATCACTGAGATCACAAATCCATTTCGCCATTTGAGTAGCTGAGTCACCGACAAAAAAAAATATTTTACATGCATCAATTTTGCTGAATTTAATGCTTCTTTTCCTAAAATATGAGACATAAAATGAGAAGATTTTGCAAAGGAAACTTCCATGCATTTCTAATTATCATCAATAATATGCTTAGTGGATATCATTAATTTTTCTCTTAGACTTCCACACATGAGTATTCCCTGTTTGGATGTTTCTTCCTTCACCAGCTAAGAGATGGTACACTTTGAATTGAAGATGAGTTTCAAAGTGACCTGTCTCCAATATGGAAAAGTTAATTTAATAATTTAAAATTTAAATTTAAAATTTAAATTAAAATAATTTAAAAGTTACTTTAATAACTTAATATTAGTAATATATAAAGGGTGACAACAAAGGTAATTACAAACCTGACTTTCATCATATTTTCTCTACATGTGTCAGAATTCTAAGAGCAGAGTAATATATTCGCAATCAAAGATCATGTCAAATCTCATTGACCAATTCTACTCCTGTACTCAGAATATGTATTTAATGTCATTGTTCAGTAAGGGAGCTGCAGACCTTTTGACTGGGTGTAAAGAGAATGCAAATCTGTTGGTTATTTGCTTAGGCTCTTGAGGACACCAAGAATACACAAGCAGTTGAAACTGTGAATTTCACAGGAAATATAAAATCTTTGTCTTCTGGAGTATTTGCTTAACTGAACAAAGTTTACATAGCCCAAGGAGCATTGGTATTTACAATAATAGAAAATTAAACCTTTGCTACTCCTTCAGCTCATTTCCACTGTTGTCCTTCAATTCTTTCTTCTGTTCTCCCAGTCTATTACTCTAGTTTTTTTTTTTCACTTTCTGTCACCCATAGCTAGTCATTTCAACAAGGCACAATTCTTCTCCCTTGACAACGTTGTGCTCTTTTCTTCCTGCAGTTGCATCTTCCTATTTTTCTAATTGGAAGATAAAACCTAAAATAAGTAAGGACATTGTAAAATAGCAGGTAGATTCTCTTAATGAGTTCAACTCATCAGATATGACTGAATTGTGGATACTGAACAAGGATATTAAAAAGAATAGGCAGATGTGGTTACTAAGCTAATGGCAAACATCTTTGAAAAATCATAGAGACCAGAAGAGATGCCACAAGGCAAGCAAAGCAAATGGTTTCCATTTTTTTATTGTTGCTTCATTTTGCTTTAAAATAGAAGTAGACTTTGAAGCTATATGCTAGTAAGTTTGATTTCAATTCCTCAATAATTTCTAGAATGTGTTGTTGAATGCATGGTTAGTGAGCATTCAGACATGGAAACAATGATACCAAAAAGCCGTCATGAATTCATCAAAAACAGGGCTTGTCAGGTTAACTCCATTTCCTTCTGTGGCAGAATGATCAACTAGAATAAGAAGAGGAAGTTGTATGTAGCCTACATAGCCTTTACCAAAGTATTTGTAGAGTTTTTATGGAATTCTTATGGACAAGATTAATGTATTTTTTAAAATATACCTGGGTAGATTTGAAATTGATCAAATGGACAAACCATAATTCCTCATTATTAGGTGAGAGGATTGTTGCAAACATATGAGAAGATTTTGAAATGTATATCTGTAGCAAGTAGGGATACCCAAAAACAAAGATTAGTTGCAACACCAATAGGAATGTCACATCTGGGCTAGTAAATTATAAGGTATGGGATAAATCCATGTCATATCAAGGTAACAATGGGAAGCTGAATCAGGCTCAGTATCCTTTGGGAAACTAAGAGATCAAATGATTCCTATGTCTGTCACATAAAGGAAGATAGTCATGGAGTATGCATACTGATTGACAGCTGTTGGGGGAAAAGACCTTTGATTAGGATGCTGATGTTATAGAAGGCAGGGGCTGTGGGGGAAGATGGTTTATGTCTAGATCTTTGGTCATTTGGGTTTCCCAGTTTCCCAGTCTGCCTGTATTTGTAGGCAATCAGCTTAATAACAGTTGTATTTCAAGGCCAAGGACAGCAGAAGCTAGAAAGCTCTGGCTGAGCACCTTTCCTGGGTTGCTCTGCCACTACGTTATCTTTATCTTCCAATAGATGTTCCAAAAGGGAACGTCCAACTTTTGGAAATCATAAGATTTCAACATAACAGGAGCCAATGTTATCTGACTCTATTGATTCCTCTGGAAATGTCACAAGCTGTTGCAAGAGCGTCTATGATTTGGCACTTCAAGGATTCATGTTTTCGTCAATGTCAATATTCTCTCCACCAACACAGCCTTAGCAGGTTGTCTTCATGAGCTACTGTGGCTGAAAAAATTCATCATCATCTCATTGCCAACCTTCTGGTGATTAGCCTCTCCACTCTCAGTTATGATGCTCTTTGGACAACAGACAGAGCATCTGGGCATTATGCCCAGACCCAAAAACTTTCCAGTTTAATAGGATGTGCCAGAGCTTTGGCTATTCAGGCGTAGATCTACAGATGCTGTTACTTTTCATTGGAAGACCCACACCAATCAAAAGTAAACTTCCTTTTTATCACCATAACAAAATGGCCAAAATCTAGGGAGGAGTCATTTCTCATCATAGGAATTTAAAGACTGTGAAAATCAGTATGGCATGTTGAATAAAAAATGGTCCTTTGAATTTTGAGGACAGCAATTATTGCAGACAAGTTGCTGGTCAGATGATAAAATCCCAGATCTAGAACAAATTATCTTCTTCATCCTCTACCTCTTTCTCCTCCTCCTCCTCATCATCATCATTGTTTGTTGTTGTTTTATAGCCTGTGATTTCATTAGTTTAGGGCACTAGTGAGACACTTCCAGTTCTAATGCCCTTAGACACAGGCTGCAACTTGCATTTTGAGAGCTTCCTGGGGTTCTGAGAAGCTAATTGACTTACCCAAGGTCACATAGCCAATATGTTTCTAGCCTCTGGCTTCAGTTTCTACATCACAAACACAAACACAGACACACAATGGCAATTCACCATTTGTTTTCAAATATTGATCACCTAAAGCAACTGACCTATTTGTTTTGGGGAAAGATTTCTGTCTATTGTGGGAGGGCGAGGAGACAGTGGAGAGGGGAAGAAGTTCATACTATAGCTTCTATTTGACTATTAAATAGTTAAATTTCATTATTATCTCTTTAGGTATACAAATGTTTTCATCCTGACACAAAGCAGTAGATACTACACTATATTTTTTCCAATATTAGGGCCCAAACAATAAAACTCTAATGTTCTATCCTGGATGTCAAGGATATTTTAAGAGAAAGAAACCACAATATGATGTTGGGTGCCACACAAAGCATCTTTATCTCCATCACCAAGTGGGATATGTAACAGTACACTTTGCATTATAGCTGTTCAGGGAAAAGAAAAGTTTAAGATTCTCATAAGAATTTTCTCTGCCTGGGTCAATGAGAATCTCTTACCCAAGACTGAGACAGAAAATTGGATGAGAAGAGCAGTGTTTTGTTGAAACCCTAAATTCTTACAAATACTGTGAAAGGTAGGTGAGCTTTAATACTTTTGGATTAACTACCTGAAAAAGCATTTTGTTAGATTTCATTCAATTTAACAAGAATTTATTAACCATCTCCTGTGTGCAAGTAAAGCACCTACTTAGGTGCCGGGAATACTAACAGAAAAATTGAAAAGTCTCTACTGGGTAATGTAAATAGATAAGTACAACTATATAATTACAATTACACATATATCTTATATGTATACACACACACAAACACATTCACATTGTCACACAAAAGATCATTTGAGGAAGAAAAGAGTTTTAAGCCTGGGTATTAGGACATGAACTGAACTGAGTCTTAAATGAAAGTATGGATTCTAGGGATGGAGGTGAGGAGGAGGAGGACGTGCAGGGAATATCAAATAGGCCAGTTTGGTAGGAAGTAAAGAAGGAAGGAAAGAAGAAAGAAAGAAAAAAAGAAAGAGAGAAAGAAAGAAAGAAAGAAAGAAAGAAAGAAAGAAAGAAAGAAAGAAAGGAAGGAAGGAAGGAAGGAAGGAAGGAAGGAAGGAAGGAAGGAAGGAAGGAAGGAAGGAAGGAAGGAAGGAAGGAAGGAAGGAAGAAAGAAAGAAAGAAAGAAAGAAAGAAAGAAAGAAAGAAAGAAAGAAAGAAAGAAAGAAATAGAAAGAAAGAAATAGATAGAAAGAAAGAGATAGAAAGGAAGAAAGAAAAGAGAGAGAGGGAAGGAGGGAGGGAGGAAGAAAGGAAGGAAGCAAGGAAGGAAGGAAAGAAGGAAGGAAGGAAACAAAGAAAGAAAGAAGAGAGGCAGGAAGGGAGAAAGAGGAGGAAGAAAATAGAGAAGAAGGGATGGAGGGAAAGAAATAGGGAGGAAGAAAGGAAGGAAGAGAGGGAAAGAGGGAAAAAGGGAAGAAAGAAGGAAGGAATGGATGAAGGGAAGGAGGAATGGGAGAAATAAAAGTTCAATAGTCCTTTCATGCAAAGAGTTTACATTCTACTGGAGAAAAGCCAAACAGATAGATTGATTGATTGATAGATAGATAGGCACACAGACAAATAGATGCTTCCTTGAGAGATATATGTATGTGTATACACATGCATACATGCATATAGAGAGAGATTAAAATGTACACATATGAATGCATATAAGTACATGTATATATCCCTTCCAGATATACATATATGCATATCATAAATGCAAAGTAATTTCAAGAAAAAGATCATTAACCACTGGCCAGGACTAGGACTGGGGGCAGGTACAGGAATCAGGAAAAGCTTTGTGCAGAAGGTGGCACTTGAGTGAAGCCTTGAAGAAAGCTGGGGATTGCAAGAGATGAAAGTGTGGAGGGAGAGCAAACCAGGTCTAGGGAACAATCTCTGCAAAGGCAGGAAGGTAGAACAAATGGAATATGGCACAGTAGGGAATATGAATAAGTCAGTTTGGCTTGAGAATAGGGTACGTGACAGAGAATGATGTGTGAAAGGGATCATGTGAAAGCATTCTGGAAAAGACAGATTAGAGCCAGACTGTGAAGAGCTCTAAATACCAAAAAAGGAAGATTCTATTTTATCCTACAGGTAACTGGGAGTCATTGAAGTTTTTTGAGGTGGATGCTTTAATGTTCATATCCATTTTGCTTCTTTGTGGAGAAGTAATTGTAGGAAAGATAAGGCAGGGATATCACTGAGGAATATGAGGCTCTGAAATAGAGTCTTGACCATATGAGGAGATAGAAGGAGGTAGATGAAGGAAATTTTGTGAGGTAGGGTCAATACCTTTGCAGTGGTCTAGAACCTTACAGAGGGGAGTAAGTAGTGTTACAAACATCTCTTCTAAATATTTATTCCCAAACGAGAATGAAAAAGAGAAAGCATCATTCTGACAGCCTGCCATGTCTGAAGCTGAATTCCAGCAGGCTACAGTCGCTTAGCTTTCATTGTGCACTACTCATCTTCACTACGTTCCTACTCCCGTGCATGATTGTAATGTGGAAGTAACCTTGAATTCGTGAAAACTACAACAAATTTGATGCTCTAGGTAAGAGCTCCAAATATCCTGGAATATTTTAAAGTACAGCTGTAACCAGCCAAAACTGCACCTGGAATGAATGTATAGTAAAGCTTTTATTATATAGACCCTGTGTGCCAGGCAGTGCACATACAGATAACGAAGAAGACAGTCTCTACCCTCAGGGACTTTGTGCTGAAGGAAGACAACATAGGAGGGGTAATTAGAAACGAAGTAGAAGAGAAGAGGGCAGTAGAGTTTGAAAATAAAAAGTAGAAAAAATTCTGTTGAGGGTCATGCATATGGCATGGCAGTTACAGAGAATGATCCCAACACAGGTGTCATTTCATCATACTGGGGGGCCCATTTCCCAGAAGTCAGCTAGTGGAAGTTGTACTTCTAAAGACTATGAGGTAAAAGAAACAGGGACGGTAGACACTACAAGGAAAAAACATATCTGATCCCTATGTTAATTCCATGGGACAAAATCCCATTTCCCCTGTAATATTTCTGGTTCTGATTTAGAGAATATATTCAGTAATAAGTTGTTTGTTTTTCATCAAAATGCTGAGCGCAGCTCAATGCTGAGAGAATTTATCACTAAAGCCTTTGTCATGAGCGGCTTTCGTTTTTGTTAAAAAAACAAAAACAAATCTCATAGAGGATAGCTATCCTCTAAGGCATGAAGGTATAGAAGAACATATCCAGTACCACCACATAAATTTTAGTGTACCCATGATGATTACCCACTTTAGACATGTGCGTAGCAAGGAGGTGCACAGGTAAAATGTGACAGCCTTCTCATAAGGTAAGGTGTCCTATGTGGCAGGTTGAGCATGGTAGGCACACATTCTTTGATCTCCTTTAGAATTAGCATCTTACCTGGTTTGTAAACTTGGCACCAATACAGCATTACATATGCTGTATTGTATTGTAAGTACGTGTATTTTGTGTATAAAATTAGTCCATCCCCTTTTGAATTATCAAGTATTAGAACTGACTTCTCTTCTCAGAAAGTTTGTCTTTAAAATGGGGGCTAGGCCCATGCAATGTATGCTCCTTGTGTGTAATGATAAATTCCATTTGCTACATTTTCATGAGTCTGCCTGATTTACTAGGGTAAAGCTTTAACAAAGACTTTTTTTTTCTTTCAACAATGGTACTGTTATCTGCAAAGTGTGCAGCCCAATTCAATCACAGATACTTAAATTATGGAAATAATTTTCTCTCCAACAACAGAAGTATCCCTAAGCAGTAAGCTTGGTTCTCAGGGAAATGTATTCAGCCCCTAGGGGACTGCTGCTATGCCCAAAGCCTGTGGAGAGATGGCACTGATACAAGCAAGATCATTACACCTTAGTCCTTATGAAATCAGCAAAGTTTTTCCCTCTCTCTGTTTAAAGTTGCTAGCTCTTTGCTTTACTCTGGTCATGGAGAAGTGGCATCATGCCATCACCAAAAAGCAAGCACTAACCACAGGGGAGTTCACATTATCATCTAACACTGGACATCTCTTTTAGACTCTAAGTTCTCCTGACATTAGGCAGATCAGATTAAATCTACAACATTTGTCACAGGCTGTTTCAAGTGGGGATCTCTTAAAAGCCTAGGGATAAAAAGACAGATGTTTCCAAGTTTTACAACATAGCAATAGATGAGTCATTGTAGAATAGACAATATTGATTATTTCCCAACCATGTGATGGAATCATATGCACAGAATGCTAAAATATCAACACACACTTACATGTGCTTTCCTCACAACCCAGAGGTTATGCAAGGATTAAAATCCCCATTTTAAAGACAAGGAAACTAGAGCTTTGGGGAGGTAATGTGACGCACCCCTGATTACCTAGCTAATAAGTATCTTAGGTAGAATTTGAAACAAGGTCTTCTGGCCTTCAGTTCAGGACCCTATCCACTTTGCTACCCAACCCATTAACAAAACAGAGGTCCTACGAGCTTACACCTTCCTTAAGGTCATTCAGACCATTTTTTTTTTTCAGAATGTAAGTCTTTCCACTTTGCATACTATTGATCATCCACATATGGACATATTCTATTTGGTGGGACTGCAAATATAGCAGTCAAAAACTTCTGTTTTGGATGCCCAAAGGTGATGCCTTTTGTATTAACACCAAATATATTTTCCAATTTTCTGCCACTATCATTGAACCTTCCCTTTTAACAAAGAAAAATAATTTGGCAAAACAGGCCAACAAAGCAACTGTTTCTGAAAGCATAATCAACATCCATATACTTCCATGTCTGTATTTTAAGAAAGGAAGTGTATTTCATTCATCGTTCATCATCTATTTTGAACAACAATTATGAATCTGAGTTGAACTGCTCTTCACTGTTGATCCTATTTACCTCATTGGAATCCTTATGTTGTTTTCCTAGTTTCACTTCCCTCATTCTCTATCAGTTAATGTAAGCCCTCCGATGCTTATCTGAAGTTCTTTTATTTGTCTTTTTTAAGTTCAAAAGTATTACACTGAATATCACATTTTATTCACTTAATTTATTCATTGATTTGACACCCACTTTTTTCCAGTATACTATGTTTATGAAAGTGCTGCTATGAGTATTTTGTTCTATATAAGAACTAGCTTTCTATCTTTGACCTTTCTGGAATATGTTCCCAGTAAAGGGATCACCAAATTGAAAGGTATAAATAGTTCTGTGACATTTTGCATGTAAGTTCAAATTGTTTTTCAGAAAAATCAGACCAATTCATAGGTCTACAAACTTTGAATCAAGATTCTTCTGTTTTCTGCAGCCCCTCCAACATTGATTATTTCTGTCTTTTATCATCTTTGCCAATTTGCTAGATGTGAACTGAAGTAGCAAATTGTTTTAATTTATATTTTCAACAATTAATTATTTGAAACATTTTTTCATATAGTTGTTAATAGTTTGTATTTCCTCTTTTGAGAATTGTTTTGCTCCTATCATTTGGCCACCATTGTTTTAAGGAATCAATCAAAAGTATTTTTAAGCACTATGTGACAGACACCATTCTAGGAACTGTAAATAGAAAGATAAAAAGTGAAATATCCCCTGCCCTCATGAGTTATCAGGGGAAACAATATGTCAGTCAGGCAATAAACATTAAGTACCTACTATGTTCTAAGAACTGTGCATATAATACAAATGAAATAAATACAAAGTAATTTTAGCTGAGGTACTAATAGCTATAGTGATCAGTAAAGATATACCAAATAGAAAGTTGTGTTTAATCTGAGCTGTAACAAATGTGTGTGTCAGTTTTTTGTTCTGTTTTTTTTTTTTTTATCAAAATAGAGCTAATTCTCAAGTGGTATGAATAATTAATCTCCAGAAATGGTCACATTATTCAAATTTGTTCTGCAAATTTCTAATGGACTAGAACTTTGCATAGTTATAAAATTAAATAGTGTGAATTGGGGTCCTTCATTTTTCACACAAATCAAGACCTAGTTGTAGTTGATGCAAAGTTGATATTGTTAGTTTTTTTCTCCAGTCATTGGATATTCTACTGGAATCACTGATTTGTGGGGGTTTTTGGTTTGTTTTTTAATCACTGTCATCCCATTCCCAGAATATGGTGCTTCTCCCAGTTTTGGAAGTTGCCACTGATCCAATTCTTGAATTCCTGATTCTAGAAAGCAGAAGAGATTCTATGCCAACTGAAGAGCACCCCATTCCCCCTCACCATCCAATTTCTCTTTGTGCTCACTTTTAACTTCAAAAATATGATGTTTTATAAACAACCCAGGTCACTTCTCCAGTAGACACATGGATTCTCAAAAGTTCTTTCCTATTAGTAATTTATTCCAAGGATCCTGTAGATATTTTAGTGATAGGCATAGTAGCACTTGCCACCCAGGAAGTGGCAAGGGCTGTGTCTAACACAGATCCAAAGTGAAGATTCCACACAAAATAAGGGTCTTTAGTCATAGGACTGAATTGAATGGTTTTAAGAACTGTTATTTGGCTGTGAGAAAGGACAACAAAGGAGAGGATGAAACACATTGCCATGTAACAGAATTTCAGATATCAAGATCAGAATAGAGTAAGTCTGAATCCAGTAAGTCTGAAAGTTTACTAAGTAGAATCCATCTTGGGCATTTTTGAAAAGCTCCATGAGATGATGAGGGACTACATAAAGAGGGGGCTGGAGAGTACCCCACTCCTCTCATTATCCAATCATGTGACTATAGTCAAATGAAGCCTTCTTCTGGCTAGCTCACTTCCTGTTGGTCAGAAAAACAAGGAGACCAGGAACAGATGCCAAAGGCTCATTTAGCAATCTGGATGTTTATGCTTGAAGATGCTTGAAGAATCATATGAAGATTCTATGAGAGGACAAAATGTTCTCTTTCAAAATTATTTTGTTCTATTTATGTTACTCTTAACATACTTGCTTATCATATGAAATCCTATAAGTGGCTATTTATTTTGAATATGTGAATATAGGTCATCTGCTTATATTGAAATCTACTCATAGAAGAGGACAAAAAAATAGTAGTTCATTGGATGACATCCTTCAAATGGAATTTTACTGGTTACCAGCAAATTGTAGGTGGGAGAAAATGAATCAATGTAAGAAAAATGCTAGATTTGCATTCAGGGTACCAAGATAGAATCCAGGTTCTGTCACTAACATTTGTGTCCTTGGACAAATCACTTCCCTTCTCTGAACCTCAATTTCCTCATCCATAAAACAAAGAGATATACTAGGTGACTTCTACAATCCCTTCCAGTTCTGGTTCTATGATCCAATGATGTTTCCTAAATTAATGACTACTTAATGAACAAGCTTCAAAGTGCTGTGCTAGATTCAATAATTCAATAAGAATTTGATCTATTGTAGAATTTTATATTCTAAAGTAAAAATCAGGGGAAAATATATGAGGACATATATGCTTTAGAAAGTTTATTTAAGAGCAAGAGTGGTAACTTAAAACAAGATCATATACTTAAAACTGGAAGGGAACATAGAATTCATGCAGATGAGGAAACTGAGACCCAAAGAAGAACCTATATGTAAATCCAGTTCCTCTGACTCAACTCCAGTTCCCCTAACACTTCTTCACTGAACTGTAATGTCTTCAGAATTTTGTGCTACTTGATTTCAATTGCAAGTTAGAAAGGAGGAAGTAGGAATAAGAGAAAAATGGAAAAATGGTAGATTCCTTGGCTTATACTTGGTCAAATGCTTTTAAGAAATTAATGTTCAATTAATAATTTCATCAGCTTTTTAAAGATAAAAATGCAATGTTTCAGTCAATGGTCTAAACACTTATTTGAAAATTTGAGATTTTTGCTTAAAGTCAAAATTAAATACTTTAGCTGAAAGGAAGAGAAGAAATAGTAAATATGACAGAACATGGAAAGGTCAGATTGCTAGATGTAAATCACAATAACAGTCAATATCTTGATTCCAGTTCAGGACAAAAGAATCATGTCTCTCCAAAATGGAAATCGAGATTTGAATTCATTTTTATCTCCTTTCATCTTAATGAAACTTTCTAGAAATTAACTAAGAAGTTTCCTATAAGAAACGCATCAAATTTTAATCCATTAGGTATTTTGCTTGGCAGTTGGAGAGGAGTTGGAAATTGGAAACTGGAATTTAGAATTGGAAATTAGAATTTCAGTAGTAAGACTTGGGCAATGTCTGAATTTTCTCATGTCCTATGGGTTTTTTGCACACACCATATTTTAAGTCATCATAGACAAGCAATTTTGGACAATTGGATGGTGCTATGTCAATGAAAATTTGTGATTTGTCCTTCATTCTCAAAGAGGACCATGTCATCAGGGAGATGATGACATGACTTGCAACTGGCTTTGATTTCAGTGAGGGAAAGCTGTGCAAAGTCACCAGCCTCACTTTCTCCTCCAGAACCATCTGGGTGCAGTGGTCAGATATTGATCTGGATGACTAGAGATGGCCCAGGATGCAGTGGGACGCCTTGGCCTTTTTAACCTAAGGTCTTTTCAAGTACTGACTTTGAGTGAGGCAACACCATTCAGTGAACAGGCTTCTTTAAGAAGGGAATCGGGGGAAGGCCCCTTTCCAGAGACAATATGTCATTTGTTCTATTTGGAACATTGTAAGTTTGTGTCTGTTTTCCTTTGCTGTAATTTCAGTCAATGTCATGTCTAGCTTAAAATGAACATTTGTAAGTAAAGTAAGAATGTAATCATGGGGATTTATTACAAAATTTTATTTTTTTCAATTAACAAGCATTTATTTTGTCTCCCTCAAAATGAGCCACAACAGCTATAGTAAAGGTAACCCTCAGAACTAATGTGCATAGCTAAGTAAAGCAAATTCACACATTGATCATGTGTACAGCGTCTGGTTCATTCTGCAACTTGAATCCACCTTCTTTCTGTCAAGTGGCTGATATGCTTCATCTTTGGTCCTCTGGAATAATGGCTTCTTGTCATTCTAAGTTGTTTTTTTTTATAGTATTGTTATTGTGTAGATAGCTCAAAAAGCACAATTAACTTGTAATAATAATTGATAATAGCCATTATTGGTATAATTATTTAAAGTAAACAAAACTTACAAAATTTTTTTATTTGATTGTCGTGGCAATCTTGCAGCATTTTATAGGAAATTCAGGTTGGAAAAGGTTAAAAGACTTGTTTGGGGCCACCTAGCTAAAATGTATTTGACAGAAGAATCAGATCCTGATTTCTCTAACTCAAAGTCCTACATTATATTCATTGTGCACAAGCCGATGTGTAGTTAGATATCTCAGCAAAATTGTCTACCAAGGATTATGTCCACACAAACACCTACACTGTGGTGAAGATGTGTGTTAAAGGTAGATTCAGGTTCAAATGTTTTTAATTATTTTTTAAATTGTATTTATTTAATTTTTAATTTATGAAATAAAGCAAGCATTTTCATAACATAGTATAATAAAAACATGATTATATATGAAACTGCAAATCTATTATGTACAATTTATTATTCCTTTTAAATATATAATAAAGTTATATAAATTTCTTTTTTCCCCCTTTTTTACTCCTCACTCCCCATTAGGTGGCAACCATTAGGCATAAATATGTTTACCTTCTCATTCCTGTCCCACTACTGACTTGGAAATGCTTATAAGAATTGCACCGGAATTTGGAGATCATCTAAGTGCTTCAGTTTATATGTGATAACACCTGTGGGGATCTTTCCCAGAAAGACCCTAGGTAGGATGACTGGGGCCCTAGTATTGTAGTGGACATATCCTTGGGGACAAAGCTCACTCAGGTTTATAGTTGGTAAGCCCTGGATAAGGGGAAGGTTGTCCATAATTCCTACAATAGAATGTAAACTTCTTAAGAAACTGATATTGTGTTCATATCTATAGGATCCACAACAATGCCTAGCACAGAGTAGGTGATCAGTAAATGCTTGCTGAATTAGTTTAAGAGACAGAGAGAGGGGACGTGACTAACCACCCACCTCAAGGATTCAAACTTTTGTCTCAGGAATCCCATTCAGATCTTTCTTCCACTACAGCAGACTCCCTCCCTTGTGATTTGTCTCAGTATATCCACTAAATCTAACTATGCTCTGGGCTAGGAGCAATAAGTTGATTTTCAGTAATAAACATGTGTTTGCTTTCTCCAAAATTTCCCCTCTGGGCCCAGGATCAAATCAATCATGGTGCAGCTAAAGCACTCAGAATGTACCTAAACTCATCAGATCTTAGAAGATAAGCAGGGTTGGACCTGCTTAATACTTAGACAAGATAACACATGAGAATACCAAGTTTTAGTAGGCTTTTGTTTGGGGAAAGGAATGTGGCACGATGGGTAGAGCTGATATAGGCATGAAAGGGTCTGGGTTTGATGCCTGGTTCTACCCCTTGACCCCTGTGTAACGTTTGGAAAAAACCTCTACCTCTCTGGGCCTCAGTTGTAAATTGATTTTCTTTTTTTTTTCTTTCCTTTTTTCTTTCTTCTTATTTATTTGTTTATTTTTGTAATTGGGGGTCTCACAGTGTCTGAGATTGGATTTTAACTCAGGTCCAGGACTGATTGTTCTATCTACTGCACCACCTAACTGCCCTATAAATTGAGTTTTAGTCCATAAATTGAAGCATTTATATTGGATAGCCTTAAAGTGACCTTATAACTCAAAATCTCTGATTTTATGCTTATAAGAATGTGGAGGCTTTATTTCTGTGCCTGATTAACTCAAGTGTAAGACTATGACCCTGAGGTTCTGTTTCATCCCCAGATGGGAGACTTAATTTTGTTCATTTTCAAGGACAGCACTTCTAACTGCCACCATGACGCCTCAAAAAGGATTAAACATGAGATTAATTAGCACAATAGTACAAATCACTCACTTAGAAAAAATATAACTACACACAAAACAGTAAACAAAAGTTTTATCAAAACACAAGTATTCATAAGAACCAGAAGATTTATCGTTAAATTCAACAGAATGATTATTAATTGTGTACCATAGGCTTACACTGCTATGTACTGTGTATTCAGCAAAATGAAACAATCCCTACCTTTAAGGAGTTTATAGTCCATTCTAAAATTAAACCATCAAGGAGTAGTGACAGGTGCTGACTTGGTAAAGGTCCTGAAAATTACTACAGATGAGGTATAGGGATGACAGCTTGATGGGCTCCTCATGTTAACTACCTGCTAGATTCACCTGACTTCTGGATGCAGCTAGAAACATGGAATCTAAGTGTGATACCGAGTCAAGGGGGAGCCGATAACCAGTTCTTTATGCCTGTGCTATCTAGTCTGTGAACAAACATATCTTTCCTTCCTTTCAAACCTAGGAACACTGCAAGACAGAGGGTTTCTCTCTTCCTTGGGATTTTTTTGAGATACAGCAGTCTAGCAGACTGGATGTTTACCTAGGGAGCAGCTCCTATGAAGGTCCAGAAATAAATGGCCATGTCCAATTACTCCTCATTGCATGAACTTTGAAAATCTTGTGCTCAGCAAAAAGGAAGTAATTTTTCTTGAAACTTTGCCAAATGCAGGAGGGTTTTAACCTTCTTTTCCGTTTTTTTTTCTTTCATGTTAATATCTGCCCTCTAATTTCTCTCATAAAACTGTGGTTTATGTTTATATTTTTAACTCAGTCCAACTTTTTGAGAATTATTGATTCATAATAAAAATGTCATTCAAATAAGTCTAGCATTACATTTTTAGTTTGGGGTCTGGGCTTTGGGTTTTATTTGGGGGAGAGGGATGATCTATTTTAATTTATATCACATTCTCTATTATTTTTGTCTTTTAATTCAAGACCTGAATCAAAAGTTTTTTGGAATTGAGGAGGTGGATTTTTAGTGGCTTTCCAAACCCTGATAAGCAAATTCTCCTTTTCCTAAACCTAAGAGATTAAGAAGTTCACTTTACAGAGACCTTAGGGATTAAAGCAAAAAGTGATGTCTGAGGGATATTAATGGAAAGCCCATTTCTATTACTCCCATGACACCAGAAGTAGAGAATCCTAAAATCTGAGAATTGGAAGCAAGGACAGCCAGGGCACCACCACTGAGAAAGCCTTGACCATATTTCCACTTCTTTAGCAGCATAGAAACAACTGAGTTTAGAATCTTACTAAGAGGGAAAGATACTTAAAATAGAAAGCCATTTTTATATTCATCCAGCCCCAAGAGAATTCTTCCTTATGTGCATATTCTCAAGAATTTCCCAGCCTAACTGCACCCCATTCCTCTTCTCCATGTAAGAATTTCCCCTAGAAGTAGCTTTGCAGTGTCTCTGGGTCAAGAGGTCTTTCTATCCTCCATCCTCATATCTGAATTGAATTTGTCAGATAGGCATCCAGATGGTACAGTGGATGGAGTGTCAGATTTAGAATCAGGAAAAACGGAGTTTGCATCCTGCTTCAGACACTTACTAGATGTGTGACCCTAGGCAAGTCAGTTAACCTCTCAGCCCTTGATTTTCTCCTCTGTAATATGTGTATAGTAGTAATAACTACCTAATGGAGTTGTTGGACAGACCACCTAACATAAAATAGAGTGCTTTGTAAACTTTATAATGCTATTTAAACACTGGTTATTGTTATTATAGTCTGAGGTCTGTAACCCATACATTCGGTTTCTGGTATACTATACAGGGCTTCCTATGCCAGCATCAGAATTGTTAGTTAACAGTTCTGAGTACACCTTATAATAAATACCCATTTTAAAAAAACAGAAAAATACAAGGTGCTAATGCACCTTATGCCCTGTCACCAACCTGAAGTTATTGGAATTTGGCATTTCTGAGAAACAACCTAATATTGCAAATGAGTCAATGATTCACTTTGAGGGCAAATATAGCTATTTTCATTTCTTTGTATTCTTCTTAAGGATGTGTTTGTCAATGTCAAGTCAACCCTGCCTACAAAACAACAGAGCTACCATTAGAGATGGGAAAGAGGAATTTGTGTGTAATTTAAAGCCGGCAAACCAGCAATCTTCTCATGAAATCTACAAACATTTACTTCCACTCTCATGTACCAATACATCTGGTACACTAAGATTTTTTAGCTGAGATTGTACATAAATTGATAGTTAATCAAAGCAAAAAACAAAAAACCCAGCATGTTGTTGACAAGAGTTAGTTATTTGCTATATTTGCTATTCAGACACAACACATCATCAAACCTCTACTGGGAATAACTTAAAAGGCATAGCTAGCCAGCATAGCTCTGTTCCCTGCTATCCATGTGCTATGTTCCACTACCCATCAACAACATACCTGGGGCCTTAGTCCTATCATCTTTCATTGGAAGAAAAATTTAATCCTCTAGCTGTGTCTTTCAGCTTTCAAGATCTTGAAGGTTGAGATTATTTAATAATACCAAAAAAAAAAAAAATTTAGTTTTCACTGGATCAGCTCTTTGCTTTGTAACTTCTCTGAGGAAAATTAAAGTCCTAAACATTAAGCCAAGTAAGCCTATGTGAAAATACTCCTGAGATTAACATGTGTGTTTTCTATGAATTACTGTAGCGCCAATGTAATATTCATATCACCTATGGTGGCCATGAATATACCGATGCAATTCTGAATCAGGAAATACAACAGACTCTGCACATGGAAGACAAAACCAAAACATTTATTCAGACACCAGAAAGCCAAATCCATCATAGTAACAAATATCTATACACAATAACAATGCAGAGAACAACGCAAACCAGCTCCCTTAAACAAATCACAAACAGCCTCCCTTAAACAAAGCTGTGTCCTTGCCTGCATCCTTCAGTTCTGACTGGTCTCACAAATTATTTTCTCAGCTCTGCCTCTTCCTATTCCATTCCTGATCCACCCCATCAGTAAACTCCTCCTTCCACAGACTCATGTGACTCAGGCTTCCATGTGAGCCAGGCAGGCCACATGGGCCTATTAATGAAGGGGAAAGATCTTCCCATTTAAATTACCATGCATTGGACACAGATTAAGCCTGCTTGCTGAAAGGAGCTAGTCAGAAGCTTGCATTGAGTGGGAAGTCTTGCGCATTCCCAGATGTCTTTGCTGGTGTTTGCAGCCTGACCTTGCCAAACTGAATGCCTTAATACAGTTTAAACCAACCTTGAGTTCAATTGATCCTACAGAACTTCCTGATTCTGTGTCCCACCTATTCCTGGGAAAGACTCTCCATTCTCTGCCCCCAACTTTTCCTTTGTGGGCTTCAAGCATGAATTGCCTTTGCCTCTCCTAAGCTTGTTTGTATTTCATACTTAGGTGTCTCAGCACTAGTGCCTAATTTTCTTTCTAATAAAAACTCTTCTACTTTTAGCTCAGCTTGGACTCCTCTGAATGTGAAGGGTGGGCTTCTTCCAGTTGATATCTATCTGGGGTAACTTTCCCCTCCCCCCCAAAAAATTACTTTTTGGGGAAACTTATAGTCTTCCGAGAAAGACTGATCTTTTTCTAGAAATGCATGTCCCTTTTCCTCCCTGGTACCTCAGCCCTGTCCTTTTTATCTGGAGTTGTTCATATGAGAATTTTCTATTCTGGAAATTTCCACAGTGGGGAATTCCTGAATCAAACCCTATCATATCTCTACCAGCCAAATCTGTTCCACTCTGCGTCTGCTGCTCTGCCTGGTTTCAACTCTAGACAACAATTTGCCCCTCCCAGGTAAAGTTCATCACCTCAAATCTCGTCCCATTGCTACTAACTCAAGCTTTGACTGTCACCACCTCCCTCAGCTTCCTCTCCCCTTTGATTGGAGGGCTAGAGGGTAGAGTACCAAACTCCTCCCAGTGCCTTCCTTTATAGAGGGCAGAAACCAAAATTTTTCAGCTCATCACTCTGCATCTGCTGTCCTATCTGATTTCAAAGGAACAAGTTGTCCCCACCAGGCACCCTCTGGTCTTCCCCATTCCCTTGCTATCCTGACTTCTTTTTGTATGTTCTCTTCCCCCCTCCCATTATATTGTAAGCTCCTCAAGGATAAGGAATGTCCTTTTATAAATGGTGTTCCCAGCACTTACCACAGTACCTGGCACATAGAAGGTGACTGGATTGAATTAGACATCAGAAGCAGGTAACCAGTTGAAATGCCTGATCAAGACCCCCACCTCTCTACACAATTTCTGAACCTTACTCCAGAATGTTGATAGTCACTGATAAAGGACTTAAGTGTCCCACTTATTAATCTATGAGAAAAGACGAGCTTGGCATAACCTGGATATACCATCTCCATCACCATCACGGTCTCTTACTATTTTCCAAGTAGCTTCCTTACCCTGCGCATCTCCACACTACTTTTGAAGTTCTAACTTTCTGTTCTAGAATAAGAGGATCATAAACTGCACTATTTGGAGGGGAGCAGTACCTACCTTGTTACACCTCCCTCTGCTCAGCTGCCTTAAATAGACTCCCTCATCTAAACCTTCCTTTGTGTAACTTGAAACACAGCTCTGATAGAGACCTAGTGTTTTTAGGACTTACTGGCTGATTTCATTCTTCTGGGAAGACTAAGCACACACACACACACACACACACACACACACACACACACACCCTCTCCCCAGACTATTGCCACAAACTAGGATACCATCACTCAACAAAATTCAAACATGCAGATGGAACAGAATATCCTCTTTAACGATGAGGCTCTGGAAAAGAGAGACATTTGCATCTGCTTATCCCAGAGTAAGAATATTTGCTTGTGTGGAAAATGTTTGAGCAAACAGTGACGGAGATAATCAAGACCTTGGGTATCACATTTATATGCAAGGAGATTAGGCTGATTCACTCAAGAGGAAGAGAGCTTTAATTCATGGGCATTTGTAATGGACTTTCCATTCTCTTGATGGAATTAACCTTGATCTGGAAGAAAAATCTTTTCTCAGTGTTGAATACATATCCCTCTCTATCTAATGTATTCTATTCAAGTCTTTAGAGAGAGAGAGAGAGAGAGAGAGAGAAAAGAAAAAAAAGCTGATGGTACTTAGAATGGAATTTATTACTCATGGAATGGGCATTGCCAGGAAGAAAATAAAGCAACTTTTTTTAAGAAACTCATTGTTTCATCTCATAATACTGTTGCTGGAAAAATTTCAAGTAGGGTAGGCTCTATCCATATTGGATAGGATAGGCACAACCATGTCAAAGGAAGAGGGCTGACATACTTGACTTTTTGAGATTCCTTCAGGACTAATTTTCTATACTTCTAGTTTCTAGTTCCTCAAATCTGGAAGCAGCCAAAGGGAAAAAAGTGATTCACTAACAATCTTTCATTTTAGTCTGGTTGAACTTCAAGGAGCAGAGGAATACAGGTCCAGAAGGAATACCGGAAGGGACAGAGATCATAGAATGTCTAAAGCCATGTCCTCTAGCACAAACCTGAACAACATGGCCAAGTGGTGATACAACTTTTTCTTAAAGACCTTCAGTGACAGAGAACCCACTACCTCACAAGACAGTCCATTTGTCTTTGAAATACTTCTAATTGTTAGGAAATTTTTTCCTACATCATGCCTAAATATGCCTCTTTACTACATCCACAACTTACTTTTAGTGCAGTCTTCTGAGGTCAAAAAGGTCAAATCTAATCTCTATGTCACATGATTCCCCTTTAGGGTATGTCAAAAGTCTTAGGGCACTACTAAGGTATTAAAGCCTAAAATGACTCTAAGACTTTTTGGATGCCCTGCACTTGAATGCTGCTCTCAGGCACCCTGCTTCCTACTCCTTAAAAAGTCTCTCTGTCTCTGTCTCTCTGTCTCTCTGTCTCTGTCTCTGTCTGTCTTTCTGTCTCTCTCTCTCTCTCTCTCTCTCTCTCTCTCTCTCTCTCTCTCTCTCTCTCAACAAAATGATTTTTTTCAAGTAAACCTCATATAGTATGATCTCAACTAGATGTATTGTCACATTGGAATTGGAACCAGGTCAATGTTTATAGTAGTTGCATCTTTAGGACATCAAAACTATGGTTGCCAGGATTCCATAAACACCACTAGACACATACCTAAGTTGACCTATCATGAAGTATTTATGAAACATCGACTACATACCTACCCTTTCCAACTCCTGGAGAGTAATGAATTCATTAAATAAGTGAAGCACAGCATTGCCCCTGCCCCCACCCCAAGAAGCATCATTTATCACTTTATCTAATAACTCACTCAACTATATGCAAGACACCTTATATAACCTTATTTGTGTTGTTTTGTGAACATTCTCTTCTCAACATTTTTCACATACTGAACCACGAATCATACCCTGACCCAATCCCTGTCTCTACATACAGTAACTATTTGGGGGTGATATAGAGCCAGGTGCTGTGTCCACATAACACAGAAGGGAGAATTCCTCTGCAAAATCTCCCACCTATGGCTTCTACCATGTTATGGTGGGACTAGCACAAAAGAGCAGCCTAGCAAATGAAGGGCTGCAAGACTTTTTCCCTACTTCAACAAGGGCCAACATGTATATAGCACTATGAGGATTTGTTAAGGACTTTACATGCAGCATCTCATTTGACCCCCAAAATAGCTCTAAGATCATGTGAAAGGTATTGTTGTCCTCATTTTACAAATGAGAAGGCTGAGACCCAGAAAAGTTTAGTAATTTTCCCGTGGCCAAAGAGTAAGTAAATGTCAGAATTTGAATTTAAGATCAGGCCTCTCCTCTCTCTAGTACCAGGACACTGTACTACTCTGCTTTTTAATACCAATTAGCAATTGATCTTCAATACTAACCCAAGTCTAGGTCCTTGGTGGTTCAGAAAATTCCAGTTGTCTCACTTGAGTGAGACCACTCTTGGGAACCAGACCCATTTTAGTTCCTTTAAGGTGATTATCAAAGATTCAGATTGACCTACACTTCTTATGAGCTGATTTACTATGTGTGTATTTTGTATTTACTTAATATTCATCTCTCTGCCCTCCACAACAGAAAGTAAAATAAGCTTCTCAAGAGCCAGGACTGTTTCTTTTTTGATTTTGCATCCCCCATGTCTAAAAGAGGGATGATAGTAGTCATTTAATAGATTTCTATGGATTTGCTTTAAAGGTAATGGCTTTCAACTAACCATAAAGAGTATAGACTATAGGCAGTAGGTGGTAGAGTACATAGAGTGCTGGTCCTAGAGTTCTGAAAACCTGACTTGAAACCCAGTCTCAGAAACTTGCTAACTATGTGATCCTGGGCAAGTCATTTAACTTCTGTCTGCCTCAGTCTCTTTAACTATAAAATGAAGATAATAACAGCACCCACTTCCCAGGGTTATTTTAAGGATAATATTTATAAATCAGTTAGCATAGTTCCTGGTACATGATAGGTATTTAATATATGTTTGCTTCCTTCCTTCACTCTTTGATAAAGGAAAGGAAAGGAAAGGAAAGGAAAGGAAAGGAAAGGAAAGGAAAGGAAAGGAAAGGAAAGGAAAGGAAAGGAAAGGAAAGGAAAGGAAAGGAAAGGAAAGGAAAGGAAAGGAAAGGAAAGGAAAGGAAAGGAAAGGAAAGGAAAGGAAAGGAAAGGAAAGGAAAGGAAAGGAAAGGAAAGGAAAGAAAGGAAAGGAAACTAGCCAGTAAAACCCAAGTGAACTGGGCATGTTTTGACCATTCTTTGGCCATACCTTCCTTTGGAGAGAAGGAAGGGAAGGGGGAGATAGATAAGAGAAGAGGAGCTGAGTTACCCAACTAGCTGGGTGCCTATTCAGCCACCTGCATCTACTCACAGGATTGTGAATTCAGTGACCAGATATTCATCAGAATGACTGGAGATGACCCAAGATGCACTGGGACATCTTGGGCCCTTTAGGTCAAGGTCTTTGCAGGTACTCACAGGGTGAGGTAACACCCATTCATGGATTCAGTTGGCTCTGGAGAAAAAGTGAGGCTGCTGACCTGCACAGCCCTCCATCACTCAAAACCAAGTCAAGTGCAAGTCATTTCTCTAGTGGCATGGTCTTCTTCAGCAACGAAGGACAAACACAACAATTTTCACCAGACTATATGGCATACTTAGTGACTGCTGGATTTAATACTTCAATTCAGAGACTGTGAATATTCAGGATGATCTAGTCCATGTTCCTCATTGTACAGATAAGAAAAAATTGATAAAGCAGCTTTCTAGTTGGCACTCCTCTGATATTAAATCAAGGAGGGGAAACCAATCAAGTCAGCTTTCCCTTCCTGCTTTTTAAATGCTTAAGCCTATGCAGATATACAAAGGACATGTGGTCCTTGCCTTATAGGACCTGATATTCTATTTTGGCATCACCATAAGTTTCTACCAACCCTGGATGATCCAATGTTTAGGCTTTCTTAGTAATTCACAGAAATTGCTTCTCTTTCTGATTAATCATCTCTTTCCTCATCAAAATGCACTGAGCTCCCACCTGCCCATGACCTTGTTCTTGGTACTATGAAAAACAAGTTAGACAAATACAGTCCCTGCCTTTTGGGAACATACAGCTGCCGACAGATAACATTAACAAACATGTAAAAGGAAATTCAAACAAAGATAATGCTTAGTACATTAAACAAATACTTAAAGGATTAACAATAAGGTTTGTGTAGGGGAGTAGAGCCTGTTCTATAGCTGTCCCCTTCAACCCAGGAATTTTGCCATTTGGTTTGAATCTTTCCCCTCAACTCAACGTGATCTAAAGTTCTCAACTATCCATGCTCTTTCTTTGCCCTCATTGTCCTTGACCTCAACTGCAAGTCAAGTCATCGTGTTAATATCATGGTCCTCTTTGAGAACGAACGGCAAACACATCAACAACATTTAATACTAATGATCACCCCTTTGTCCTTGAAGTTTTCCCTTCCCTTAGATTCTAAGATGATGATGCTTTATGTTGATACTACCTTCTCTATCACTACTACTTTGTTTCCTTCAGTTACTCCTCTTTCTCTTTTCTTCTCTGCTATGAACATCTTCTTAATCCTAAACCCTTTGCTTTTCTTTCTACAGCTTCCTTGAGGGATTCATCCATTTGCATTTCAAACTTCCAACATCCCTTCTCAGTGCTAATTCCTAAATCTACATCTCAAGCATGATTCTGCATACCACCTAGCTTCAGTGTCTATTTAACATTCCAGTGAATTCCATTCCTGCTAATCTATTGAAGCTACCATAGCAAAGGTCACTAAGGACATTTGAATTGTGCAATTACTCTCCTAATCCTTCTTGACCCTTACTTATTTGTAAACTTTTAGTAGTAAACTATTGATCATGCCTCCTTACTTGGTGTTCTCTTCCCCTGACGTCAGATGTGCTAAACTCTTCTTGTTCTCCTGCAACCTCTCCAGGTGCTTTCAGCGATGTCCTCCAGATTCTTTAAAGTACATGTTCCCCAAGAGTTCATTTTCAGCAATCGTCTCTTCCTTCTCTAACCAAAGCGTCTTGAGAATTTCATTTGCTCCTGTGGTTTAAACCACCATCTCTATGTAAATGACTCCAAGATCAACATACATATATATATATATATATGTATATATATATATCTCCACATATATTCTTTATTTATATTCTGAGCCTCAGACCAGCAACTCCAATTGTCTACAGACCTTCTCAGAAGGATATCTCAAATCTCTCATGTCCAAAACCAAGTTTATTATCTTCCTCATTATTATCTTTCCCCAAAACCTACTCCTATACACATCATTATTTGTGCCTATGGTACCACCATTCACCCCTGTCTTCCACACTGATAACCTGAGAATTATCTTTGACTCTTCTCCCTGCTGCATTCCTCATAATCAATCAGCTGTCAAGGTTTATTGATTCTTCCTCCACTAAATTTTTCTCATCTATCCATCCCCTTTCTCTTTTCTCCCTGATATCACCTATATACTGCAACTTACAAATGCGTTATTGAACTATAGCAATAACCTGTTGCAGTTCTTCCTATTTCCATACATTTAAATCTGACTGCTGAAAGGTAGAGTGGATAGTGTGCCAGGTCTGAAGTCAGGAAGACTTCCTGAGTTCAAATCAAATCTTACCAGTTATGTGATTCTGGACAACTTAACCCTGTTTGCCTCAATTTCCTCATCTGAAAAATGAGTTAGATAAGGAAATAGTAAGGCACTCCAGTGTCTTTGCCAAATGGGGTCACAAAAAGTCAGATATGACTGAAAAAATGACTGAAATGAACTTTTGAACCCACCTTTAATGGTTATTAGAATAATCAAACTCATACACAGATTTCATCACATTATTTATCTTTTACTCCAAAATCTTCTCTAAAAATTCTTTGCTCCAAAATGTCTCTCTACTACCTTATGAGTGAAATAGATGTGAAAAAGAAGAGAAAGGAGAAGGAAGAAGAAGAGAAGGAGAAGGGAAAGGTAGAAAGAGAAAAAGAGTGGGACCAGTCTCCCCCTTTTGGTCTCATCTCATAGTTCTCCTCTACCTACTGTATACACCAGTTTCCCCAATACCCACTGTATTCACAAATCTTCAAGCCTCCAC
This sequence comes from Notamacropus eugenii, assembly GCF_028372415.1. Classification (NCBI taxonomy): domain Eukaryota; kingdom Metazoa; phylum Chordata; class Mammalia; order Diprotodontia; family Macropodidae; genus Notamacropus; species Notamacropus eugenii. The sequence continues at coordinate 123,440,648 of NC_092877.1, read as the reverse complement.
TCACACTGTTCCCTAGATCTGGGATGTTCTCTCTACCTCTCTTTGTTTATTTAAATTCTACCCTTCTATTAAAGACCTCCTCCTTCTCCTTCATGAAGCAGAGCCTGATCTCACATGGCACTCTTTTACATCTCTCTGATGTGCTCATTATATAATGCTGTGTGCTGTATTTCCCTGTATTTGTGACTTCTCCTGCTAGACTTTAAAATGTAGCTCATGGTCCATAGCTTATCCAAATTTCATATCTCTCTCAGCATCTATCATAGTTCTCTACACAAACTGGTTACATTTTAAATGCTTTTTGAATAAATGACACATTGAGCTCAAAATGATTTGTTGGATACAAAGCCATTGTCTTCTTTAACTTTCTCAACTCATTTTCCTTCATGTCTCAGTTTCTGTCACCACCATCCTCCTAGCCTCTTCCTTCCAGTTCTTATATTTACTTTTTACTCTTCCCTTTGCTCCATGCCTTATATTCAATCAATCACCAAATCCTATTTGTTCTTCATCTGTAATATTCATTGGATTGATCCCTTCCTCTCCATTACCACTTTTGCCATCCCAGGCCAGGCCCTTGTCACCCCATACTTAAATGATTTTAATAACCTCCTAGAAGATTTCTCTACATCCAGTCCCCTTTCCTTCCAATTCAGATTGATCAATGCCCCTGCCAGATTAATCTTTCCATGTCACTGCTTTCATTATCTCACTCTTCAACATCAGAATTTATAGTGTCTCCTTATTGCCAACCACAACAAGCCTAAATTCTCCTGTCTAGTATTCAATGTTCAATTCGATTGGGCAAAAATCTATTAAGTCACTATGAGGAAGTCACTGAGCTAGGTAGCAGTGACATAAAGACAAGAAGGAAAAGCTATTCCCACCCTCAAGGAGTTTAAACCCTCCATAATTGAACTCAATTCAGTTCAGCAAGAATTTCTTTAGTGCCTATTATAACAGGAATTGTCCAGATCCAGAGACAAAAATGAAATAGCTTTTCCCTTCAAGGAGCTTATATTCTATTTGAGGGGGGGAAATAGGTATATAGATCAATAAGTACAAACGAAATACCAAGTAATTTCTAATCCATCTTAACTATCCACTGTACTACTTTCCAACAAGAACACAAGCCTCCAGGAAGGCCACTCTCCTTATAACCCCTAAGAAGACATACTCACCTTGATCTCCATGCTGTTGTCCCTGATTCTTCCATCCTTCCCCACCCCAATTTTGGACATTCTTCTTTTCATGGAAAATTTTCAAGAAATTTTCAAGGAAAATTAATGCTCCCTTCAAGACCCAATTTAAGACATTTGTTCAAAACCAAACCCACAGCAATCTTCCCTTAACCTGAACTCCTACAACATTTGGTTATACAGCCTATCTTGTTTGCAAGACATGATTTGAAATTTTTTGAGAACTATTGCTTATATATTCCAATTGCTCATAATCTTTTTGAGGTCACAAGTGACAGGGTCACTTGAATATTTAGGTAGGGAGATTTGAGTTCAAATCCTATCTCAGACACTTACTAGATGTGACTCTGGGTAAGTCACTTCCTTGTTTTGCTTAAGTTTTCTCATGAAAAAGGAAAAATTAATATCTTTCTAGATATTAATCTATGATCCTATAACTTGCATAACTACCCAATGGGTGTTGAGTACCCAATAGGAGTTCTATAAAAATTGAATCAATGAATAAATGAAATCTTGTCATTGCCCATTGTGTCAGGGATGTTGAATACTGCTAAGGCTGAAGAGCGAAGAAAAGCAACTTTGCCATAAAGGCTTGTAAACATGTACTTTATTCATACCGAGGACAATATTAAGTGTTTCCTCCGACAAACAGATGTGTGAAATCTGACATTGGCATTCTACCCTTGTTGAAAATCAGATATATTGCCAACTTTGCCCCCAGGCACATTCTCGTCTGTTTCTCTCCCTTAAATATAAAAGCCCAACCAATGTCCTCTTTTCTACTTCTACCTCAGTAACTATTCAGAGTTTCTCATGCTGGGGGAAATTTTACACCTATTTTGCAGATAAAATCAATCAGTTTCAGAACAAGTTAACCAGCTCTGTGAGAGCCGGAGCGGAGCACATGGTTGGGAATTCAATGTCTCCACTGACTACGTTTCACTAACTTGTACTTGCTGAGGTTTGGAGCTAGCTTAGATCTTCCCAATCTTCCTGGGGAAGAGTCATAGTCATTCATGCACACTATATAATAATAAGCCATCAGCTTCTTTTCATGGGGAAAGTCACTAATATTTTTCATAAAGGAAAAGATGTTAGAATTATTTAAGAATGCTAATATTTATCTGTCCTCAGCATGCATGGGGGGAAAGTGGAAAACAACCCCCCATAATATATTGTGGATTTTGACAGAGCTGTAACTAAGTGGTTTTTTAATAGAAACCTGGGGACACTATATTGTTACCAGTTCTTTTATTGCAGGATAGGTGATGGCTATTGTGACAGCTTCTACCCAGATTCCACAGACAGGAAGGAGTAGGGGCAGTAGAATCTCACAAAATATACCCAGATCAGTCCAAATATGGAGTATTAAGTTCAATTCTGAGCACCCCAGTACAGGAATAGCATTGATAAGCTGGATGGTAACGGTCAGGGTGATTTATGCCATATGAAAATAAGTTGAAGGAATGAATATAACATGGAAGAGAAAAAGAGACAGGGAATTTGACAAGCTGTCTTCAAGTTTTTAAAAGGCCATGATGAAAGAGATTAAATTTGACTAGAAAGCCGTGTAGGTGGCACAGTAGATAAAACAGCAGGCCTGAAATAAGGAAAATTCATCTTCATGAGTTCAAAGGTATCCTCAGACACTTGTCAGCTGTGTGACCCTAGGTAAGCCACTTAACCCTGTTTGCCTCAGTTTCCTCATCTGCAAAATGAACTGGAAAAGGAAATGGCAAACCACTCCAGTATCTTTCCCAAGAAATTTCCAAGTGAGGTCATGAAAAGTTGAACATGGGTGAAATGACTGAACAAAAAAAAAAAAACCAGAAGGCAGAGTGGTACGGTGGAAAACACATTGGCAATGGACTCAGAGGACCTAAGCTTGAAACTCCCTCAGCTTTTACCCTTTCTTTCTCACAGTTATGCTGAATTAATGAGAGGGTGGAGGGAAGGGAGAGACTTAGATGAAGCTTTAGCGGAGGCTGGTAGGAGAATGATGTGCACTCTGTGCTTTAATGATTAAAGTTCTCCAGTGTTATATAAGGATTTTACTTGATCAGTTTTCTGTATTTTTTCATCTTATGAATTTAGCTAAAATTACTCTATATCTAGTGCATATTTCTGTTTTAGGGTAGTTAAAAGTTAAAGAGTGAAAATGAATAATTCACTATCCTAACTGTTCCCATGCCTACAAGCAGGCCTTACTGCACTAGGAAGACAGATAAGAGCAAGAGAGCTGTGAGGCCCAAATGAGATAACAAAGGTAAAGCACTTTGCAAACGTTAAAACACTATATATAGATACCAATTATTTTTATTAGGAGTCCCCCATCTCGTGATGACTTGATTCCCTGAGCCTTCTACTGCACCACTACTGAGCTCAAGCAATGTTTATAGAGAAATTTGAGTTCCATATTGCCTAGGCATCAGAGCAGGAGAGCCATCTCAACTACGTCTTTGACATTTTTCCTCCTTCCCTGGCCTGAAAATCATATTGTCCATGTCCCCAAAACCCTTCTGCTGGGTAAACCATGAGGCTATTTTGTGCATCCAAAAATTTGGAGGCTTCCTTATCTCTCTGGTGGCAAGGATTCCTCCCCCCTTCTCCACTCTCCTCCTGTCCCTTTATCTCTCAAATTAAGCTATCAACCCTCCCTTATATAAATGAAAACACACTGAATAAAGGTCTGTTACTTTGGGCATAATTTGCTAGTCTCTCTCTTCTGTGGAAATCTTATCCCCACAAGGAGCTGTTGTGGACTGAGATGCACCACAAAAGCAAATAAGCTATCAATTAGAATCGTGAACCAGGGAATCTCAAGAGGCGTTTTTGCATCCAAACGTGTGACCTTCCACTGGAATAAGGCTGACATATTTTTATTAGAATAACTTTGATGTGATATTTATCAGACCTTGAATTTATGATGCAATCACTCCTAAGAAGCTCAAATTAAGAGCATGTAACCAAACCTCTATCCTTAAAATATCTTTATGTATTAAGGGCCTGTAAAAGGGTCCTGGAATAGTACAACTTATTTCTTAGAAGTTGAAAACTGCTTGTCACTGCCACAAAAGTGGGTCATGGTCAAGAAAAGGTGGAACCATAAAGCATGAAAGAGAAGAAAAGTAGACTACCTTCATATAATGGTGCAACGTGGACCTGCTGAGAAAAGAAGACCTACAATCTTGGACAAGGCCACAGCAGAGAGAGTATTAAGGTCCATGAAGGCAAGATTTAAGATTCTAATTTGAGCAGCTCCCTTTCATAGAAGCCTCCCTAGTTTACAAAAGACTTTCCACACAGCCATTCTGTGAAGCCATACTACAAGTATTATCCTGATTTTAGAGCCAAGAAAAATGAGCTCCAAAGAGAGATCATGACTGGCCCACAATCACATCATTAGAGCCAATTCTCAAACCCAGTTGTTCTGCTTATCCTGCTAGGGTGCTTGTCAGTCACTCTACCAACTTCAGTCTCATCAGCTTCACTAGATTTCCCAGAAATCCCAGTCAGTAAAAGCAGAGGAGCAAAGTCAGGCTGTGAAAAAAAGAACTTTACCCCAAATGTTAAATCATGCTTCTACTAAAAAGATCCACTGAATTCCAGCCAAATTAGTTGACTTGACATCCAACCTGTATACAACATTCCCCTCCCTATGTCTATGACTTTGTACAGGTTGTCCCCCATACCTAGAATGCTCTTCCCCTCATCTTTGACTCTTGGAATTCCTAGTTCCCTAGATCAAGTACCATCTCCTTCAATAGGTCTTTCATGATTTCCCCAGTAGTTAATGCCCCTCAAAAATTACTTTGTATATGCATACAGACAGACACATATATACATATATATGTGTGTGCATGCACATATATTACAGAGGCAGCTAAGTGCCACAATGAATAGAGAGCTGGGCCTGAAGTCAAGAAGACTCATCTTCCTTTGTTCAGACACTAGCTGTGTGATCCTGGACAAGTCACTTAACCCTGTTTGCCTCAGTTCCTCATCTATAAAATGAACTGGAGAAGGAAATAACAAATCATTCTAGTATCTTTGTCAAGAAAACTCCAAATGGGGTCAGACATGACTGAAATGACTAAAAAAAAATAATACATTCAATACATTACAGACAGTTCTCACTTTACATAAGTTTTCTTTTGAAAGCATTCTTCTCCTCATTGGCTTCTTGAACCTCCTTTGCCAATTGAGTTAGCCTGTTTTTCAGGGTGTTATTTTCTTCAGCATTTTTTGGGTCTCCTTTAGCAGGGTGCTGATCTGCTGTTCATACTTTGCTTGCATGTCTTTCATTGCTCTTCCCAGTTTTTCCTCCACCTCTCTAACATAATTTTCAAAATTTTCTGAGCTCTTTTTGAGCTTTTCCATGGCCTGAGCCCATTGAGTGGGCTGGGATGTAGAAGCCCTGACTTCCGTGTCTTTACCTGATAGTGAACACTGCTCTTCCTCATCAGAAAGGAGGGGAGGAGAAACCTGTTCACCAAGAAAGTAACCCTCTATAGTCTTGGTTTTTTTCCCTTTTCTGGGCATTTTCCCAGCCAGTGACTTGAGCTCTGAATATTCTCCTCACCCCCACCTCGCCTCCTGATCCTCCCAGCCAGTGCTTGGGGTCTGAGACTCAAATGCTGCTTCCCAGCCTCAGGGCTTTGGGCGGGGGCAGGGCTGCTATTCAGTGTGAGATCAAGTTCAGGTGCTTGGATGGGGGCAGGGCCACCTCACAGGCTCAGTTCCCTCAGGGGATTTATGCAGAGACCTTCAACAATGGATCCAGGCTCCTGCCTGCTTGGGGAGCCCTGGTCTGCTCCCACCTCTGCTGGTGCCTCCTGAGGGGGCCTGAGTCATGGGGGCTCCCCACTCCCCTCTTGACCCACTGAAGAGACCCTCTCACAGACCCTTGTCACCTGTGGGTGGAGGGACCCACATGGCTGCTGGAGATTCTGTCCCTGAAGCCTACTCAGATCTGCTCCTCTCGGCGCTGGGCAGCCAACGCAGGGCTGGGCTCTGCTCCACGTCTGCAGCGTGAATTGGCCAAATTGAAAAAGTGGTCCAAAAGCTCACCGAAGAAAATAATTCCTTAAAATTACAATGGAGCAAATACAAGCTTTATGAGAAATCAATAAATTATAAAACAGAACCAAAAGAATGAAAAAAATAGAAGACAATGTCAAATATCTCATCGGAAAATAGACTTGGAATAGACTAATAGACCATGACTTGGAAAATAGATCCAGGAGAGATAATTTAAAAATTATTGGACTACCTGAAAGCCATGATTTAAAAATGGCCTAGACATCATCTTTCAAGAAATCATTAAGGAAAACTGCCCTGATATTCTAGAACCAGAGAGTAAAATAGAAATTGAAACAACCCACCAATTGCCTCTGGAAAGAGAGACTGAAAAGAAAACTCCTAGAAGTATTGTAGCCAAATTTCAGAGTTCCCAGGTCTAGGAGAAAATATAACAAGCAACCAGAAAGGAACAATTAGAGTATTGTAGAAATACTATCAGGATTACACAAGATCTAGCAACTTCTACATTAAGGGATCAAAAGACTTTGGTTATAATATTCCAGAGCTCAGAGGAGCTAGGAATAAAACCAAGAATCACCCACCCAGCAAAACTAAGCATAATTTTTCGGGGGAAAAACTGAACATTTAATGAAACAGAGGACTTTCAAGCATTTTTTGATGAAAAGATCAGAGTTGAATAGAAAATTAGACTTTCAAATATAAGAATCAAGAGAAGCATAAAAAGGTAAACAAGAAAGAGAAACCATAAGGGACTTATTAAAGCTGAACTGTTTATATTCCTACAAGGAAAGATGATATTTATAACTCATGAGACCTTTCCCAATATTAGGGGTAGTTGAAGGAGATGATTGATAGATAGATAGATAAAGGGCAGAGGGTGAGTTGAATATAAAGGGATGATATCTACAGAATAGAGTTAAGGGGTGAAAGAGGAATATATTGGGAGAAGGAGAAAAGGAGAGATAGAATGGAGTAAATTATCTCACATAAAAGAGGCAAGAAAAAGCTTGCACAATGGAGGGGAAGAGGGGGGAGGTGAGAAGGAATGAATGAACCTTATTCATCCCATTTGACTTAAGGAGGGAAGAACATACATTCTCAACCGGTTATCTTACTCCACAGGAAAGTAGGGGGGAAGAAGATAAGAGCAAGGGATCATTGAAGGGAAGGCAGACTGGAGGAGGAGCTAGTCATAAGTAAACATTTTAGAAAAGGGATAAGGTCAAAGGAGAAAATAGAATAATTGGGGGGCAGGATAGGATGGAGGGAAGGTAATCATTCACAACATGGAGGTGTTTTGCATAACTACACATGTGGGGGTGGGTGAGGAGGGAAGAATGGATACAATTTGGAACTCAAAGTTTTAAAAACAAATGTTAAAAAAAAAATTGTTCTTACATGCAACTGGGAAATAAGATTTGAAGCGATGGGGCATAGAAATCTATCTTGTCCTTCAAGAAAATAAAGAGGAAGGGGATGGGGGTGTGATAAAAGGGAGGGCAGACTAGGGGATGAGGTAATCAGAATGCATGCCATCTCAGTGGGGGAAGGAAAAGATGGGGAGAAAATTTGGATCTCAAAATCTTGTGGAAATGAATGTTGAATACTAAAAATAAATAAATTTAAATCTTAAAAAAAAAAACAATGCAAATTGCTGACAACCAAAAAGAAAGTATATGAAACTTTGATTTCAAGCCAAGGATGATGCTATAACATTGCTTTATTGGCATAACTGACTTTCTTTTTGTGCCAGTTTTCTAATCTTCCCCAATTATTTTTTTATTAAAGGTTAGAAAAAGTTCCTAGAGGTGAGAAGTGAGAGCAGTGTACTTAAAGCACATTATCTTTAAAAAAAAATGCATTGGTCTTACTCCTAAAACCCAGTGCTAGAAGAATGCTCACATTAGAAAACTTGGAAGAGATCCCTACTGGTTTTAAGATTCATTATTGGCAAATACAACAAAATTAGCTTGTTAGAAGTAACAATGATGGAAGTTTCACTGTTCAGAGTTGATGAGGAAGAGGACTGGGGTCACGTAGGGGATATGTGTGTGTATGTTCAGTATTGCCCTTCTTTATCTAGAAGGAAACCTGTTTCAGACAGCCAGAACACCATCCGTAAGACTTGGATAAAATGAATGATGAAGGTTCTGCAGTCCCACAGTTCATTAATATGGATTATGTGGAGCTATACAAACCACTAGTTATTATAAACAGGTGGATTATGCTCTGAAAGTGTATTAATTTGCAGTGAGTGCATTAATGTAAGACCAAGGACAGTACACATTGGAGCATCTCACTTATTTTATTCTGACAGAGATTTAGAAAGTGTAAGTGAAGTAAACCTTTTCAGTAAAGGCTGTCAAAAGGACTCTTTATCCTTGAGCTAGAAAACTAAGTGCCTGAATAAATCCATTTTCTCAGATAAGGATAGCTACTGGATCTGAAGTTATATTGGCATAGGGAACTTCCAGGAGAAGAAGCAAGTTGACACCTTCTTTGTAACTTAGTCTTATAAATGTCTAAAGCACGGAAAAGCCAAGTGGTCTGCCTGGGGTCACATAACCAGTATGCATCAGAGACACTAGGTCTTCCTGATTCTGAGACCAACTACTGACCAAACACTCCATGCTGTCCAAATAACATCCGGACATACAAAGTTTGTATTTCATTCCGTCTTTGAAATGTTTCTTATGGCATTGATCCTTGCATGTCTTTTAACCTAACTTCGCAAAGTCCACATGGAGCGCACATGGTTACAATCCATTATCTTCCTCTTTCCTCTAATTCAAGTAAAGGAAGGTCCTGTTAAATTGAAAATATGATGCCTCAAAACAATGGGGCAGCTGCATCCAATGGAAACAGCACTGGAATAATTGTTAGGAGACCTGAATTCAAGCTCTACATAGGAGACACTGCTAACTCTATAAATATGTACAACTCATCTACAAAAGGGAATAGTCATTATTTAAAACATCAACTTTCAGGATCAGCTGAGATAACTTGTATAAAGTTTGTCCTTGGACTCTTTTGTCTTGATTTGGTTGGTGAGGGAAAAAGGTCCTGTTATCAATCCTGCTTCAATTCAACTAGCATTCACTTAAAAACACCTACTATGTGCCAGTAATAGTGCTGGATCCTAAGTTTGTATCTCAAAGAGATCATAAAAAGGGGAAAGGACTTAGATGTACAAAAATATTTATAGTAGCTCTTTTGTGATGAGAAAGAATTGGAAATTGAGGGGATGTGCATCAATTGGGGAATGGCTGAACAAACTGAAGTATATGAATGTAACGTAATATTATTGTGATATAAGAAATGGTGAGTAGGAGGATATCAGAAAAACCTGGAAAGATTTACATAAACTGATGCTGAGGGAAATGAATAGAACCAGGAGAACATAATATACAGTAATAGCAACATTGTTTGACGATCAACTATGATAGATTTAGCTCTTTTTAGCAATATAATGATCTAAGACAATTCCAAAAGACTCATAATAGAAAATGCTATCCACATCCAGAGAAAGAACTATATGGCTTCTGAATACAGATTGAAGCATACTATTTTCACATTTTTTCATGGTCTTTCCATTTTGTTCTGTTTCTTCTTTCACAACATGACCAATGTGGAAATATGTTTAACATGATTGCTCATATATAACTTGTATCACATTGCTTGCCATCTTGGTGAGGGGAAAGGAAGAGAGGGAGGGAGGGAGAAAAATTTGAAACTTAAAAATCTTATAAAAATGAATGCTGAAAACTATCTTTACATGTAATTGGAAAAAATAAAATTTAGAAAAAAATGAAAATAATAAACAGCAATGTAAGCCACTTGAAGGCAAAAAAAAAAAAACTAGTGGTAGGTCCTAGGAAGGTAGAGTCAAAACACAAAACAATCCCTGCCTTCTATTGGAAGAAATAACACTTACACAGTTGTTTTCTACTACCAGACAATGCTTTTTAACCTTTAGTCTTTTAAGTCAGGATCCCACACCTTCAGTTACTGATTCCAGTTTATCAGACAGACAGATATCCAAAATTTCTCTCACTTCCTTGAAACTGAATGTAGGGCCTTGCCTTGTTTCAATTCTGAACCTAAGAGCCTTAAAACAGGACCACAGAACAGTCTGGGAACACTCATCAAAGGATGAGGGTGATAAAAACGTCAAGATGGGAAGCCAAGGGGCCAAAACCAAAGAAGGAGATGGAAAGACAGAGAAGCCTATTTGACTTTACAAGCTTGTCCAGGATCAGCCCTGATGTCAATCCATCATTTTAAGTGTGAAGTACCAGTCAGATTGCCTTTGAAGGTTTTTGGTGTTGGGGATTCATTGTCATTTCTACTTGGAAAGGTCATTAGAGAGTAAGTTAGAGAGAGATAACTCTGTCTCTCAGCTCAGTGTGTTGCTTCTGTAAGTGTGCCCTCCTGAAAATAAACTACATCTGGCAACCACTTGTGTGAATTACCCAAATAAAAGCTTCACACTGTTAATGGAGCACTTTTGTACTAGAAAAAGGAACCATTAGATTTGATGTTAAAAGAAACTGCTACTGTCACTCATTCGATTGATTGCATCTTTTATTAGGTCTTCCCTGAATTATTTTATACTTCTTCTCTCTTAATCTGTTCTCCTTTGTTGGGATAGTCAGAATGTATATTTTGAAAGTGGTGAAGAAAAATGTAAGGAAGGATAAATTTCCCCATGGTAAAAGTCTTTTTTTCATGAGTGGAATTAAGAGTCTAGTTGTCAAGTGGAGTCTAGAATCTAAGTGTAAATTTCAGAGAGGGAGAATGATGTTGTAAAGGAGACTGGAAAGGTATAAATTTTAGCTCTATGGTGGGCAGGGGGAAGGAGGTGAGAGCAAATGGAAAGTAACCAGGGTGCATACATCACTTTACTGTTAGCTCAGTGGCCATGCTCAGTCAAAGAACCCTGCTAATCGTTTCCAGAGTAATATTTTCCGAGACTAGAAACAGACTCCACTCAGCAGGGCATGCTCTGTTTGAAAAGGCCCTCTTTATCAACTGGCAGCATCTAAGATAGATCTTCTGGCTTCCATGGAAGGAGGAAACCTAGGTTTGAATACATCTGTCTTCATCCTTTATCTGCTATATTGAAATGATGTTAGCACCTAGGTGACAAGCAGTAGAACACAGGAAAGAAATGTGATGCAATAGGCAGTGGAGGATTAGGTGAAGAATTGTTTAGGAATCATAAATGACTCAATATACAGCTGGTGATTAAGGCACACAGGGCTCTAAGAGACAGCTCATAATCATCACAACAAGTTGTCAAGTGTCAGCATCTCCCTTCCCTGTTTTCCTTATTGATCCTAAGCTGCAAGGGGCATCCACCCTTTATGCTTTAACACTAAGCCTCCTTGGTTTGATTTGCCTCAGCTCTTGTATTTTGCTATTTAAAACCCCGATTTGATTGCCTTGGCAAAATCTCAGGCTTTTATTTATAAACAGTTTATAGCTGATAAAATATTTTGGAATGGGACAAGACTAAATGTGTATACAAATGATGGGTAGGGGATTTCAGCTGAGAGAGGGGAGTAGAAAAGAGACTCTCAATAAGAAGGAAGTTGTCCCTTACATTCTCTCCCTGATTATCTTCAAGATGATAAACCTAGTACAGCACTCTATATCCAGTCAGCATACAATAGAAAAAAGGACTGATTTGAAGTCAAGAAGAACCAGGTTCAAATTCTGATTCTGCCCCTTACTCCATGTTCATACAAGTTTTTTGGGGGGATAAGGGGAGAAATTGGGGTTGCGACATGCTCGAGGTCACATAGCTAGGAAGTATCTGAGACTAGATTTGAACTTAGGTCCTCCTGACTTCATGGAAAGTATTCCATCCACCGTGCAACCTAGATGCCCTAATATAATACTGATTGTACTGAGCAAATTAACTTACCCTCTCTTGACCTCAGGTTCTTCTTTATAAAATAAGGGACTTGGACCAGATGACTTTTAAGGTCACTTCCAATTTTAAATAAATGATTCTAACTATTGTTAACAGATACTGCATCATTAGCCTAAACAATAGTTTTGTATAATATAATAGTATATTATACTACTTAGTATAAGACTGTCACAATTAACCAAAAAATTTTAAGTTCATGGACTACAACAGACATTGGAGACCATCTGCTCCAGGCCCTTTATTTTACAAATGAGGAAACCAGGGCCCAGAGAGGTTGTAATTTGCCCCAAGTTATACAAATTGCAGATCTAGAATTTGAACCCATGTCTCCAAAACTTTCTACTTCCTCACATTGTAAAGTGCATTGTGGGCATAGCATGGGATCGTTACTTCTTGTGATCTCCCAGACTAAACAGCCTTTCATGCCAGCCACTAAGGTGATATTGAGGATTAGTCTTCATTTTGAATCCCACCTAGAAGTACAGCAATCCCCTAGATCATCTCTCAGTACTGGTCAATACTTTGTGGCATACCTACTTTTCTTTTGCAGATTCTATTTCTTGACATATTTGTCCACTACTCCACTCCCATGACCTACTTTCCCACCAAGGTTCTCCTGAATCAAAGCCTACTATGAGATAGGATGTGGAATTCTAGTTCTCTCTCTCTCCCTTCCTAAATAAATATTCAACCCTTTCTGGTGTTTGCTATAGACCTATATAACATGTAATTATAGGGAAATCAGTGAAAGTATGAAAATAAGTCACAAAATTATGGCAATTTTTAAAAGTCATTCTTGGTCTTGGCTAATACATCCATGGATCTGTGAGCTCACCAAAGTCAATACTCTTTCCATTAATGAAGATCACAAGCCACCCTGCCTTCTCATTCTTTGTAATTTTTGTATTCCCTAAATCATCCATATGCCACTGAGGTCTAAGAACCATCTTTAAATACCTTGACATTGCAAGGTGATCAATGGAACCTAGGGTTGTCCATCAACTACTGATTGTACTTATTACAAAAATGTTGAGCCTTCTTTTCTTGTAGTATATCTCTGATATCTTTTGCACTTTTTCCTTTTCATAATTCTTCATTGGTAATCTATTGTAGCCTATTTTCATATATAACTCACTTCTCCCTTGATCCTTGAGTAACCTTCAATTCTAGTTTTTCAGATTTCATGCTATTTTATGACTCAAAGTCATATAAAAAACCTAGTCTTTATTGGAATTTAAGTAGTAGCAAACATGATTTCTTAGCCCCTCATTAGGTCTTCAGTGGTTTACCCATTCATTGGCTCTTTTCCTGAGAATCATCATCTACCACAATCCTTTGGTATGTCTTCTTATTGTTATGATTGGTGTTTCTTATCCATTTCCTACAATTCCAGCACCTTGCTCTGAAACTTTACTATCTGTACCATGGTCAGAGGTAGCGGCAATCCAGGGAGCAGCAAGCTTTTTCAGTACCAAAGCTATGGAAAACAAAGAGTTAGGCATGAGTGAATAATACTGCAGACCCATTGTGGGCACACAGGGACAGCATGAGGCTTTATAGAAGAGTAATCAGTGCCCGATATTGGTAATTACTAAATCATTATTGTGTAACCCTTGAACAGACTTGTTTATTTGATCAGAGTAATTCAGAGTCAAGCAATAACAATGATAATGATAAAATACTTGAAAGTTTACAGGTACTTGACATACATTCTTATTCGGTCCTCACAACTCTGTGAGGTAGACACTATAAGTATTGTTATACCCATTTTACAAGTGAGAAAAGTGAGGTATTAAGAAGTTAGGACTCCCAGTTTTACAAACTGAGGCAATGGCGAAGTCAGTGGTAGGATTTAAATTTAGGACTTTCTGACACCAAGTTCAGGACTCCATCCACCATGCCAAAAGGACTCTTTAATTCATGGGGGTAGGACAAGCTAAGTCATTATGATTTGAAATCCCTGGCAGACATCCCTGACATTGATGTGATTTTCTGAGTCTCTCCCACTACACTGAAGTCTAGGAAGTGAGCCAAGGAAAATTTGTTGAGCTTGTAGTTTCCTTAGCCTTGGGCAACTGTTTGTTTTTGCTCTCTTTGCTGCCTTCCTGGTAACTCAGGTGTAAGTCTTCAAGTGTAGTGAAGTCATTGAGGAAAGTCATTTTTGACTCTACAGACTACATAACGGAGATAGAAACTATGTGAGAATCTTTCTCATCAACCTCAGGAGTTCAGGATATAACATTTGGCTTCTGAGATAGGACAATGCAGACAGCACTCCATTCAGGGATAACCAGCTTGGACAAATGACTAGAGGTCCATTTGCATAAAGGGGCTTTCAGACTAGTGACTAGATGTGTCATCATTTTGCATCATCCAAAAAAATCACAGATTCATAGATAAAAACTAGAAGGATATTGGATTCTAATTCATTTCTTAACACACCTGCCACAGGATATGCTGGCCTTAGTAATGATCCCAGGAGTGCAATATAATGTGTCTGAATTTCCAGACCTCTGCATTCCCCACAAGTCCCAGACAAATGTTTTACATTTACTTATTATCCAGATAAGATGGTGATGCAGATGTTGCCGTTGACACCATATGGCAGTCACAAGTCCCAGCATTCCATCAGGAAACTCACACCTGAAAACACTTTAGTTGAGAAACTGTTGCAAGGAGGTAGAGAATCCATCCACAGAGGGAAACTTATTTCTGTGATTCCAACTCCTGTATTGTATAGACTCTCTAAAGCATTAGTCAAGACTTTTGAACAATTTACATTGGAAATTAAGATTTGAGATGCAAGTTCAAAAGAAAAAAATAATTTCCAAAGAAGGCAAGGGAGTCTAGTTTTGTTTTTCAAGAAATTGAGAAGGGGCACAATTTTAACTTTCCCTAAATATGAATATCATGGAAGTCATGAAGAATAGATTCAGATATCCCATTCATTTTGAACTCTAATTAAACTTTCCATGGGAATGTCACGCTAAATAGGAAAGGAAAGAGGAGGATATTTTAAAACCTGTTGTCTAATACTTTTAAGGCAGAGAATTTTGATGGAGTAGGGATAAAGGGGGCAGGAAATGGAAATAAAGTGGCTTCCTGTCAATTGAGAAATGGTGTCAAAAACTGTGGGAAAGGAATATAATAAATATTGCAAAAAAAAGAAATATAAAGAATTCGAAGAAACATGGTAACACTTACTTATGTGTATTTATACAAAGTCACATAGACTGAGAGTGGTCTACACAATGACCACAACAGAGAAGAACACAATATCCAAAGATATCATTTCTTATCTGGGTGGGGAACCTGTGGTCTCCAGGCCACATGTGGCCTTCTAGGCCCTCTTGACTAAGTTCAAGTTTTACAGAACAAATGCTTTTATTAAGGGGATTTGTTCTGTGAATTTTGAAGTCAAAGGGCCAACTTGAGGGCCTAGAGGGCCACATGTGGCCTTGAGGCTGCAGGTTCCCCACCCTGTTGGATCAAAGTCATGATTGATCTAGATTTATAAAATTGAGATAATTAAGAGCCCCTGTTATACAGGGTTTTTGTG
The DNA here is from genome assembly GCF_028372415.1 of Notamacropus eugenii. Lineage (NCBI taxonomy): Eukaryota > Metazoa > Chordata > Mammalia > Diprotodontia > Macropodidae > Notamacropus > Notamacropus eugenii. The sequence goes on along the minus strand of NC_092877.1, from coordinate 123,424,909 downwards.
AGGATCAAGTGAGATAATATGTGCTAAGTGTTTTACAGTGCTCAAAACACTATAAAAATGTGAGTGATTATGGTTATTGTTAATGGTATTCCAGAAGAAAAAGCATTCATCCCTCCTCTCACTGAGGCAGTGGTGGACTCTAAGTACCAAATGAGTCATCTGAGGTCTTACATAGTGAAAGTATTTGGATTTAACTGTATTTCTTGGTTACCCGAAGGGCTCTGTTGAGGTTAAGGTTCTGAGAAGAGAGCAAGGAGGGGGAAAGTCATTTTTTTTAAATTGTTACTAGAGCGCAAAATGCTACATTGGAATTAAATATACAAAAGATGCCAGGAAAGGCGGTATGCTGGTCACAAGAGATCACACTGCAGAAAAGTTGAAAGATCACTGAACAAGGAGTCTGGAGACCTGGATTCCAATCCATATTTCTTTTTTCTATCAATAGCTGTGAGAAAATGGACAAGTTGACTTATTTCTCTGAGTCTTTAATAGTAAAATAGAAAGAATAATGCTTCTACAACTTGCCTTGTTATAAGGGAACAGTTTATAAACCTCAGAGGTCTATATAAACATTGAGTTTTTATTATCATTTTTATTGGATTTTTGGTTATTGTTTTATTATTTTTGATTTATTTTTGATTTATTATTTATTATTGTCATTATTTTATTATTATTGAGAAGCAGTATGAGGTAAGTAGATAGGTCTTCCTGATACTGAGATCAGTGATCTCTCTCGCACTCAAACTGGCTGCACATATTTACCCTGGGCAAGTGATTGAACTTCTCAGTGTCCTAGGCCACTCTCTAAGAATTGCGGAATAAATGACAGTCTGCATTGGTACAAATTCCTTCTGCAGGTGTCCCCTACACCATTAAAATCAGAGCTCTCTACTCCCCCCCCACCCCAACCCCCTCACTCCCCAGCAGAAAAAAAAGAATTACTATTATAATGAAGCAATGGGACGAAAGGAATATATGGTCCCTTTCTGATCTAAAATTCTTTGAGATCTAAGAATCTTTCTCTAATTCATATGGCACCTATCTTCTGTCAGAGAAGTGATAGACTCAAAAAGTGAAGAATGAGACATGCATATTTGAACATGACCTATGGGGAAATACATTTTGTTTTATTGTGCTTTTTTTTTTTTTACAAGGGTTTTGTTCTTACATATCTTCACTGGGGAAATGGGAGTTCGAAAAAGAGGAAGTAAACACTTGTTAATTTAAAAAAAAATGTTTTTAATTGTATGGTAATTAGAAATCATAGGAAATAGATGTTTGGACTTTTGATTTCACACATATAGAGAACTACTGGCAAGGAAACTCCCTCTACCAAAGCAAATGGATAATTACTTTTTAATGTATAGTCTTAGAGAAATTTTGATTTATTCAAGGTCATACAGCCAGTATGACATGGGATTTAAACCCAGGTCACTTTGACTCTGAGGTCAGCTCTTTATCCATTATTTCATTTTGTCTCTTAGCTTCTAATTCTTTATATGAATATGTGTGTATAAAATGTATGTATATGTAATATAGATCATATAAGACACATGCTCTTAAATAATTCATTCTTAAAGATAATCCTTTCTGCCCCCCTTACCTCACTGTAGACATTAGGGTTAGAATTATCCTGAGAAATGACTCTTGCTTTGGAAAAAGGTCATCATCACCACTGAATGGAACAGGTCAAGAGAATATTTTCCCTCATGGCTAAGTAGTCTTTTGATAAGACCAGTCAAAGAGATGTAATTAATGGCAAAATACTTTTCCTTCTTCTTTCAACAAATGGAATCTTCAACTGCTCCTCACAAGACTTTAAGAGGGAAAAAAAAATAAATTAAACCCAAAAAGAGAGGTAGAAGGGAAGTTGTGACTCCCAAAATGGGGAAAAACAATTTAAACTATTTTGGCAAAGCTAAAAATGAAACAAATATTGAAACTTGAATTTTATGAACTTTAAAAAGACTAAGTTGTCCCCATTTTTCCCTCGTGAAAGCTCAGACTTACAGGTGGATGAAGGAGACTGACTGCAGAATTGTGTGATCCAGTAGGTTAAGTGGTAGGTAGGAGATAATAGAGGATAAATTGCTAGCAGATGTTGTTGTCAGTTCATGAACGGACACTGCCAAATCAGTATAGGCTATTGGGATATCAGGATAACAGAAATGACTTTCTCACTCTGATTGGATGTTATCATTCCATGCAGAGGAAAGCTAGCAAGCTATTTGCAACTTCTTGCCCAGCATTGCTGAAATAATGAACTTGAATAAATTAGAATTATAAACTAAACAGAGGTAGAATTGTGGGAAAGGTACAAGGATGAATGAGGAGATATTGCTCAATGCCAAAAATGGAAATTAATGAATCTAGAAATTTTAACAGCATTGTTATTATTTCATTATTTGCCTACTGGGAAGGCTAGAGAATTCCAGAATTATGTATTTAGCCTCTTTCTTTAAAAATATTTCTATTTTTAACGTGTCATTAAAAATTAGGAAAATTTCAACATATTCACAGGACCATAGATGTGAAGATATTTCATCATCCTTGGTTGGTCCCTTTAATGTCAGGCACAGGTGAGCTTTCAGACACAAACTCTCAAACATAATCCTACCAACTAGCCTAAGATCAACCTTCCTAAGGGGCCACCAAACCCTGACAATCTCCCCAGTTCAGAATCTTCAGTTTTATCCCTCCAACATCATACAGTGCACAGATAGGGATGACCAATGTGATTCTTTTGTCCTGCCAGCACAGAGAACAAGATTTACTTTCCTTAGACCAGTGTCCTATGAAATTGGATCAGAAATTAAATACAGACCCACAACAAAGGGGAGAAGAGTTTCAAGCACTAAATATTGCAAGGAGGAAGGTGCTGTGTAAGCAAACAGATACACACATGACCTTAAAAGCACTTTTATCTCAGAGTCATGCCTTTACAAATACCCTCCAGCATACCTGGAGCATGACCTTGTTTTCATAACTAGCATAGAAAGAAATTTTATAGCTTTATAGTTGATAGTGCAAATTCACTTCCAGATGGAATGAATGGCCCCCCCAGTGACATTGCTTCACATTTGGGGCATGACCTACATATCAATCATGATCAGGAATCTCCAAGTTCAATGGGTGCAGTCTTATAAGTCTTTTCTTTGGCCATAGGTAGGTGCTGTTATTAATAGGTCAAGATACTGAAACTGAAAGAGATTAAAGAAGTTCATAGAAAAACACAACTAGTAAGTGCCTAAGGGAAGATCTGAACTCAAGTCTTCCTAAATGGATGTCCATTGCCCTATGTACTACCAAGTAATAGTGGGTATGACAGCTTGGAGTTCCAGTCAACCAGTGCCTTATTTTCATTGATTCTATCCAATTCAACAAACAATCTTTAGGCATCCATTATATTTAAGAACCTGTTAAGTGCTGGGGCTACAAAGACATTTTGTTTAAAAGCTCCTTCCTTCAAGAAGCTTCCATTCTACTAGTCAATATTGGTAAATGTTAACAAGTATTTCTTCACCGAAAGTGAATCTTTTCCCAAAATAATCTTTTGTCCAAATTCCCTTCTGTATCTTAATTAGTTAATTAAGTGAATAGTTTTGGAAATTCTGGGATGATGGAGTCAGTCTTATTTAATTATGTAAGTGGAAATAAATTCATTTTTCTCATTTAAAAATATTCACCATTCTTCCTCCCCTCCCTTCAAATCCTGAGTACCTCAGAAACAACTGAACTAAATACGTTAGCTAGATAATTTAGTCATTTGCCTTAAAAAAAAATACATGCCTAATCAAATGTGCACTTTTGTCTCTATGTATGAGTTTATACCAGTGTGTATGTCTGTGTACTTAAAAGGTATGACTGGAAAAAGGGGAGTTATTTTCAAGTGCTCATTCTGCCAGATGATCACTGGGGTACTTTCCAACTCTGACATTCTATGATTCTATCCCTTCATGCTTCAAGAAAAGAAAGAAGGAAGTACAGAGGGAGAGAGAGAAAGAGAAAGAAGGGGGAGAGGAAGGAAGGAAGGAAGGAAGGAAGGAAGGAAGGAAGGAAGGAAGGAAGGAAGGAAGGAAGGAAGGAAGGAAGGAAGGAAGGAAGGAAGGAAGGAAGGAGGGAAGGAGGGAAGGAGGGAAGGAGGGAAGGAGGGAAGGAGGGAAGGGAAGAAGGGAGGGAGGGAGGGAGGGAGGGAGGGAGGGAGGGAGGGAGGAAGGACTTCATCATCTCAAATAGCAAAACTAAAATCTCAGATATCTGATTAAGACTTTCAGGTCTGGTCTTCTTTGGCAATGAAGGATGAACATACACACATGCACACAATACTAACATAAAAATAACTAGCATTTGTATAGCACTTTAAGATTTACAAAGCACTTTACAAATATATCATTTTATCCTCACAACTCTAGAAGGTGGGTTCTGATATTGTTCCCATTTTACAGATAAGGAAATAGAGGCAGATAGAGGCTAAGTTAAATGACTTGCCTAGAATCAGTCAGAAAGCATTTGTTAAACACTTAATACATACCAGCCATCTAGAAAGTGTCTAAAACTGAATTTAAACTCAGGTGATCCTGACTTCACATCTCCCATTCTTTCCACTGTGCTTTCTGGCTGCCTAGTAAAATGAAAGGAAACAAGCATTTAATCACTTACTATTTGCAAGGCACTAAATTAAATGCTTTACAAATATTATCTCATTTTATCTTCACAGCAACTGTGGGAGGTAAGTGCTATTTTTATCTCTATTTAATAATTGAGGAAATTGAGGCAGAGAGAGATTAAATGAATTGCCCAGGGTCATACAGCCAATAAAGTCTAAAACAAGATTAATCCAGTCTAGCTAAGATAAAAAATGAAGGAAATGGTTAACAATAGTCAGTTAACCTCATTTATGAAGAAAGGTAAATGAGACATTGAGTATACAAAATCCATTTTGAGACTTAAACCACCCAAAGTGGTTGCTTATATTGTTGGTATGCTGGGGGGTTTTTAATGGCCATTCACTTCTTTCCTTTGTGTTATATGATTACGCCTAATCTTTGAAGAACAGCCATTATTGAACCAAGTGACTACATAACAAGGTGTTAATTTGGTAACTACAAAGCTGAGGGTGGGAATCCTGAATCTTGATCAAGCTTTTGAATGTATTGTAAGTAGTCTGAAAATGTCTGTGCTCTTTCTCTATTTCTCCACATTGAATTGTCCTTTACTTGAACTCCAGCCAAAATTTGGTCATTTATCTCAAAACTACATGCCATTGTCAATTTGATTTTTTGTCTGTTTGTTTGAAAATGGGACCTTTTATCTCATTTATTTTGCTTCAATTTTCCTATACTACCACAATTGGAATCATTAAGGGTATGTGTATCATAAGCCCACACAGTATTAAGAGAGAGAAGGAAGAAAAACTGAGGAGAGGGGGGAGAGAGAGAGAGAGAGAGAGAGAGAGAGAAAGGAAGAGAGGGAGAGAGAGACCCTCTATTAATAGCCAAGTCTTTGGACCTCAAAATACCAAACATCAACTCAAGGGGAAAAAAAATGTTAACAGTTGCCAGTGCAGTCTAGGCTCCCTTAATTTCATGCACTGTGACTTCAACCATTTCTCCATTTCTCATTTTATTTCTATAAAAGTAGCTTCATTTAAAAACAGGGAAACTGCATTTCATGCTCTTCAGTTTCATTAGAATTCAACAAAAGGCACCCGCCCAAAAGGCTCTTCTCCTAATTAAAATAGCTACGGCCTATGAAAATATTGAAATGATGACTCAGAAAGGAACCTGACACTGTATATTTTCTAGAGTTTTATTATTATCATGGCATAAAAAGGAAGGTACTGGAAATTAAGATCTGAAATTGCAGGCTGAAATATGTGACGGAAAGCAGAGAGGGAAAGCCCTCTGTGTTCATAAGGTCCTTTGTAGATGTTTGGAAAAAGCAGGTAACAAGGTTCTCTGGCTTTGATTCTTCATTAAGAGAAACACATTGCAGTTCCTCCCAGAAAAAGGTTCCTTTACAGGATATTAGCCAAGGAAAAGGGCTGTCAGAAGCCCATTTGTTATAAATAAATTCCAGAAAATTTGACTGCTGAGAGAGTCTTCATCATAATTCAACACACATTCTAGCCCATGTTGGCTAATGGGCACTTGAGATAAAGTGTTACCAAGAATAAAGGTTGGTAAAATTTAATATGTTATTCTTTCCCTCCAGGACCTGTAAAATATGCCTGCTTGATGGACAGGCACCTCTTACAAAGTAGGCAGAAGACTGATACTCTTCCCAGAGACTAATACAGGAAAAGACTATTCTAGTTGGGTTTTTAGCCCTACTTTGAAGATATACTGAGATCACTATCTAAAACAAAGACAGTCTAGTGATTCACAAGCAGAGTTTTTCTTTATGACTTTCATTTCCTTTGTATCCAAATCATCAGCCACTTGGCCAGATTCAGTAAATTAATAGATAAAATGACATAGGGGACTGAGTGCTGCCTGGCAGACCTAAATTTGAGTCTTGCCTGAGGTACTTCCTGCCTCGTTGTGTGTTCCTTAAAGAATTAGGCTACTATATTTTATGTTCCTAACTGGAATAACTAACAAGATAGCAACAATAAAAGCCAAAAAAAAAAAGATCCAGATGTTTCGTATTTGGTAACATTAAAATGTAAGATTTTATAAAACAAATAGAAACATATACATTAGTAAATTTAGAGAATTTTTTAAAAATTGAAAATGGAACACTTCTTCATGGGCTGCTTTTCCACTGAGATAGATTGACCTATAAAGTTCAAGAAAATGTGAATGAGTTTCCTCTACCATTCCTCACTATGTTATTTGTATAAGACTGCTAATTCTAGGAGAGATTATCAGATGGTTTGTAGGGTACCAAAGGAATTTTAGAATCCTTCTTAAAGTAAAAAACAAATCTCAAGAAGGGACCCCAGTGGTTTTACATTATTTATATATCTTGAGTTGAAAGATATGATTCTTCAATCATCCTGGCCCCTCTCCTGCTGCACTGTCTAGGAACACTTATGACTTGTGTTGCCAATAGCTGTTTGCATATAGGTATAAGGTAGTATTTTAGAAATATCAGGTCATTCGATCCATTTTGAAGGGGTTTTTGGTTTGTTTTTTTGTCGTGAGGCCAGAAGGCTAACGTGATTTGGGATATTACACCTTTTCAGTAATATAATTTGCCTTCGATTTTTTTCTTTCATTGTTGTTCATGGAACACAGCTAGCCCTGTCCAATGATACTTTTAACTGAAACAACTGTATGAAATGTATGGGGATCAACTGTATACACTATTTTGCTGCCAGATGCAACAAAAAACTAAAGCCTGACAATTGTAAATCCTCAGTATGTACATTTGTTTGCATGGTCAACTTTCAAAGTTCAGTCTAAGAAAGACAAACACCATCAGACTATTTCTATCAAAGCAGGCAGAATTGCATTCAAAACTGAGCTCCTTTTGGGGGTTAGGCTGTACAATTTGTGGACCTTCCCAAGAGGGGCTAATGTCACTCCATCGTCACTTCACCCTTCTATAAAGAAAAAATAGCTCCAAGCCAGACCACCCCCAGACTAAGCAGACCTTCTCCAGCCTTGGATTGTTTAGAAAAAAGAAGCTTGATTAGAACACTATGAGCTTCCCTACTTTAAATGAAATTCCTTGCAAGCTTGGGTGGGAGCTGACTAGGACATGGAGAATCCATGCAATCTCATTATCAGTAATTTACTTATGATTAAAAATAATGAACTTATAGCCAAGACTTTGGAAGAAGAAGGGGTAGGGGTGGGCAAGCTCTGAATGTCCCTGAGATATTGTCTATTAATAATCACTTTTCACAGTAGCATGGTATTTCTACTCCTTCATCCAAATCTTGCTCTGTTGCCTCTTTGTGGCATGGAGGCTACTCTGGATTCTTGCAATTTGAGACAGCAGGACATAATCTTTGGACGGTTGCACTAATATTAAAAGTACAGAACCAGTGTCAGACTGTATTTACTGCAATGGAAACTGATCGTGCTATTATTTGGAATATAACTCACATATGAGAGTGAGAGATTCAGTAGAGTTTTGTTTAGTGTCTCTCAATAGGAAAGCAGCAAGTAAACTTTAGCCTGCTTTAAATGACTTTAAGTCATTTTAAAATTTAAAACTGGAAGAAACCCTAGAAATCTTCTAATTCAAACCTCGTATTACTAATGGAGACAAGTTAGATTAATGATGAATTAGTTGCTTTCTCTTATATCATTTTACAGTCATTTGTGAAGTAGGTGCTATTATTATCCCCATTTTACAGAAAAGAAAACTGAATCTAATAGAGACTTCCCCCAGGTCACACAGCTAATATCTGTGTCTTCTTGACTCCAAATCCTGGGCTCTGTCCACTCTACCATCTAGTTGTCCATGATTCACTTAGGTCCTAGCAGATCCTTAGAGAACGAAGGATTAACACAAGCCCTGAATGAGTAGCAGCTCCTCTTCTCTCCTCTCCTGTCCTTTCCTCTGGTGTTCTGCCCAGGGAAAAGTAAACTCCATGGCCAAAAACTGTCTTTTATCCTCTGGGTTTACTGGCTACATTTCTTGTTCAAAGATCAATTCACTCTGGAGCTCATACACTGCATACCCACCCACCTAGAAGAGAGTGGATGCAATAACGAAATAGTAATTGTTTCTCTTTTACCCAGGAACCCTGAGGGTCTTCCTCTCTCAGTTTGATTTTTTTTTTTTTTTATTAAAGGGGCCATCCCTTGAGTAACTTAAAGAAACCCATTCATTGAATGGGTGTATCTCACTGAAAGTAAGATTGCAATAAGACTTTGGCCTGAAACAGCCAGGGTCTTACATTGCATCCTGGGCCATCTCCAGTCTTCCTGATGAATATCAGGCCACTGTACCCAAATGGCTCAGGAGAAGTAAGTGAGGTTGGTGACTTTGCATGACCCTTCCTCACTCAAATCAAAGTCATCTGCAAGTCATGTCATCATCTTGATGTCATACTCCTCTTTGAGAATGAAGGACAAACACAAAACAAACATCTGTGACCCTGTTTATTCCTCTACAATATGGTGATAATAACAGCACCTGTCTTCCAGAACTGTTGCAATGTTCCAATGAGAAAATATGTTTAAAACACTTTAAAATATTAAATTGCTTTATATATGTTAACTACATAAGGGATATGTCCTATACTTATAATTTTAAAATCCTTCTTTGTCTGACTGAAGTTTTGTTATAATGAATGTTCCCTTAATTATTCAAAAATTGTTTCTACCACCTTAGAGTATTACACCTGATCTCCTAAGAAACTGTTTTTATTTTTTTTGGGGGGGTGGAGTAGAAAAACTTTTAAAAAGAAACTTTTTCAGCCCTCATCTTAGTAAACTCAACAACTATTTTCATCTGATTTAATGGTACTATTTTATTTTTCTGGACTCTAGATAACCCAAAATTATTTAATTCTAAATCTGAGACTAAGGATGTGCAACAAGATAACACAGAATAAAACCATGGGACCAAGAGCTGGAATAAATCTTAGAAGTCATGTAGTATCACTCTCCCATTTTACAGAGGAGGAAACACAGACTCATACAAGAGATGTGACTTATGCATGGGTACACAGGTAGTAAGTGGCAAAGCTAGCATTTGAATTCAGGCCTTTGGACTTCAAATTCAGCACATGTTCTACTGCATCAATCTGCCTCCCGCCAAAAAGAGATCATTACAGTCTTGTCTTTCCATTAGTCATACTAAAGAGATTCTTGACATGAGCACTATGATATAAATTTCAGGCCAAGTGAAGATCTCCAAAGTAGAAGTAGTACATATTTCGATTATCATGAAGTGTCAAGGCTTAGTTATACCAAAAGAGTTTTCAAGTGGAAGGTCCAAGTTCAGCACTAAAGTGTTTGGTTTTTAATATCTAGGACCTACTTCTGCTTCTTAATTAGTTTCATGATCTTGAGTAATTCACTTCTTCTATCTGGACTTCAGATTTCTCACCTGAGGAAGGTGTTCAGTAGAGTAGATTATCCTGATGGTCATATCTAGCTCTAGAGCCTAGAATTCTGTGCTTAATAAAAATAAGATCAGATAAATTACACCCCCAGAATTCAAACCAAAGGTAAAAATAGCTTCAGATTTTATGTTAATGTTGCTTATTTTTCCCCCTTTTTCTTTTAAGACATTTTTTGTTATATGAGGTGGAAGGGAAGAGATGTAAGGCAGAAATCTAGGTGATATAAAAAAGTATCTATGAAACCTATCTTTAAAACCATATGTTAAAGGTAGTATGTTATGGTGGTTAGGATGCTACACTTTAGAACCAGATTAAAAACTGGGCTCTTGTAGGTAGTAGTTTAGTGAACATGGGCAACCTGAATTTTGGTTTCCTCATTTATAAAATGAGGATCGTGATATCTATAGGCCTACCTCAAAGGTTGATCATAAGACTCAAACGAGATTGTGTATTAAAAAGGACTTTATAAGCCTTCAAGTACTATAGAAATGCTTGATCCTACCATTAGTCTTATCATGAGTATATTCACCACTGTCTAAGAACATAGAGCCTTGATTCCTGCCTCTCTCTCAACTTTCATATCCAATCTGTCACCAAGTGCTGTCGTTTCTACTTATGTGATCTCTCTTGTACATGTCCCCTCCTATTCTCTGACATTCTGCACACCCTGGTGCAATTCTCATTACTGTACTCTTGAACTATTGCAATAGCTTGATGGTTCTCCAGCCCTCAAGCCTCTCCCTACTCTACTCTGTCCTCTGCTCTGCCCTTACAGTGATCCACTTAAAATACAGGTCTGACCATGTGACTCTCTACCCCAACCTGATTCAATAAACTCCAGCGGTTTCCTCTTATCTCCAGGATCAAATTTTAAACCTTCAGTTTAGCATTTAAAGATCTTTATAGCCTGACCCTTTCTTACCTTTCCAGTCTTCTTACTGCCCCCTTCTCCCACATAGCTCTACAATCTTGGGACACTGGCTTCCTTATTGTTCCTCACACAAAAACTCCATCTCCTGACCATCCATTTCCATTAGCTGTCTACCATGCCTGGAATTCTCTCCCTCTTTATCTCTGTCTCCTGACTTCCCTGGACACCACAAGTCCCAGATAAAATCCCACCTTCTACAAGAAGGCTTTCCCAATTCCTCTTAGTGCCTTACCTTTGCTGATTACCTGTAATTCATGATATATATAGTTTATATTTGGTTGTTTGCATATTGTTTCCCCCAGGCAGGGACTATCTTTTGCACTCCCAGTTTTTAGCACAATGTCTTGCCCATAATTGGCACTTATAAATAATGCTTACTGGATTGACTGTAAGACAGGAGGACAGAAGGAACTATATACGTGTGCTAAAAGCATAGTTTTAAATGTGACAGAGCCACTAGATGCTTGATGAGGCCAACTCTAGCAGAGTATACTGTTATTGTACAACAAGCAAATGTTGGACAGCTCCTTTTTGGCCTGTGGAATTATATAATCATGGATCTGAAAGAGACTTTAGAGAATATCTAGTTCATCCTCCTTATTATAAAGATGAAGAGTCAGAAGTCCAGAGAGGAGAGGTGACTTACCCAAAGCCAGCCTGATTGCCATTACAGAGACCAGATTATGAATCTAGGTCCATCCAGTAACAATAGGTACAGTGCTCTTTTCTTGTCTGGCAAACAAGTACTTTAACACTTGTGCTATCTACTTCTTTAAGCTGCTGTAAAGAAAATATTTCATAAAACTTAAAGTTTTATAACTCTAGCAACCATTCTGATATTCAGATATAGAAGATACATCTATGTATTTACAGTCTTCCATCTCAAGAGATTCTTTCAGAGCTTCCTTCAAAGCACAGTTAAGGTCTACCTCCTACAAAAAAGCCTTTCCTAGTCCTGTCACTTTTTAGTACTTTCTCCCTCATAAAATTGCTTTGTATTCCTTTGTAGAGACCGTGTATCTATTTACTTCTTACTTCTTGTTTCCTTGTCCAATAGAAAGGAGACTCCTTAAGGGCAAGGGATGTTTGAATTTTTGCTTTTTGTATCCCTAGCATTATATAGCTAAATAAATATCTGTCAACTAAATCAAATGATAAAGCTAAATTTTTTGTCCTAAAAAAACTTATTTATAAATATATAAAACCTTTATATCTTTAACCTCTGTGACATGATAAAGTAATTTTTAGAAGTGTTTTCCCTTTCCCCATTCACTAAGTACAATTTTTTTGGAAAATTTAGTTGTCTGACTTGTAAGTTAAATTTATTATTTTTCTTTTCCACAGAAAATTTGAGGATATTATTTTCTTGGTCTAGGTCTGGCTGATCTTGGAGATTTTCCACCTCAGAAAGGCCCCAGGCTGCACCCCTTGGGTTAATCCTGTGATTGGAGCCATGGGTAAAGTATGACAGAGCTCAGCAGGCATCCAACAAGGACTTAGTGTTGTAAGAGTTAAAAAAGAACTGGCAGGATTGCTTAACTGCCTTTGCACAAGGGTAGGGGTTCTTATTCTGGTAGATGTTGGACAAGGTCTATGTCACATTCCACAGAAATGTAATTCCACAGAAATGAGATCAGGAATAGAAGAAGAGGAATCACATAACAGACAATAATGGTGTCTCTCAGGGCCATCCCTAAGGTAGACATGTTGACTGTAGAAGGCTAGACATTCCTGAATTCTTCATACATATGCATTTAGATACATGCTACTTAAATGTTGACTCAAAATCTTTTAACATCTACCTCTTTCCACAATGCAACCTCAATTGTGAATTAAGGTGACAAATAACCCTTCCAACAGTCAAAGAAAAGATATTTAATGGTACAACCTTGGCCAATCCATATTCTAAGTTTTCTCTGCCAATGGCATCAAACAAAAAACTTTCATGTATACTAAAAAGTCACTTGAAAATATATCTTGGCATTGCATTTCAAGTTATATACAGCCTCAAGACAAAGATAGATTCCAAGTAACTCAGAATTGGGAACACAACCTAAGCTTTATTTGTCTCTGTGTCCCTGGAAAAGATGGAAAAGGACTGAAATCAAGCAAAACAGATGGCTGAGTGGGCCTTGTGAATCTCATCTATCCCTGAGAAGTTAAGAAGTCATTACAGAATCTTTAAAGCACAGAAATCTGTTTTGTTGTTCTTTAAAAATATTTCCAACTCTTTGTTCTACCTGAAATTATGCAGCTTCAAATTTTCTCCCATAAGATCATAGAATTGCTGTCACATAGAAGTCAGTTTTCCTTTGTTCTACACAGTCCCAAAAGGGTAGAACCAGAAGTAATAGGTGAAAGTCGCAGAGGGGCAGATTTCAATTTGAAGATAACTTTCTAACAATGAAAACTTTCCCAAATGGAATGGTTAGCCTCAGAAGAGAGCTGGGGGATTCTTTGTTGGCAGTGCTATAGAGGGTATTTTTTATGATTTATAATGATGGCATGTCCCAGAATATCATAATTTATCAGGGTGAAAGAGATTTTCTTGTTCATAAGAACAACATACTCTGGTAATTTTAGAAATCAAAATTAAAACAATTCTCAGGATTCACTTCAACACTGTAGATTGTCAAGGATGACAAGCCATGGAAACAGTCAATGTAGGAAGAATTGAAGGAAAATAGGTATATACTAATACACTGGTAGTAGGACTATGAATTGGTTCATCTATTCTGGGTGTCAGTTTGGAATTATTCAACCAAGTGACTAAATTACTCATACTTTTTATCAAGATATCCCATTATTGGGTACATACTTCAAGGAGATCAAAGACATAAATAAAGGTCCAACACACACCAAAATAATCTTAGTAGCACTTTCTATGGTAATAAAGCCTAGAAATAAAATAGATGCTCATCTATTAGGGAATTTTTCAATCCCCTTACATCCTATTACTTACTAAGTCACTTCATCCCATTCACCCTTGGATTATTATAACCAGGATCTCAAGATTACTAACAATTATTTCAGTTTCTTAATATTTAAAAAAAACCATAGACATTCTACTATCTGACCTCTTATTACTCTGTCTTTTCCTATGACTTAACCCAGACCTGCACAACATACAGCTTGCAGACCACTTTCAGCTGCCAAAGGACTTCAGGTGGCCAGCAAAAACTGTACAGATTGTGAAACAAAGTAAAACTGTAATGAGTGTTTTATCTGTGCCCCACTTAACTCACCTTCCACTCATCACCACTGTGCCCATCATATAACTTGGCGGGTAGGTTGCCACTGCTCACTGTCTCCTGTTTGTCAGAGTGGCAACCAACCATTGTCAGTCTGTCTCTACTCTGAGAGGAATAATTTTATGATAAACAAACATCTTAAGTAATAAGTGTAACTAATTGATATTAATTGAAATATTCCTTTTTAAAATATGCTTTTTTTGCAAAATAGTTTAATCATTAACTATACCTTTATTTAGAAAGTGAGCTGCTAAAAACCTATCTGTGCCCAAAGAAGTTGAGCCTATTTTCATTTTGGCCCCTACCTACTGCAAACTGTGCAGGTCTGCCTCAACCCCTCATAAACTAATCCTTCACCCTCTCTGCCCTTACTCTGGCTATATTCTTCCTTTCCAATTTTGGCCCAATCATTAGTCAAACTAACTCCACACTGTCCTCTACCCCTGAATCTCTCGTGAATCTATCCTACTCCTATCCTATCTCTGATTATCCGTCAAACTTCTGCCCTGCATTATTCTTACTATCCACCTCCTCTGCACTTTCTCAAGGTACTGACCAATGCTGGAGACAGTCATACAACCAATCTGTTGTATCTGACCCAGTGGATCATTCTCTCTTTTTTGAGTATCTCTCTTCTTGGGCTTTCTTTGACACTGTCATTTCTCCTTCTCCTTATCTAACCACATCTTATCAGCCTCTTTTGCTGGATTTTTATCCATATCATCCCCCTCAACTGTATCCATTTCCCAAGGCTCTAAATGGAGTCATCTTTTCTCTCTCTTTACTCTTTCTCTTGGTGATCTCACCAGCTCTGTTTAATTTAATTTTCATTTCTCTGTAGAGATTGTGATCTCTCACAGATCTTTATATCCCACCCAAGATTCACTCACCCTCACCCTACATCTCCAATCAGTTGTCAAACCTGGCTATTTCTACTTCTATAACATCTGTGAGCTGTTTGTGAGTAGAGATTACTTCAGTTATTGTATTTCTATCCCCAGTTCCCAGCACAATGTTTTGCACATATTAATTATGACAGAAATGCTTGTGGATTCATTGAATAAATGGTTGATAAAAACTGGAATATCATTGTATAGTAGGAAAGGAGGACTATGGGGACTTTAGAGAAATATAGAAAGAATTATATGAACTGATACAGAGCAAAATGGTACCAAAAAAGCAAAACATGTGCCACTTTAACAGTATAAATAAAAGTACCATTATAAAAATCCAAATTCTGAGCAACTAAAAAAACAAGAATGTTCCAGGAGAAGAGATAACAAAATATGCCTCCCTCCTCTCAGTAGAGAGGTAAGGCATAATACTTTAATGTATTTAATCATTGGGTCATTTGTTTATGCTTAATTGGTGTTTTGGTTTGTGTAATGGAGAGAATTCAATTCAGGGGCAGAAGGATGTATTTACAGAAATGACGGTTGTGAAAAACAAGTGGCATCATCATATCCCTGTTTTCAAAAAGACAAATGTGTCATTTTAATTGAACATTTTGTTTTATTAGCCCAAACAAAAACACTAAGCACTCTAGTCATCAGTTTTATTAAATTCATAGGAAGGAAAAAGGATAAAATATAATTATTGTCTCTGCAACATTTCTAATTCCCGAAAGAACAAAGGAAAGAAGAAATAAAAGAATTGTTGAGAAATAAAGGCCTATAACATAAAATACAATCTCCCCCTACCCTCCAACTAGTTATCGATAGCATTTGTTATGTAGAATCCTAAATGTTAAAAGGAGAAAAATACAATTCACGTGATCATGTGCTTCCCTTCTGGTACAGAAGAATTGCCTTCAGTGTATTTTTCTAGTGCCTGGTTCAGCCTTGTTTCAAATGAGTTAGACCATGAAGCTTCCTCTACCTCCCTTGAAAGACATTTTTTTTTCCATTTAATATATCTCATTATTCTGAATTCCTCTAGATATTCAGTTTCAAGTTTTCTTTGCTCAGTTTCATCAAGTTACAGACTGCCATTCTAAGAATACCAAGGCACAATGGCCCAAATCTACACATTCAGAGGTGGAAGTCATTGTTGACTTGAGTTTTTGTTGGTTTTGTTTTATTGGTTGTTTTTATTAACCTATTAACTACATTTATTTTAGTGGCAGAGTTTAGGAATAGATGCTGAACTTCTTACGAGGAAAGGCCTGGATCACATAGGGAAATGGTATCTTGATTCAAAAGGCAAAGGCAATAATGCCAAAACAGCTGAATCTTGGACATAGGTTACTTAGAAAACTGAAAGCTCCTAATCCAGCCACTGCCCATTAGAGAATAGTCTAAAATTAACTGGCAATGTCTTCTTAATGGTGAAATCTATGTCTTCCCAGCTGCAGAGATGGAATCAGGGTCTTACCAAGCCTCAGAGTTAGTTTCTCTACTGTGATTAGATAGTTTACCATGCTTATGAGCTCAAATGCTCTACTATATATAGTAGCATATAATATGGCAGTGCATAATTGACTTCAAATCACAGGAAACCTGCTCAGCTCATGCCCTGCCATGAGCAAATAAAGTTTAAAGTGCAATCAGGTGTCTTGATACGGAATCTCCATTCTCTGATTACTTCTGAAGAGACTGATGCTTTAATGTCAAATCATCATTCCATGTAAGAACCCTTTTTTTCCATTAAATATTCTTCATAATACATTAAAATAAGTTAGATATGCATCTGAATTCCTAGGTGCTCCATAATTAGGAGACTATATCTTATCTAATGAAATAGTTTGCTGTAGTAGATAGAAAACTGAATCTAAAGTAAGTAAGATTTGACTTCAAATTTTGCCTCTGGTTGTATTAGGAAGAGTAGAAGGATATATATTGGCCAAGTTATGGTGTTTGAGAGTTATTGCTGAGATGTGAAAGTTCTTATTGATAATTCCAAAATGTAAAGAGGTGCTAGTTGCCTGTAGAAAAGAAATCCTTCATTTGGTGATCTTGAGGCATCATGTTATTTTGGACAAAGTATGGAATATGGAGTCAGCAAGATCTATAATCCTAACTATCACCTTTATTACGAGACTCTGGGCATTTCACTAGCCTCTCTGAGTCTCATTTTCCTTATCTGAAAAATGATCCTAATAATACCTGTTGTTTCCATCTCATAAGGAGTTTCAAACACCTAACGACTGTATGTGTTAGATAATAGCATGTAGGTAAGACATCATCCAACACAATCCTTTGTACACATGGAATGAATGAATAAATGGGCTATGTTTTTGAATGGACTAAAATTTTTTCTATGAAATCCTAAGATCAAGAAAATTAAATCCTAGCAGGACAAAATGTGAGCTTCATCCTGGGTGAGGGGGACAAGAGAGCTATATTTTTATTCTAGTTTTACCTTACAGCTTTGTTTGTACTGTTTCTCCTGTCCAAAATCCTGCTACTTATATAAATTCAACTCCATTTTCAAGGATTTAATAGAGTCCTAGATAGTCTAACAAAACCTTCACTGGCCACTCTAGCCTCCAGCCATCTTCTCTCCTTCCTGGGAATCCAAAAAGAGCACCTAGAATCTGTTTCTCTTAGTTAGCACTGTATCACTTTGTTTTTTTAGCTATCATTGTATATGGAATTGCTTGACTACCCCCATAGATTTTGAGTTCTTCGAGGGCAGAAACCATATTACATATTCTCTGTGGTTATCATGGTATTTTGCATATAGGAAGTATTCAAGTAATATTTATCAATTGATTGATAAAAATTAAACTACTCAAGCCCTCAATGACATATTTTTATTTTTTACTAGATCTGTGACCGTATCAATATAGGAACCCTTTGCCCCATCCAAACATTGTATTGGCCCAAGGAATATAAATTGTCCAGTTTGTGATGGGCAATAATGCTAGTCCTGGAGAAGGGCAGCAGCAAGGTGTGACACAAAGGACAGAGAACTTAGCAACTTTTTAAAAATGAAGTGAAAACAGTTGGGACCTCAGTTAGACGTATTATGCCATGGGGGTAAGCAGTGTTTCTTTGTTAGTCCCTTTGGGCAAAGCATCCAAGCTGTGGAACTACTCTGTACACTGAAGACAAGCTTATAATAAGGTTCTCTTTCTTGGTATTTCCTTAACTAACCACTCTCCCCTTAGATGGGCTATCATTCAAGAATCCTTTCATTAACTATAGGCTATGTGCCGAGATACAAAGACAAAATTAAAGCATTCCTGCCCTCGTGGAGCTCATATTCTATAGGGGAAAACAATGCATACATATGTATTTATATATTAAATATATGCAAAATATTTATTATGCAAGGAGAGGGCATTTTTGGAGATCAGAAATGTTAGATGCTAAACATGGTGTTGGAGTTGAGTTTTGAAGGAAACTTGGGATAGTAAGAGGTGAAGGTGAGAAGAGACTACATTCCAGATATAGGGGGCAGCTAGTACAAAGGCACAGAAGTGGGAAATGGCATGTCAGGTGACTATTAGTCAGGTGATTATAAGTTGCCACAAAAGAATGGCAACTTGGCTGAATCAAACATTGTCTAAAAGAGATTCATGTGCACCAAGATTGGAAAGGTAAACCCCTCACAAATCAGAATGCCTTTACAATGAACAACAGTATTGTTTATTTGTTTGGGAATTTCAATCCACTTTTCAGTCCATCCAGTGGTCTTCATCTTCTGCCAGTACATACATACATACATACATGTATATATATGTCCAACTGACTTGACAAGATTCCCATAGTTCTGCCTCTATCTAGCCATCCTTTATTCTCAGGAGGTGCAAGAAAAAGTATTTGAAGTGAGCATCAAGGTGAAAATATATATATATATATACATACATATGCATGTATATGTAAAATGGCACAGGAACCTGGTCTTGGAGGTAGCAGTACTTATATATTTTAATTTGGGGTGATTTGAATGAAGAGGCTCTCAATGGAGTCTCAAAATACTAAAGAATTCATCTGTGACCTTAAAATTGGTCACTGGGGAGAAAATAATATCTTATCTCAAAACCAGAAGTGATAATACAGTGTTCCACTTTCTTTCCTAACTGTTCTTTCCATGAACTGCAAAGAGGTAGAGGGCAGATATACTGTCCATACAGGGGGAAATATGAAAACTCTGAAATCAATTATTGTTGGAGCCCTGTTGCTAGGTGACTATTCTGAGTTTGCATGCTTACTGAGGCACATTGCTACATAGATGGGAAATCCAAGGGAAAGCAATATTTCATGAGTTCATCCCTTAATGAAGAAATAGAATTATTGTAATTTTTAAATGAACAAAGAGAAAGCAATATTTCACAAGTTCACCCCTTAATGAAGAAACAAAATTATTGTAATTTTTAAATGAATATAAAGAAGAAACTGAACTAAAATAGATAAATGCATAAAGGAATAGATACATAAATTATATATACATAGGTATGAAATTGAGTAGAAAATAAAAGAAAAGCAAAATGTTCTACAAGAGGTCAAAGTCTCCAGAGTGTGGAGTTGGATTTGGCAAAGAGTAACGATAGACAGTTCCCTCGTTGTTATCCTCTTCCCATACGTGTGATTTTGTCTCTGAGGTTCCCAGAACAGCTGCCATGAAACTTTTTTATTTGTAACACCTGCCAGGGAGTGAGTCACTGGGGAAGTGGTAGTGGTGGAGGAGGGGGGGTGGGTCAGGTGCTGATAGTCTTTTTGACAGAGAGAAGGCCCAGGCCGCTTTTGGTGACAGTCTTGTGTCATATGGATAACATGTGCTTAAAAAGGGATGGGGAGGAAAAGGACTGTGCGGTGGAGGCAGACACAAAAGTTTTACATAGAAGTGAAAAGAAGGAGCTGTCAGATGTAGGAAAAGGTCAGGAATTCAGTTAAGCCATAGCCACAAGGCAACATGAGGCCACCATTGACCTCATTTATTTTGATTTCCATTTCAAAGGATAGTGGAAAAAGTAACTCAGTAATACTGTTGTCTAATCTTCCTACCCTCATTTCCAAACTGTCTCTAATCTCAATTCCACAAATATTCAGTGGATGGTATTAGTATTTCAAAAAAAAGAGTAATATAGCAAGTGACTAATGATTTCAAAAGGAGAGATTCAGAAAGTTTATTTCTGTAGATCAGGAATTCTTAAGCTGTAGTCCATAGATGCCCTCAAAGGGTCCATGGATAGATTTCAAGGGATCCACAAATTTCATTAGGAAAAAAAATAATGCATCATTATTTCACTACAATTGATTACTTTTGTAATCTGATTTATTTCATTCATTTAAAAACATTATTATGAGAAGGGGGCCATAGAATTTGTTAGATTTTCAAAAGGGTTCATAATACAAAAAAGAATAAGAACCAGTGCTCTACATATACAACTCAAGGAACCTAGACTGAAAATCCTTCTAAATGCCAGACACCAGGCAGGGTAGTGGGGAAACAAAGTCAAGACACAGTTCTCAAGAAAAAGTGCAGAGCAAACAATAAGACTGTCATCTGAAGAGGACAAAAGAAAAATCCTGGGGAAGTAGAGTCAGAGAATGATATTGCAGGCTCTAATGTGGATTCATGTGAAGTAAGAAGACTTGGGTTGAAATTCTGTCTCTGCAACTTATTTAGATAGGACCTTTTACCTCTTTGTGCCATAATTTCCTGATGACAGAGAAATATAAGCTCTTTGATAGTAGAAAATGATGGTTGTTCTGGGTTCCGTATGACCCATCCTTCCTGGGCTGTGAAAGGAGGAGGTGTTTGATAGATCATTCAAGTCAATCAACATTGATTAAGTACCTCCTATGTGCTAAGTTCTGAGAATACAGAAAGAGGCAAAAGATGGTCCCTATCCACAAGGAACTCCTCTACTGGAGGAGAAAACAAGCAAACAAATAAGTTATATATAAGATAAATAGGAAATAATTAACAGAGGGAAGGCACTGAAATTACAAGAGGTTGATAAAGGCTTCTTGCAGAAGATGAGATTTTAGTTGTGACTTAAAGAAAAACAGGGAAGGCAGGAGGGTTAGCATTCCAGGCTCGAGGCCAGTGTCACTGAATCAAAAAGTAAATGGTAGCAGTGAGGGGAGGTGGAGAAAGAATAAGAAAGGCTGGAAAGGTAGAATGGGACTAGGTTATGAAAGGCTTTAAATGTTAAATAAAGGATTTTGTATTTGATCCTGGAGGTATTGATAGGAAGACAGTGGAGTTTATTGAGTAGAGGATAATGTGGTTGACCTGTGCTTTAGGAAAATCACTTTAGTATTTGAATAGAGGATGAAATGGAATGAAAAAGGATTTGAAGCAGGTAGATCCACTAGTAGGCTCTCTCAATAGTCCAAGCATGAGGTGGTGAGAGCCTGAACAAGAATAGTTAAAGTGGAAGAGGAGAGAAGAGGGTGTATTGTTACAAGATCAAAAAGACAGGTCTTGGCAACAGTTCTGATATGAATAATTAGAGATAGTGAGGAGTCAAGTATGGCATCTATGTTGTGAGTCTGAGGGTCTGGGAACAACATGTTGCCTCCTAAGGTAATAGGAAAGGTAGGAGATGGGGACTGATGAGGGGGAAAGGTAATGAGCTAAGTTTTAGACATGTAGAATTAAAGATGTCTATTGGACATCCAGTTCAAGATGTCTGAAAGACTATTGGAAGTATGAGGCTGGAAGTCAGCAGAAAGGTTAAGTCAGGATGGATATCTGCATGGAGATGGCAATTATGGTCAATAAATAAAGTAATAGAAAAGAAGAGAGCTCAGGACAACACTCTTATGGTTACAAGGATTCAGCAAAGACTGAGGAGTGCCCAGGTAAGTAAGAGGAGAACCAGGAAAGAGGGGTGTCCTTGCAAATCTAGGGACAAAAGATTATCAAATACAGAGAGTAATTCATAGCATCAAAGGAGGCAAAGAGGTCAAGGAGAACAAGGATTGAGAAAAAGTCATTGGATTGACCAATTCAAGAGATCACTGGCTACCTCAAAAAGAATATTTTGTGCACAATCATGAGGTCAGAAGCCAAAATATAAAGAAGACAGTTGATAGAGAAAAAGTGGGGGTACCTATTTAGAAGACCTTTTCAAGGCCACAAAAGGATGAAAAGATATAGGGTGATAGTGGGGATAGAATGATCAAGTCAGGGTTCTTTAAGAATGAAGAAGTCAGTAGACAGGGAGAGATTGAAGTGACAGAGTGGGGAGGACAGAGGGATCAATCTCTTAGAGGAAATAGGATGGAATGGGATTACTTAAACTGGAAGAGGGCAATAGATGATGTTGAATTGCTAAAATGAGAGAATTAGACTGGAAGGCTTCTACTGTCCTTTTCAATTTTAAATTTGATTATCCAGAATGACCCTACAGTAATCCTCCCAGAGAGTACTCTAGGACTATGCTAAGCCACAGAGCCATAACTAAGGCAGGACAACAATGTCTTTGTGTCAGTGTGCTGAAATTTAGAAGGTATTGACAATGCTGCTCCATCTCAAGCCTTGCTTCATTCTTGCAGGAAACCTTACCCCAGGTAAGCTCCTCTGGCATCATCCTCTTCTTGCCCTAGGAGTAAAAATATCAAGTAATAACTCTGCTTGTAAGTAAATTTGTCCTCATTCTACTGGCGGTGTTTGCTTTAAGTGGAAGCAATGATAAGATCAAGCTATCCCAGGGATAGCTTGGGAAGTAGGGAGGCAACACAGAGGAGCCATTAGACATAGGATGCAGATCTTTTAGTAAGTAAGCACACTCTCTTATGAGTGAGAAAATGATCTCTCTGATTCAACTGAGAGAATAAGCCAGGGTTTAACTCATCTCTGACTTCCATCCCTGATGCCAGTGGGACATTCCTTCATAGTTCAAAATTTGCCTTCTTGTACCTATATTTATGTTAAAACTTCCCACTATTTATTCTGGCTCTTAAATCTGTGCACATCTGGGCACTAGCTAAATTCCAAGAGAAACCTAACTACTGATGAAATTTGGCTCAGCTCAACTCTCCTACTCACTTCTGATTTTCACCAGTCATACACAAATAAATATAAAGTGGAGTAAGATTCATCTTATGCACACCAGAACAATAGTTAGCTAACTTTTGCTCCCAAGACAAGAGTATAAAACCCATTCCTATCTCATCCTAATGGCATGGTATATTGGGGATAATAGATACATATTAATATCTACAGTACCTATATATAGTATGCTATATTAGTATATTTTTTCTGCACCCCTTTGTGTAGTGACAGCATATATCTCCCTTGCTTTGTCCTTGTTATGACTCAGACACTCACCTTTGTATGCCCAAAGGCATCCATAGAATCAAAAGAGCCCAGCTCCTCTTTCTATGGTAGATTGCAAGTGGGAGGACACGCCTCACTGGTAGAGATCAGGGCTTAGCCTCTGTCAACCTTGTTTCAGGCTTCACAACGTGACAGTAGAACAAAGGGCAGCAACCCCACTGGATTTCCAGCAGAGTCACTGTTGCCTCTCCCCTAGCATCAGCACTTGCAGGGTCAGAATTATGGTTATTGCTTTTCTTAAAAGACCAGTTCAAAATCCCAGAATAATAATTTGCCTCACAAGAATTTGCTCATTATGTACTTACTCCATCTCCTCTGCTCTTTCAAAAACCTTATTTTAGTTACAAGGCATGAAACAATCTCCCTGTATTACAAGAACAGGCCTTTTTTTTTCTGTTCCTGTGACTGCAAACAGAAACTCCTCATTCAAGAAGGAAAAGGTTATTAAGCTGAGCCAAGTTCTTTTTTATAATAAAATACAAAGATGGAGGAGCTGTGCCTGCTATCATAAGCGTGAGGCATGACATAAGAACTGGGAGCAACGACAGTCATCCCCTACCTTAGAGAGCTGTTGGAAAGCTCCTGGAATAATGCAAATTTTAAAGGTGTATATTAACGTTATTCTCATGCGTTAATTTCCTAACAATCTCATTTGCATTGAGGTGTTGTTTGTTTTTTGCTTTTTTTTAATTTGGTGCTTATCTTGTTATCTTTATTTTCCATATGAAATTCTACAAAGATGTCTGGTACGAAATCTGTAAGATGAGGATGTCTTCCAAGAGTCTAGCCAGCTTAAATCTATGATCCTCTGGATCATGAACTCTATTACCATCTGAGGAAATTGATAGTGAAATGCTTTCATATTTGTGCAGTGACATGGAAATACATTTGAGAGCAGTGTGGATAGCTACATACTTATTTATCCTTGATATTACTTTACATAAATGTTGTATTTACATATCTGTGATAGCTTCCCAAAGAATGAAAAATCCTTGAGGGTAGAGACTTTAGTGTATGTATGTCCCCAGCATATAGCACGGTGCCCTGTATATTTTCAATGCTTAATAAATACTTGATGAATTGCATTAAAGCAGAATGTAATCCCCTTTGAATGCCAGGACTCTTGCATTTTCATCCTCATGTCTCAGTCCCTTGTCCGTAGTGGGCACATAATACATGTGGGTGGATTTCAATTTAAAACATCCCCAAGTTCCAGATAAGCAATTCCTTTGCTGGGTTTCATATTTGCTTGTGCTTGTAAGAAGTAGCAAAACTTTTCGTTTCCTTCCTCAGGTAAATCTTTCCCCACTTTCTCCTCTGATCTCCTCCCATAATGATTTTCTTCCTGTGTTAGTTTGAACATAGGACAGCTACAATCAAGATGCCTCTCTTTCACAAGCCATCTTAAAAACATCCCAAACCTGAAATGTGTTATGAGTTTCTCTCCACTCACCTCTACTAGATACATAAATTGTCAGACCTCTCCTCAAGGATCCTGAGATGACCACCTACTTTAATACCTTGAAATGGTCCATGCCTGAGCCAATCCTGCAACAAAAAGCACCCTTGGCATTGTTGCAAAATAAAGCAGGTAAGCTATATTAAGCTATCTCACTGGAAATCATCGGGAAACCAGATGAGTTAATTATGATTTTCTTTCTTTTCCCAGAAATCTGTTATTCCTGGATGAATACTGAATAAACTGGAAAGGTTGGTGGCAACCCTTAAGTAACTGACCTTTCACTCTTTCTATTTCATTTGCCCTAAGTGTTAATTGACTTTGAAAAAGTAGTATATTATCCTTTTGGTTGGGGGTGGGGAGGAGGGGTAGATCTGATTTGTGCAAGCCAACATCCTACCACATCAAAGCTCTGGTTAAATCACAGCATGCTGGGTCTGAAAGACACCACCATCCAAGACGCAGGAAGGAAAAAGCAAAAGAGGCTGGGAATGAAAGAGCATTAATGCCACCTAGAGGGAGAAAATTGCCCAAGCATATCTGTGCTGCCAGCGAAGTGAGCAGGCCTACAATGGATTTAGTAATCATCCTGGGTCCCATGAAGCACTGCATAGCTATTTACCCCAATTTGGCTTCTAGGGGTTCCCTCCACCTTCCCCCAAGAGTGGTCTTGGAAAAGAAAATAAGTGAGTCTGAAATCTGAGCTCTGAGGACACAAAATTCCTTTTAGCTTGCTAAGCAGAGAAAGGGAGCTGGAAGCCACTGATCTATAATCTTGTTCTAGGGCATTGGTCCAGGACTATATTTTGCCTTGTAGAAAACCAAGGTCACCATGGTCATTTCCTTGTTTTACCTTGCCCACATGCAATAATAAGGTGTTTGTTGTACCACACAATACGACAGCCCTGAGGGATTTGCAGGTTCAATAGCAAAGAAAAGGTGAGGCAGCTATGTGGGTTCTTTTTTTTTTTCAAATTCTCATTTCACTCAACTCCCCAGATTATATTAAGGCATTATATAGAGGCATTCAGAGCCTCTAGTGAGTGAAAGACTCAGAGAATCAGGAAACTGATGTTCTGCTTTGATGCCCAGGCCAGGAACAGCAGGGAAGCAGAGAGACATTGGGGAATATTACTATATACTTCAAAAACACAATAGTTTAATTTATTACATAGGCAACAGCCCTCACAGCACAGAGCTTTTCTAAAAAAGTTGTTCCTCCATTTGTATTCCTGGGATGAAGAAACTCTTTTTTGCTCCCTTCAGGTGTTTTGGGGGAATACTTTCTGTGAATTCCTGCAGCATTCACTGCCTTTTGACATCATTATTTAGTGGTTAATCAAAGTATCTTATGCTTTTGAGCCAAGAATGACATTTCTTCCAATTATATATCCTTGGAATTCTTTTTTATTTTAAATTGTTTTTATTTAGGGGCTTTTTTCTCCATCCTTCTCCCCTAAGTTTAAGAACAGAGGTCTAGCAGGGAACCTTTTAAACTTCATATGAGACATATCAGTTTAGTGTTTCCAATTTAATCTGTGGTGTTTCCCTTGATCATAGGTTCCATTAGGTGGGAACACCAGAGTAGCACTATCCACCCAAGAATCATCCCATTGCCATCTGCTTAACCTTTGGATAAAGTCCATGAAGCTGTTTCTGAGTGGTTAGAGTGGTTAGGAAATGAGTAAGAGAAAGTGGCAAAAAATTATATGGTGAGAAAAATGAGCAGGTTTGCTAAACCTAGTTTCCTTCCAAGTACAGTGTAGGTTACATAAAAGAAATATCCTGATGGTAATCCTTCCCTCTGGAAATTATTTTGTGTCCTTTTTCTATGCTTTGGAGAGACTTATCTGTTTATGTATCAATTATACAGCAAGTTACTTTCCAAAAGTAAATTTCTAAAAAATACAGGAATCATGAGAGGGATTGCAGAATGAACATGATGCTAATTAAGGGTGTGTCATCCTCAGCTGTATTCTCCTACTCACCCCAATCTCTTACCAAGTTTTGTCATTTCTACCTTCATAGTATATCTATTAGATTGTAAACTCCTTGAGGGTAAGGACTGTATTTTACCTCTTTTTATATCCCCAGTGCTTCCTGGCACATAGTAGGCATTTGCTAAATGTTTATTGAATTGAGCTGAACCTCTCTCACATAGGTCCCTTTCTCTCCAATTATAGACAATGTCTCTAGTTCAGAACTTTATCCAGTCTTAATTGATCATTTGCAATAAGTTTTTAATTGATCTCCCTGCTTAAAGTCTTTCCCTCAGCCAATCCATCTTCCACTTTCTTGCCAAAGTGGTTAAATATGTCAGAGGATTAACCCCATCAGAACTCAGTAAATTCCCACTATATCCCAGGTTGTTGTGTTTCTCCTTTGTTCTCAAAGAAGACCATGATATCAAGAGGATGACGTGTCTTGCAGTTGACTTTGACTTGAATGAGGGAGGGCTGTGCAAAGTCTCCAGCCTCACTTTCTCCTCCAGAGCCATCTAGGTCCAGTGGCCTGATATTCATCAGGACAACTGGAGATGGCCCAGGATGCACTGTGGGACTTTGGCCATCTTAGGCTAAGGTCTTATCAGACTCTCACTTTGAGTGAGATATATCCATTCAATGAATAGGTCTCTTTAAGTAGTTACTCAAGGGATAGTCCCTTTCAAGAAAAATAAAAATAACAACAAAAAAATCAAACTAGGAGGGGAAGACTGTCAGGGTTCCTGAGTAAAAGAGAAACAGTTACTCTTTAGTTATTAATAATAAGTAAACTATAAATAATAATAAACCATACAAAAGAATCCCTACACGTCACATATCGACTTAGAAAGGCACATGTATGGGGCAGCTAGGTGACACAATGGGGCCCAGAGTCAGGAAGATCTGAATTCCAACTAACCTCAGACATTTTCTGGTTCTTTGATTTCCCAGGGCAAGTCACATAACCTCTGTCTGCCTCAGAGTTGCCATCTGTGAAATGGGAGCAGTAATAGTACGCACCTCACAGGGTTATAATGATGATTGGATGAGATAATGTTTTGAGAAAGAAAACCATATGTGCTATGTATTTTTTTAAATACATCAACACATTAAAATCAGATTAGAACTACATTTTAAACTGGTTCAAGCAGCACTTAAGAACGTTATGGGCCATACGCATGGGTCACATGTTTTGTACCTCTGAACTAGAAAGTCCTCCATTTGTCCTTTAGCCTTCCCAACCAGGCCTTTTTAAATTTTTACATTCTTCTCATAATTTGCTCCTGTCTAGGCACTCCATGATCCAGCTTATCATCTGCTTGCCATTCTTGGAAAGTGATAGTTCATCCTCTTTCTGTTTGTCCTTTCTCCATATATATATGGAGAGAGAGAGAGAGAGAGAGAGAGAGAGAGAGAGAGAGAGAGTTATTTCCATGTTGGCTCCCTGTTGTAATGTGAGCAATGTGAGGGCATAGACTGCTTTGGCATTACTTTGGATGCTCAGAACTTAGCAGAGCGTAAGTCTTTAATAAAGACTGCTAAATGAATGACTCTCCCAAGTCAAAATTATTCAATCGTATTGTTTCCTCACTAAAAAGAATCCTTCAGAAGCAACAAAACCATTAATATGCTCAGAATAATTCCCTTGCCAAGTGGACATTGGCCATGAAAGCTCTTGAGACTCTAAAAACTGTACTTTATGAAAAATCATCGTATTTGTTTTCATTTTTAGTTTGTAGCCAGGAAGGAAGCTTGACCAGTCATCCCAGCTCCCAGGATTTTATAACAGTGTGCCATTTGGGTCTCCGGTAAAATAGCTATTGAAATTATTTGAGATTCAGAGAACTTAACCTATTCCCTTCCCAAAGCAAAGACAGAAAGGCAGCAGTATAGCTGTTCCTTAAGCCCGTAATCAGAACGTACTGTGGGCACTGATTTCCTTGTTTTCTTTGTCTTTCATTAACCCTTTATCTACTTGTCTTGAACTCAGGGTTTTTAACTTATTTGCTTTGATGTGCACACAAGATCCACTGCATTAATTCATATTAACCTGAAATTATTGACTAGCCAACAATTCATCTCCTCTGTAACTCCAGTCAACTATCTCACGTTTGGCTGTAAATGTAGAAACCACTGTGATAGAACTAGCTGGAGATAGAACAAATATTCCAATAATTGGCTTTGATCAAGTCAGTACAGAGTTGCTATTTATACATGATTGGTCCATTGGCACAATGGGCATTGCTTTTTGCAGTCTCCATCATGTTACATATACATACACATACACATGTATATATATATATGTGTGTGTGTATGTGTATGTATGTATATGTATATGTATATGTTATCTCTCCATCATGCTGTAACCCATGTCTTCAAGGAACTATACCAAATCTCTGCTTGTCAAAATCCTTCCCTTCCTACGTGACCCAACTCAGGGGCATATATTGTTTGAAGCCTTCCCAGATATTAGTCTCCTTTCCCTCCTCTAATTTTCTCATGAGTTTTGTTCAGACTTCTCTTATGCACTTACCATATTCTATCTTGAAGTATTATACTTAGTTGTACCTTGTCTTGTCTCTTTCCTTCCTCCTCATAGAGAAAAATAATCTCCTTTGGAGAGAGGGGAACTGACCTCAGAGTGTAATACAGAGCATTCTACATTGTAAACACCAAGCAAATGCCTGTTGGACTGAATCAAATTGAAATAATACTTTTGAAAGTGATCTCAAGCTTACTAGGATACTTCAGTGGATCAGAGATCTTACCACTGGATATTCCAAGCATTTTCAGATTATGACTTCTTGGTAGAGTGAAGAGTTTCTCTGGGTGAATCCTGTTTATTTTTTTCTATAATTCCTCCACAGACTTTTCTTTCAACATACTGGAGGTCTTCTGGGTTCTATAAACATTCCACAGGCACATCTATCACATTCAGGCTGCCCAGCTGATCTTGCTCATTTGGTTGGTCTGGAAAGTTAGAGAGACAGGCTCATTTCCTTTTCTAATCAAATATATTCTTGTTGATGAGAATCATTGTTGGTGATATGTTTCTTATAACCTAACTTGTTTGAACAAGTCACCTAATCCAAAAAGACCAGATTTGGAGAAAATAAAGTAAACCATTACCATTTTCACAGAAACGTAACCAAAGGAACTACACTATGAATGTAAAAACCATATGTAAGAGTAGTAGTAAGGGAGGCAGATTTCACTTCTAAAGTAACAATTCTAAGCCAGAACAAGTTGGTAATGACATTGCAAATTCATATTTCTTCCCTTGTCTGGCACTTCTGAGGTACTAAGTATATAGAAAAAAGTGAAAGAACTCGTCTTTTAGTTTCTCCTTAATAATTTTGTGTATATTCGTAATGAAATGTGAACCTGAATGATTTACATACAGTGAATCCTAATCACTGTATCAGAGTTTATAATATTTGGACTATAACCTTTTAGATTTGAAATTATTAGGCAGGCTTTCCCAAGATACCGAAAACAAGACCTCTTTCATGACGACTGTGAAGAGAAGACTGAAAAAAAAAGTTCCATTTGAGCACTGTCAAGGAACTAGAACATTTTTTCCTCTTTCTCATGTTAACCATTACATTCCTGTCTCATTGCAGTTATCAAATCCAACTGATATTCAAGACACTCCATACATTGAGCAACTGGAAAACTTGGACAATAATGTCAGAATGACGAGGGAAATCTAGGAGAGAATCTAGAGGAGAGAAAGAAAAGAAGACAGTAACCCCCACATGAGGCAGAGAAGATGGAGTCTAATCTAGAAGGGGAACAAATATAGACTTAAGGTTGGTATCCAAATATCTCTAGAATACTAAGATTCAACAGATGACAAGACTAGATATCAGAGCAGGGATTCATGGTAAGTTAATATTTCATTGGGAAGCCAAAATGCAGGGTATACCAAGGAAGTGGAAAATTTGTCTGACTCAACCTGATTTCCTTCTGGTCATTTATACCAGTTGTTAGCATTATGGACTGATGACAACATGTCAGTATGATCATGGAAGCGACTGGTCAAGTCGCCTTTCAACTCAGAGGCTTCCATTAAGCTTTTATAAATATTGCAAACTATACGAGTTTTTTAGCTAATGCTTGTAGCCTGTCAAAAAAATAGCAGTAGAAACAATACAACTGAAAGAAAGACAAAAAATAAAGGTGACTTTCCCAGGATAACAGCCTAAGTCTCAATGTAGAAGGCTTATGCAAAAACACTTAGGATCTAAAAACTCTGCCTCCTACACTAGGCACAAAGACTGTGACTTCAAAACTCATCAAAAAGTGTCATGTCAATGTGAGAGATCTACTTTGGAAATTCACTCCTGTTCCTTCTCTAAAGTGGTTCTTATACTTCTTAGCAAAGGGGTTATGAGCCCTGAACTTACTTTCCCCTTCTAGAAATGGTGTCCTGTAGGAAGACATATCATGTAACGTAGAAGGCAAGGTACTGAAGTGGATAACGACCTGGAGAGTAGATTGAAGCCAAAAGGTGCTTATGAGTGGTAGCAGTGCCAAATGGATGGAAGTGACTTGTGGCATGTCATAAAGATCAGCATTAGTATTGATTTTGGTTACTTTGCTGACCTAAAAGAAGGAAAATACAGTAAAGGGATAAAATGTGCTGATGACACAAAAGGGGGAATCTAGTCGATATAAGGTAGGAAAGCAATAAACATCGCAATGGCTTGGGTAGGCTAGAATTGTGGGCAGAAAAGTGCCTATTGCCACTCAATTTTAGAAAAGTCTAACCAGAATTAATTGAAAAACAAAGATAGGAGATAATAAACCATGTCTTGAATAAGTAGGCATCTTATTGGGACCTAGAATGGGAAAATTTTCCTCTCCCCCCACCTGCCAACAAGCCCTTTTCTTGCATGATATAAATAGTGCATCAAGGTCGGGCTTCTCTATTCTTTTTCTCTTTCCTTTCTTCCTTCTTTTAAAGGACAGAACACTTGGTAATTATTGGTATAATATTCTGCAAAGTGCCAATTGAGAGAAAGGTCAGGTGGTAGCAGATGAAATTCTGAAATCTCTGCGACTGTCCTTGAGAGGAATAAAAGAAAATGTGCAGAAATTCTGTGGTATTAGAGTTTAAGTAAGCCTGAAGATAACCCCCTAACAAAGGATCACATTTCTACTGTATGTCCAAATAATCTGTGAGGCATTCTGGGATATTCTTGACTGTGGAAAGTTTTATGGCAGAGATAAGGATTTGCATAATTTTCCAATTCTCGTTGACTAACAATGGCCAGAGCAGTAATAGAAGATTCAAATTGGCAGATGTCCTTCACTGCACATGCCTTTCTGCCTCTCCTCTGTACACAGGGACTCCTCCCTGTGTTCTCTGAATGAGATCTCTCTTTTGACTTTAGCTACTTAGACTCCCTAGCCTCCCTCAAAGTGCAGTTCACATGCCCATTCCTAGCTGAGATCCTTCCTGACTGCTTATTAGCTTCCAGTTTAGAGGCAGCTAGGTGGTACAATGGATAAAATAGAGGGACTGAAGTCAAAAAGAGCTGAGTTCATAATCCAGTCTTAAATACTACTTAGGCAAGTCACCTAACCTCTATTTGCCTCAGTTTCTTCAACTGGCAAAATGTGGTTTATTAAAACCTATTTCACAGGTTTTTTTAGAATCACATGAGGTAATGTTTATAAGAAACATTTTGCACAGTGCTGAGCACATAGTAGTCACTATATAAATGCTTATTCCCTTTCCCTCATTTAATCCCTTTTTATTATTTTTATGTTGAAATTGTATTGAAATTACTTTTATAATTCACATTCACCATGATCACAGACTCTGGTTGTGTCAAGCACAAAAAGATCCACTTGAAAAAATCTGGAATCTATCTCTTCTTTGTCCTTAGATCTGATCTAGTATATTCTTTGGCAAGGGGGCAGAACACATGCCCCTCCTTTCAGAGTCATAACACCCATGCTCAGTTTCTTGAGAAGTATCCCATTCCAGCATTTTTCTGATCACCCCTATTATACCTTGTGGCACTTTGTGCAGACCTTTAATTTGTCTGTGTTCGTCCTTCATTTTCAAAGAAGACCATGACATCAGAGAAATGATAACATGACTTCCACTTGACTTTGTTTTGAGTGAGGAAGGGCTGTCACCAGCCTCATTTCTCCCCCTGAGCCATCTGGGTTCACTGACCAGATATTCATCCAGATGACTGGAGAAGGCCCAGGATGCACTAGGAGACCTTGGCCTATTCAGGTACTTACCTAGAGTGAGGTAATGCCCATTCAGTGTCTAGGCCTCTTTAAGAAGTAAACAGGGAATGACCCCTTTAATGAACTAAGTAAATCCAGCTGGGAGGGAAAGAGCAACAGTTATGATTGATAATCACTCTGAAGCCAGGAGGGTCCCCAAAAAAGGCGTTAAGTAGTTTGGGCAGGGACTTATTGTTGTGCAATGTATAGGCCTCAAAGTGCACTGGGTTTAAGGTTCTGACAAAGGGAAGGAAGAAAGGAAGGAAAGAAGAAAGGAGGGAGGGAGGAAGGGAGGAAGGAAGGAAGGAAGGAAGGAAGGAAGGAAGGAAGGAAGGAAGGAAGGAAGGAAGGAAGGAAGGAAGGAATCTGGGGACAGAAGGGAACGGATGAGCTGAGTTACCCATTCAGGCAGCTCAGTCTACTCACAGATCACTTCTCTATATACTGGTGGGTGTTAAATGCCCCATCCCCTCTTCATATAATGTAATCTCTTTGAGGTCCAAGACTGTTTCATTTGTGTCACTCTAATCCCATTGCCTAAGAGAGTATCTGGAAAACATTAGGTGCTTAATAAATCTTTGCTTAATTGATTTGAGTCACATAACCCTGAGGGAAAGGAAGTTTAAGGAAGTTTATTCATGTCCAGAAAGAGTCAGATGACTGAAGCAGTCATTTTAAAAGAAATCTATTATAACAAGGAAGAAACTGAGAAGAGGACACTATCTAGATGAAAAATGAGTGTTTACAGCATGCTGACAACACTTGAATTCAGTTAGATTTTTCAAATAGGAAGCTACCAAACTGATTTTCTCTAGCCTACACATCTCAGGTAAGCTCCTCCCCTGTTTAACTAGACTATTTCCTCTCCTGTTTGTCTTTCCCTCTTAGTGGCCTTCTAGAGTACCAGGACCTTTCTTCTCTCACAGTCCTTTGTTTTTTTCCCATCTCCATGCTTTTTCATTATCCATCCTCCAGGTCTAGACTGTATTCCCTCCTTGTGCCTGCTTCACAGGGTAATTTAGGGAAGGTGTGCATTCTAGACTCATCTTGGGCATGATCTTCTGCATGAAGCCTTTCCTGATCACTCAACTGCTAGTGTCCTCTTTACTAAACTATCTTATATTTAACTATTTTGTGTGTATTTTATTTTTTAACTTTATGCCCATTCTGTATATACTTATATTTGTTCATGTGATCTCCCTCATTGGAAGCAAGCTCTTTGCGAGTCCATACTATTTCATTCTTTGCTTTGGAGTCCCAGGACTTAGCAGAGTGAGGGGCACACAGAAGGTATGCAGTAAATACTGGCTGTTTTTGTCGCAGTGAATTCACAAAGCATTCCTTGTTTGCTCTTTCCCTATCCAATGAGAACACCAGTGGAGCACCTGGGCTTCCCACCTGTCATCCCTCACCTTCACCCAGTGACCTGCTCTTCTTCTTTGAAATTTCTTACTGGTTGTATATTGCCACTTGCTCTCACTCAGCATGCACATCTCCTTTCCTTTCTGTCTGATTGCCAATTTTGAATTCTTTGGATACTTTTGGTCTCATGTCTTGTAGTAGTGCAGATAGAATATCAGTATTAAGAAAATAGACTTTTGTATCTGTGAGAAATTTGCAGCCCCTAAAGGAACTTTAATAACTTCTGAAAGGTGAGATAGCCTGCTTTCTCCCTACAGTTTAATTCTGTGCCCAGTTCATTGACCATGCGTAATATCTGTAGCAGATATATATACATATATATACATATATGTATACTGATTGTTAATTTTTGTGGGTTGTCCATCTAATTTCATGCCATAATGGAAGCAATATTCTTTCTTCTTTGACTTGGTCCTTCTTATGTGGGTGGTCAGACAGCACTTCAAAAAGCTCTGCAATGTTGTGGGACTTGGTACAAATCAGCATGATCATATCCATAAATTACAGTTTTCTTTATGCATGTGTGTATGCAAACATTATATAAAATATATTGAGAGA
Organism: Notamacropus eugenii; assembly: GCF_028372415.1. Classification (NCBI taxonomy): domain Eukaryota; kingdom Metazoa; phylum Chordata; class Mammalia; order Diprotodontia; family Macropodidae; genus Notamacropus; species Notamacropus eugenii. The sequence continues at coordinate 123,389,784 of NC_092877.1, read as the reverse complement.
GAGAAAGAAGCTGTGCTTACATACAAACATAAAAAAAATCAGCTTCAGTCCTCCAGAATCCTAGAGTCTAATAAATTAAACCCAATTCAATTCAATTCAACATTTATTTATTAGGTGGAATTGTGGGGCTTCTTGAGGATTAAGGAAAAGAGAAAAATATGAGGGAAAATAGTATCTAAGAGTTGCCTTCTACTTCCTTATGGATAACTCTTCAGTTCCTTCTTTGCAGTTTCATTTATAATTTTGAACTTTTTCATGAGAACCAAGGTCTAAGAATTCTATAATCATGGATTTAGAGGGCCAGAATGAGTCTTAGAGGTGTTCTAGTCTAATTTCCCTTTCGGTAAGAGATCCTTTCTATAGTATTCCCGACAATCACCCAAATTCTGCTTGTATTCCTCCAATAATGAAGAGCTCATTCCCTACTCAAGGAGCATATATTTGTGTTAATTTGGGGATTACTTGACGTTTTTGAGGATACTTGATGTTACTTAAATCACTCCTGAGTTTGAAATACATTAATCAGGTCTTGGAGAGACACTAAAGTGTCCTCAATACTGAAAAATGTTCTGGGCCTTCAATGTTTGCTTATGTCCCGAAATCCAACATTTTAAGGCCAGGAAATTTCAAACCTGAACACTATCCTTCACTACAGACTAGTCCCCTCCAGTTCACACACACACACACACACACACACACACACACACACACACACACACACATACCTCTCCCATCCAACCTCCTACGCAAGAAATAAGAAACAGAAGACAGTGAGGGACAGTTGTAGGTGAGGTCTTTTAGGAACCTAGTAGGCCTACAGAAATGTTAGTCATATTATATTATTATTAGAAAAAAAGCAAAGACAAATCACATCACAGGCTCTGAAGAAAATGTAGGATTGAGTACTCAGCAGTCTGACCCTGTGTAACACCACCAGGCTTGCTTGTCTTGGTTTCTTTGGACCTGAAACATAAACTTCTCCATGCTCTCTACTCTCTTTCATCTACAGTAGGTGTGTTGGGTCTTCAGACTGGAGTAAAGCACAGAATCTTCCCCCTGGCTGGGAACAAAGGTGATTTCTGTCCTTTCTCAAGAGTAAGTTGGTGTGACCACTGTAATGCCAACACTTTCAGCCTCCATCTACTTTTCCTTTCAGTATCTTTTCAGTGTGCTCTGGTTTAGTTTAGCCAGATGGAATTCATCCCAGGAACTCTATGCACATTGTAACAGGGGATCTGGAACAATGCCATTTCTCAAGTAATCAATTGAAAATTGGCATGCTTTAAACTCCTTCATACAAAGTTATGGCCTACTGCTTCTCTTTGACATTAACAAAACATGGGGTTAATGATAGACCTGATAACGAATGGAATAAGTGAAAGTAACTGTTCACCCTGGAGTGTTCAACAAAAGAAAAAAATTCTGAGGAACGTAGTATCCTGTGTGCCCTGGGAGAGTTTATTCAACTTCTGTGAGTTAGTAGTTCTGTGAGAAAAATCTTCAGTGGCTCCCCATTGCCTGTAGTCTTAACGCTACAGACTGAAGTTCAAAGCTCCCCACAATCTATGCTCTTTCTATTCTGCCTAAGCTTCCTGTGCTCTAATCAAACTCAAAAATCCATCATGTTTTTATTTTTTTATACCATATTGTACTATTTCCCTTCTGTAAGCTTCTGATCATATGGTTCCCCCTACTTAAAATGCTTCTTCAAAGGAGATCATTAATAATATTTTAATAGCTTTAAAACACTGTGTAATATTAGTTTGATTTGTGATGATTATCATTCTCCCATGTCAGTCAATCAAAATGCTATCTTAGAATAGCCAATAAAGTTCTGGACAGAAAGGCAACAAATAAATATGTATTAAGCATTTAATATGTGCTAGATACCATGGTAAGGGCTTTACAAATATCATTTCTTTGATCCTCACAACAATCCTGGGGGGTAGGTGCTAATCTATCATCCCCATTTTACAGTTGTGGAAACTGATGAAACTGAGGATATATTACTTTTCTAAGATCACAGAGATAGTAAGTGTTTGAGGCTGGATTTGAATTCAGGTCTTCCTGACTCCAGGTCTAGACTACATTCAGTGGAGCACCTAGCTTCCTCTTGACAAAAGCCAAAAAGACCGAAGTTTGAAACACATCTATGACACAAGTTGTATAATCATGGATAAATCAATACACCCAGCTGAACTTCAGTTTGAATTTGAAACATGGGAATAATTATTCCCATAATAATAAATAGTACATACTTCATAGGCTTGAGGAAGCTTGGTGGCCCAGTCAATAAAGCACTCTCCCTTGGAAACTCTTCTTTTCTAATCTCTGATGAAGCACTGGGCAGAAGATGGAGTGACAGGAGGAGGAGAACAGAGGGTGGAGACCTGGCATAGGCTTTGGTGATAAAATGAGCTTAGTTTTACAGAAGTTCTTTAGAGTCCTGTCACCTGCCAACTCTCTGCTACTACCACATAGGAACTTAGGAGCCCCTACTCTGGTTTCAATTCAACAGACGTTTATTATATTCCTGTTGTGTGAGGGATACTTTGCTGGCTACTTCAGATACAAAGGCAAATACGAAAAACAGCCCCTGATTCCAAGCAGTTTATATTCTCTTGATTTGAAGGGGTAGGGTGAAAGGACAGAGGGAAAATAAATGCAAATAAGTATATAAATAAATGACTCAGATGGATAGATGGATGGAGGAGACAGAGACAGGAGAGAGAGAGAGAGAGAGAGAGAGAGAGAGAGAGAGAGAGAGAGAGAGAGAGAGAGAGAGAGAGAGAGAGATCATTTGAGGAGAAAAGAAAAACAACTGGGACAAGGATTATTAACTTGGAGCCCAAGGGGCCCATGGAGAGATTTCATAGGGATCCATGAACTTGAAACTTGAAAAAAATACGCCTATATTTAAAATAATTTCTAATTTGAATTTAGGTTGTTTTTTTTTAAATTTTGAATCTAGGCAGTAAAGCATTATTATGGGAAAGAGACTGATGACAGAAAAAAGTTCCCTACATGATGCAGATCATTTAAAATGTAAGACTTGATTACAGCCTGCTCTTTCTATTTCTCTTTCCTCAAAGAATCTAGGTTCCAACCCAAGCTCTAGTACTTTTTTGTCTAGCTTCTGTAGCCTTTGTCAAGTCATGTCACCTACCTTAGCTTTATTGTCCTTAGTTGTAAGTAAATGTGTTAAACTAAATTTTTCTATGGACCCTTCCCATTCTAAATCTATACTCTGATATCTTCAGATAGCCACTTATGACTTTATTTTTCTTTTTTTCTTTTCCATCTTAAAAATTTTTTTTATAGTAGATAGTTCTCTGGGAGAAGAGAGAGACTCTTAGGGAACCATAGGGGATGTTAAAAATTAAAGATATCAATAAAAATATATTTTAAAAAAAAGAACTGTATCATCAACTGCAGTCTAAATTAGAGTTCATTCTTTCCTCTAGCTTCAATGACAATGTGGAATCAAGGCCCTTCCTTGACTTGAATTCCAGTTACAGAACTCAGAATACTGACAAGTTAACACTTTATTCCCTACAAGCTACCTGCCCCCTCAATAAGATGTTCATTTTCCTGAAGGATCCTTTCTTTTCCAGTGCATGAACTAAGGTAACAATAACAAGAGGTCTCTCTACCCACTGTTATTGGGGGTGGGAAGGAAGCACAGTCCTATAAGTTACTATTACTCCCTTTCTTCTAAGTCCAAGATAAGGGCAAAAATTCTCTGGAGAAAGCATAAAGAAAATGTTTGATGAAAGTCAGGAGCCATTCATCTCTAGCACCTGGGGCTCATTATTATCACTGTTATTTATTAGCCAACATGTTTGTAGTACTTTCTGGTTTGCAGAACACTTTACATAGGTTAACTCATTTGGCTCTCACGACAACCCTTATGGGGTAGGTGCTATTATTAATCCCCATTTTACAGATGAAGAAATTTAGACCTGGAAAAGGTATGGCAAAAATTGGGAGAAAATAATTTCATATGTTGTGTTGTACGGTTAAATGCCTATGACAATTTAATAGATATTTGATGATGACTGGGACGTGAGGATGGAACAGGTGGGTGGCAACTGAGTTCTGTCCACAAGTGAAATTGACATAGTCACAGAAACTAGTATCTAACTCTTTATATTTCACCCCAGGCTTTCAGTGTATGATTAGCTAAGCAAAATGAAAAGCAAAGAAATTATCCATTTTCACGCAGAACCCTCTATCTTTTATATTATTTATACACACACACACACACATACACACACCAAATGTCACCCTGACCAGGTCTACTGAAGATAGATAGCATTTACAGGTACAATTCTGCAAATGAAATGTGAAACTATCACCACCACCACCTCCCAAAAAAGATGAAAATGCCCTGTTTGGCTTTTTTTAAAAAACAAACTGGAAAATTGCACACTAAAAAAAGGAAAGAACTATGGTCTCATTTTTAGAGAAAGTAAATCTGAAAGCCCAACACTTTCCACTGAACAATAGTTACTCAGTTTCTATAGGTGTTAGAGAATATTTCACATACCCCTTCCTCCAGGTCACAACAGAGCTGGAAGAATTAATGAATTCAGGTTGGCAAAGCATTCAAAGATGAGCAGGTGAAGTACAGAACATATTCAGAATCAGAGGCTGAATTAAAGAAGCCTTTCTCCATATTTTCGATGTTTGAGCTGTTTTCTTGGGGTCCATTCCTACATTCTCCATGCACAAATCTGGGGTTCCAGAATCCTAAATGTAAAACTAGGAGCATCTGGAAAAATCATGTGGTCCAATCCCTCATTTTTCTGATGATCAGACAGAAAGACATGTCGGGGGAAGAATGTCAGTGAAATGCCCTGTCGGAAATAATCTTTGAAGAAAATAAGCAGTGCCGGGATTTGGGTCCAAGTTCTCTGACTGCAAATTCTCACTCATTCCATTTGCCCTAGATACCTCACTGGAGAAAAAGAATTCGCTAGGCAATTTGAGGGATAGTCAGACAAACGATCTGCTCATCGTCCAACTCCTAATGGTAGATACTGGGCACATTTTCGACTCTAAAAAGCAAAGTCACTGTGGACTCAAGATTTACATTTTGGTGATAGAGACTGAACTTAGCAGAGATTTAAGAATTCTTTGTCTTGACTTGGGGTTAAAAAAGCAAGTTGCTTACTTCCTCTTGGTATCAGTTTTCCTATCCATAAAATGAGGATAATGATATCTATCTCCTATTGCTATAACAAGGATTTCCTGAGGATAAAGTACTCAGTAATTACCCAGGTGCTTAGGACAGAACCAGTCACATAGTGAAAGCATACTAAATGCTAGGTGATTGATTCTCAGTGAATTCTGACAATGAGCACTAGAATGGAGATTGCCGCTAAGAAAATAGAAGACTTGGACTCTTATCCCACAGAATTAGTAATCCAAGGAGCTTTCTAAGAGAAAGATGTTTTGTAGATGATCTTTACATTTCAAGAATGACTAATAATAGCTCAAATTTATATGGCCCTTTAACTTTTGCAAAGCATTTTTACCTAAACTGTCTCATTTGATCTTCACAATACCCTATAAGATGGAATGATTTTATTATCCCCATTTCACAGATAAGAAAGCTCAGACTCAAAGAGGTTGAAGTAATTTGTTCAGGGTCACACAGCTAGAAAGTGTCAGAGGCAAGTTTCCAAACAGGTCTTCATAAGTCTAACTCCACTGTTCTATTCATTACAAAATACTGCCCAGATGGCAATAACCAGAAAAGGAAAGAGCTGCTTATTATGAGCCATAAACCCATTCAATTAAGAGAAAAAAAAATCTAGACATAACAATCCCAGCAAACCACATACAAACTACTCCTAGACAGGAGCACAAGAGGACAAAGACATCAGAGCACATACAGGTTTCACAATCGCTTTCCTTTACCAAGACAGCCCCATCACCAGCTGCAGTCTCTTCAGGTATAAACAATGATAAATATACTCTCAATGTGGGAGGAGATAAAGTTGAAATATTTCACCAAGTAAGGGATGCATCTGATACAATCTCCCTGCTCCTACCACACTCAACAAAATCATCAAGTTTGACTTTTTTAAAACCATGAATATTTTCCCGTGTCTGGAAGAATATAAAACACTCTTGTGTTGATAGGATAAGACTTTCACATAGGAAACAGTCCAGAAAGTCCCACAAAGACAGGAAAAACCAGTTGATTACAGAGGAAGAAAAAGGAGTGGTTCCACCATGCTCCACTGTTGGCAAAGAGAAGGCATAATGTGATATAATAAGCTGTACATGTATAACACCTTTCTCAGGGCGAGGAAAAAGCAATTTCCAGGTATTCATTGCTCTTTATCATGTCCTTAAGGGAATGGGTAGTAAGGATGACTCAATTTTGAAGACAGTGAGGCCAAGATACTGATTGGCTATACACATTACTAAAAATTAGAGAGCATTTAAAGGTCGCTATGCAATATTGAAGCAGGTAGTCTGATACTCTGACCAAGTTCGGAGTTTGTTTTTTTTATTAAGTACTTTAATGATACTTTTAATATAGATGTCATCTATCAGTGACCAATGCGCTCTCTCTCTCTCTCTCTCTCTCTCTCTCTCTCTCTCTCTCTCTCTCTCTCTCTCGCTCTCACACACACACACACACACACACACACACACACACACACACACACACAGAAACACACAAACTGACCATGTCTAATGGCTTCAGTCCTCCTCATCTAGGGTCTACCATCTCTCCACTAAGAAGAAAAAAGCACACTTTGCCATCAGTATCCTGAAGTCAAGATGAGTAAATTGGCAATTGTGTTGATAAGAGTTCTGATATTTTTAGTTCAACATCTATTATTTATAGACACCTAAAATTATTTAATTATGAAAATAAGTATACTACATCCTTTTTAACCCAAATTTTTGTGTCTGTAACTGTAGCCAATAGAATTAGTGAAGCATCTGTCATATGATTTGGGATCAACAATATTTACGGAGTATCCACTCATGCAGAGCTCTGGGTAAGATGCTATAGAGAATTATAAACAAAATAAGCCTTCCATACTTGGCTGACCTTAGCCTCTATATCCCCAAGAAATTCTTTGTGGAAGTGGGAGAGTCCAAGAATAGGAGAGGAAAAGGTAAGCCACCATCTTCCTATCCTGTTGCACTCTTTATTTTCTTGGCTCTTTATCTATTTGAGGTAGTATAGCAAAGTGGATAGAGCAATGAAAATGAATTGTGGAAAATCTTTATTAGGTGTTCATCCATGGACAAATCATTTCATCCCTCTCAGCTTCAATTTACTCTTCTGTAAAAACAGGGATAGGGATTCCTTTAGTATAGGGAATTCCAGGTAAGGAAACCTTGATAACCAATGAAGGTCAACTTCTTCTCTGAATTCTGTCTTTAAAGACTGTTTGAAACACTGTTCAGTGGTCAAGTGCAGTGATTGGACCAGGATCACACAGCTAATATGTGTCAAAGACAGGAAATAAAATCAGGTCTTCTTGATTTGGAATTCTCTATCCATTATGCCGTTCTGTCAATAAGAAGACCGGCAGACTTCACCTCAAGGGATTACAGAGATCACCTGAGATAATATTTGTAAAGCATTTTTCAAATCTTCAAGTACCACATAAATGTCAATATTTTCTACATTTTAAAACTATTAAGAGCCAGGAAGAATGTTTAGCCAGGAAGTTATAAGGATTGATATGAGAAAAACTTACAAGAAATCAGCTGTCACCCAGAGTACAACACAAAGAGCAGAAAAATCCAAAGTGGAATAATGTCAGATGTAAAGTAGAAAGGAAGATTTAGCCTGTATGTCAGGAGGAAAACTTCCCCACAATTAGAGTTATCCAGATGTGGAATGGGCTGACTCACAGGGGATCAGTTTCCTCCTTACTGGGGATTTTGTACAAAGGATTGCCTCTTTCAGGTAGAGTGGGACTAGATGTCTACTAAAGCCCTTTCCAAGCAGGAGATTCTGTAATGTGATGAAATGAGGCCAAGTCAGGAATAACTCCTTAAAAATGATGAGGGACCCAAAAGGGAAGATCTGTTTCTATTCCTCTATATGCCATTAAACTTGGAATTTTATTCAACTGAAAGTTTATAGAAGGAAGGCTAGAGGGTAGATAAATGTGATGCAGTCTATTATATATGGTGCAATCTGGTCAGTCCCTCTCTTCTGGAAAAGTTAATAAATGGAACGAATGTCTGAAGAGATAAGTAAGCCCTTCCTTCCATCTGTCTTCTTTTTTAGCCCAAACTACTACTTTTCTTTTTCATGAAAAAACCCAATACTGAGAGTATGACAAATGTGTGTGAATATTTTATGTGCATTTCAATTATAATAGTAGTTTCTGAAGCATAGGTTTGATCATGTCACTCCCTAATCAAGAAGCTAGTTCCCATTGCCTCTAGGATAAAATGCAAACTCATCTATTTGGCATTTAAAGGTCCTCAGAATCTAGTTCCAGTCTTTCTTTCCAAAATGATTTTTTGTCATTCTCTCCTTATAGTTGAATTCCAAATAACTTGCTCTATATACATGATGTTTTATCTCTCACCTCTACGTCTTTGAATGTCTCTAACTGTGCACTACTGGTTTGATTACAAAATAAGGTATCCTCACAGTATGTCTACATGTCTCAGTCAGATATTGAGATTCCATCACCACATATTTTGAAGTAGCTTTTCTCAAAGCTAGAAGCAACATGACACAATAGATAGTGTGCTTGTCTTGGAGACAAGAGAATGGGGCTTCAACTCCTTCCTCTGATCCTTATTAACTATGGGATACCAGGCAAATAACAACTTTTCCATGCCTCAGGAAGTTCACTTAGTAAATTGACAGATTTAGAATTGGAAAGAATCCCACAGGCTATCTAATCCAACATTACCTCTTTGTGGATGGGGAAACTGATGCCCACAAAATTTAATAACTTGCTAATAGTCATATAGCTAGCAAACATCAGAGGCAGGATCTGAACCCAAGGCCTCAAACACCAGTGATGATCATCTTTCCACCAAACCATGGTTAGGTGCAGATGCTTAAGCATGGATGAGTTTTAATCTGCATTGGTGAAGGGAATTCCCATATCTGATCAAATAAAATGCATATTTTTAAAACTGTTTTAAGATTCATGCTTATGACACTATTTGTGTCAATTTGTTAAAATGTCCTTGAACACTAAATGCATGTCCCTAATCTCAGAGAAGTTCCATAACCTGCAACTACAATTAACTGCGCACAGATTTTATGTGCAATGACTTCACCAGGTGTCAGTAATCGTCTGGGAGTCTCATGCTCCCCTCCATGATCTATCTGTGATAATTGTAGCTTGAGATCTTTCGGTCTTGTGTGGAAGTACAACAAATCAGGGATTTTAAAGCCCTTAGTGAAAGTACTACGAATCACAAATGATGTCATGAGCATTTGAGGTAGCCATTCAACATTCAGTCCTTCACATATATTCTCAAAATATGGCAATGGTATCTTGGACCTAGAGGAGATATGCACCTGGTTCTTAGAGATCTTTGAAATGTGTTCTGTCAGTATAGAAAGGTGTTTCTATATACTTAATAAGGGTTTAAATCTATCATAAGGCTATTTCTGCCTTCTAGAGGCATCTAGGCAGTGCAGCGTACAGAATTCTAGGCTTGGAGTCAAGAATATATGAATTCAAATCCACCCCCAGATACTAGCTGTGTGACTGGGCAATCCACTTAATCTCTCCGTCTGCTTCAGTTTCCTCAACTGTAAGATGAGGATAAAAGTAGCACCACCTCCCAGGATTGTTGTAAGGATCAATTGAGATAATATTTGTGAAGTGCTTAGCACTTAATAAACATGTTTCCTTCCTTCCTAAAGAATATATTTTATATGTACTTTGTACAGGTGAAATTCTCAGCAGTGCCTGAGGCTGGACAGAGGCATGCAGCACCACTAGGCTATGAATTATTCCTAACCCAGCACTCAACTCATCTGAGTCTTGAATGTGCCCATAAAATACAGACGCACCTCCAGGGGACATTCTAGATGAGGTACCAAGGCACTGTGGATGATAGTGAAGTGAAATGGTGATGTAACAAGGCTGCTCCAGCTAGACCCACCAGGCTATATCTTTCAGGGAGTATGCCAGGGCTTTTCGCAAATGTTTTGAAATGAATTTGCAATCATTGCTCTTCTGATTTGCTTGAAGCTTTCATTTTCAATGAAACTAAGGCAGAAACTAAACATGGAGAAGAAAAGGTTGCACCAAAGAAACAACCCAAACCTGCTTCCTGAAGAAGTAGGGGATTCTCTCTCATCCCCTAAAGTAAAGAGAGGAGCGGAGAGACAGAGCGATGTGCTTATACCAGTTTGCAGCTATGATGCTTGATTTTTCCTTGGAAGCATTTTTTTTAAAGTGCACTCCCTGAAGCAGGCATTTTATTAAACCCTGCTTATCACAAATGTGCATCATTTCTACACAAGGCAGCCACTTTGTACGGACTCCTCTTACCAACCGACTGCAACCTAAGTCAGCTACAAAGAAGAAATGTTAAAGTGAACTACTAAAGACCATTTTGTGCACCCAGAATACCCCAATTAAAGACAAAGAAGGTTAATAAATTGGGAACTAGGTGATACAATGCTTTAAGTCAGAAAGACCAGAGCTCAAGGATAGCCAACTGTATGACCCTAGTTAAGTTGCTTAATTGTTTCAGCCTTAGTTTCTTCATGTTTAAAATGGAAACAGTATTCAAGATAAAACATACTACCCACTGCCTGACAGAGAGTTGATGAACTCAGGGTGCAGATAGAGGTAAATATTTTTTGGACATGGCCAAAATGGAAATTAGTTTTCCTTGACTATGTATATTTATTTAAAGATTTTTTTTTTTCCTTTTTCAATGGAGGAGGGAAGATAGGCAAAAAATACATTTGTTGTTACTAGAAAAATTAATTTAAAAATAAATTTCATTTTGTTTTTAAGATATTCTTAGTATCTACGTTTTAGGGTTCGTTTGAGGATTTAATGAAATAACATATGAAAAGCACTTTTCAGACCTTAAAGAACTACATAAATGTTAGTTCTAGTAATATTATTATTATTAAGTGAATCCACAGAGTCACGTGCATCAGCAGCTGATTCTGAACTGCTGACTGTCAATGGTGCTCCACCACAATAAGGTCCAGAGCAGTGGAGGTTGATAGAATTGATCCACACATATACCCTGCACTGGCTGAAGAATAGGAAATTAGAATTTTAGAGGAGAAGGTCAGTGGAAATAAAACTGTTTGGCTTGGTTTTAATTAATCCAAAGTCTGCTTAATATTTTGATCTCATGAATGATGTGGAAATGGTATCATGGCTATCATAATTGTTTCATGAAAATGGTGACAGCAGAACTGATTGCTTTTCCTTCTCCCCCTAAATTATGGATCATAGAATAATAGAACTGTACGGGACTTCTGAAGTCATCAATTTCACCCCCTCATTTTGCAAATGAAAAAATAGACTCAAAATATGGGGGTGAAGAGGTACCCAAACCTTGTGGGAAAGAATTCTGCACCACCAAAGCCAGTCTTGCTCTTCAACCAATACCCCCTCTGAAATGAGCTTCACTCCTATTAACTCCTCAGTACCTCAATTTCTTTCTTAGGAAAATGGAATGAGAAGGTCAGCCTGCTCAATGAATCTCTGTTGGTTCAAATGATTGAAAGGAGTTTATAAGAATAGAAAGGCTAGAGCCCTTAATAACTTGAGCTATGCTAAAGTCTTAAGTCTGTATCTAAAATTCAGCAGCCTCCACCTCAATGAATTGCATTTAAATGAATTATGACACAGGAAGCAGACCCTGCCAAGGCTAAAACCTAAGGGTGTCTGAAGAAGTGTTCTGCCTGAGTAATAAGTAATCACATCCACAAACATACCACAGAGCAAGGACCCTATGCCTCATAATCCCTGTGCCTCTAATGTGATGACAGCAACACCCTCTGCCAGGAAAATCCATCTCCTGTGGAGACAAGATGCTATTGCAGTGAGAAACAGGTTAGACACAGCTCTTACATCATTTGCTGCTCTATGAAGTTGGTTAATCTGGCAGCCAAGAGGAGTAACCAAATTGAGAGGGGAGACATTCACAAGCTAAAAGTTCTAAAGTCAACAAGTGTTTCTTCATCTGTCAAATGGAGATTATAGTATAAGCTATGCCACGTGCTTCATAAGATTGTTTAAAGGATGAAATGAGATGATTTAATGTCTATACTTATACTGTACTTTAAATCCATTACTAATATTTTCTCCTTACAACAATCATGGGAAGGAGGTCATATATCACCCTCATTTTACAGCTGAGAAAACTGAGGTGCAGAAAGGAAAAATGCCACGCCCAGGATAACAGAGCTAATAAGTACCTCCATCCAGACTTGAACTCAGATCTCCCTGACTCTAAGTTCAGCATTTTATCCTCTGTGCCACCTAGCTGCCATTGTGCAACCTTTAAAACATTATATGAATGTCAGATATTATTATTGTTATCTCATTTCCATCTTGCTGATTAAAAATGGCTATTACTATTATTATTATAAAACCTTTACTGGGGTTATTTATAATAATTGTTTCATCTTTACCCAACTAGAACTATAAAATGAGATAGTTTTTCCTCCTTCCCACTGCAGAAAAAAACATTTTAGGGATTTTGGCGGGGGGGGGAGATAAAGGTGGGAGAGGGAAATGAGAAAAAAGTAGTAGATCCAGAAATTACTCAGATATAAAAAGAAAAAAAAAAAAACCACTTTTGTTAAATACTAAATAACAATGATGATAATGATGAAAGCCTAGAGAAAAGACAAGAGTTAGTGTCATGGGAAGAAAATAATATCTCTATGCATTCTTTCCCTATCAAAGTTGGGGTATATGATCATGATGGAATACTCCTGGGCTAGAAGAAATGATGAACTCGATGATCTTAGAAAAACACGAAGAGCGAAATGAGCAGAACGAAGAGATCGTTGTGTATAGGAACAGCAATATTTTTATAAGAACAACTTTGCATGAATGTCATTTTGATTATAAATACTCAAATGAACTACAAAGGACCTATGAAGGAAGATGCTATCTGCATCTAGAGAAAAGAACTGACCAATAGAAGTATGTATAGAATGATTTTACTTTTATATACATATTTGTATCTAATGGTAGCCATCTCTAGGGCAGAGGGGAGGGAAGAAAAAAGGAGAAAAAAATTATATGAAAATTTGATTATAAATTTTACAAATAAGTTGAACATAATAGATTTGTGGTTCCATGTACAATCATCTTTTTTTCTATTCTACTATGTTGTGGAAATGCTTGCTTCATTTCTTAAGTTCGGAATAAAAGAAAAGAAAATTTTAAAAAGAAAATCAATGATTTATGTATTGATAAGTGTCTCACCTTAAACTCACCCTGATATTGACATTCTGCCTTCTCTACCATGTCATTAGATTTTAACATTTTCATTCTCTGTAAGGAACTTTTTTTACAGTTCATTAGAAAACCTTCCCATTTCAGCCCCAGGCATTATGATGCAATATGGCACTTCCTATTAATAATTATTATACCAGAGGCTGGAAACTTGTTAGCTAGCCCAGCAGAAAGGGAGTGAGAAGCCTAGGGATTCATTCTTTGGTCAACGTATCCACAAGCTCTCCTGGCATGACACAGGGGTTAGAATACAGGGCCACAAATCAGAGAAGGTCTGCATTCAAAGTCCATCTCGGACATTTATTAGCTCTGTGACTATGGACAAGTCTCTTAACCTCTAGGCTCTCAAGGCTTAAACAAGTAATGTATCAAAGGAGCTTTGCAAACTTAAGGTACTGTATGAATGCTAGCTATTATTATGGAAGCCTAGGAAAGGGGAGAATATATTTATCTGTCTATACATAGGTATGTATGCATATCTATGTACAGATACATATCGATATAATGTTTATTATATATATATATACATATGTTATGTATTTTAATTTCCCTCCCAAGAATATGATGGTGATCGCTACATTAACATTTGTTACCTTTGAAGGAAACATAAAACATTCAATGAACATGTCTAACTATAGAGAAGAACCAAACTATTTAATGAAATCGTTCCTGCTACAATTTAATGGGTGACCTTTTGGGGAAATCAATATAGTAATTTCTATAAATAGGGAGGAGTGCCAAATCCTATAAAGATGGATTGAGATGGAAGGCTACATAGCGGAGCTGGATAAGCCCTGATGGAATGAGGCAACTAGGTGGGACACAAGCACCTTCGTCTCCACCCTACATTAATCGCTGTTACTTTTTAAAAATGGAACAGATGACTGGATTTGAAGCAAAGAGCTATGCTGCCATCTGCTGGTCAGATTTCATTATGTCAGCCTAGTCATTGACGTGGGGTTGGTCTGGTGTGGGGCTCTGATTCGATGTTTACCCAGCAGCTATGTAAGTAAAAAATAAATACAAATGTTTGTTCTCCCAAGAATACTTACAGCCTCGTAGCATTAACTGTGTTTGTCTAGAAAGCATGTAGGATCTTTCAGCAGTCTCTTCTTTTATAACTCAGTTCTATTTTAAAATGTCTGTAATAATTAGAATTGCATTCTAATAAGAAAGGAAATGCTAGTGATATTGATTCGTGGTTTTGTTTTCATTTTCTTTTCACAGTCATTTCCCAATAAACTGCTCCATCACTGAATCCTGTTTTGTAATCCCCCCCCAACCAAAAAAAAGGAAAACTGACTGACATAACAAAGTCTGACAGCACATGCTTAGGTGCCCAGCCACACACACACACACACACACACACACACACACACACACACACACACACACACACACACACACACCAGCTCTCTACTAAGAGAAAAAAAGGTATGTGTCATGATCTGTTCTCTAGGACTAAATTAATCATCACAGTTTTCCAGACTTTGCCTTACTTTCGGTCTCATTCTTGTTTATGTTTGTATATGGCTTTTCTACTTCTTCTCCACTTCCTTCATGTCTATGCCTAGGTCTTAAATGATAAGTATTAAGAAGCCCCAGCAAAGCTAAGGGGCTTTTTTTTATTTTTTCCATTTTTTTCTTTTTTTTCATTCACATTTCCATGTCCTTAGAGACGAGAAAACCATTTTTGCTTTTTCAGGAACAATAGTTATCAGGTGCATTAAGGGAAATTTGCCATCAGTGTTTTCCCTTAGGTAAAAAGGTATATGTGAGCAGTTGCACCAGTGTCAGTCTGCACTCCAATGAAGCACATACATATCTAGATCATGCACTAACATAATAATGCCTTAAATTTAAATCATTTTTATGACTTTTTTCTGTCCATTTTGAGAATTGCCTTCCTGGACCAAATCAAAACTCTTTTGTACTCCCCCAACTTTCTCTGCAGTCTTCCTTTCTCTGTAAAACCATTTGTGGTGAAAATTAAGCAAACCAATGGTTCTATTACTTCTTTTTCCATTACGTACTGAAACAGCCATTCAGCATTTTTCTCTGTTAATGTAACAGAAACTCATCTGCTCAATGAGATTTATGACTTGTTGGTTTTTTTATCCCCATGTTCACATGAGATTGTTGTGCTTTTTGCAGTTGGTCTTTATTATCTAGTAATGATGGCTTGCAAATTAAATTAGTTTTTAATGGCATAGTTAAATTCTAATTTATGTTTTGGAGCTTTGTTTAATTCCTTTCGTTATAATGTAATCGTTTTCTTGTATTACATAGGAAGAACAAAAAAAGCAAGCCATCTCATCCCATTGCATGGATTGGTCTTTATTAAACCTCCTTTCCAATTGCATTTCCCCCAAGAAAGATTCCCAACAATTGTTATCTTTTCCTTTGGGCAAAACTTGATGGTTGCTCAACATTCTGCACTACAGAACGATGACTGTCAGTCTTTGGGTTTCTTAGAAGTGTCACTTTCTCGCACTCATTATATCCCTACTGTGCTACGTAATATACTAGGCAATTATTCCATTGTGCTAAATTTCTTTCCTGTGAGCTCTCATCCTTTGCTGACTGTTCAGAAAAACTGAAACCAAAGTCATTATTAACAGCACAAAAAGTCATCTTTTATAATGTCGATTTGGATTTTCTTCCCCAGCAATTGACAGGACTTTCATAGACCTCTGTGAAATAACCCTGTGTCTCTCCTTGCACTGGAGCCTGCTTTAGGCAAAAGAAGCCTGGGTAAGGTTAGCTTTTCTAAACTGGCACCTGGATTAACTAGTGGCATTGGAGTCATTAAAGGATTATACTTGACTGGGGGCAGTCTCTGCAAACAGGTTGAGCCTCACATTCCTGTTATTACCTTGCTAAGGGGCCAGTGCATCCAGGTGGAATTTTCCTGTGCAAAAATCAAGGTCCTGAACTCCATTTACACTCTGCCAGGCAAGGACACACTTCCAAGTTCATTCTCTCTAGGCTTTACAAAAAGGCAGCAAATCTGAAATCCGATTCGGTTTAAATCTTGGCCATAGGACAGTCATTATTTCTACTTGAAACCTCAGGGACAAACAGTTCTTCTGAAGAGGCATGTCCTATGCAGCATGCAGGTGTCATAGCTCACCTGCACTAAGGTAGCAGGAGAATTTCCTAAATTCAATTTGCATGAGGCCAAATTAATTTTGTTCAGTTCCCCAAGCTGTATTTCTTATCCAGATCAGATAATATATAATAATAATATATTATTATATGCATGCTATATGCTAAAATCACAGAAAAAGGTCAAGAGATGAAATAAGCCATCGCTGCTACTAAAAAAAGCAATTCTTTATACCCGTGCTATTGACCAGGGTTTGGTAGTATAATATGCACAAATGAACAACACATGTGAACAGCCACTTACTTCTAAGGATGAGTAAGAACATGGACTGAACAACACATTTGTCTGATTTAATTTGTTGCAGTATTTTTACCTTCTGAGGGATGAGGCTGAAACACATTGGCAAATTTGGAATATTTCCTTGCACCTGGTAGGCGTTCAATAAGCATTGGTTGAATGAATGAATGTTTAAAACTATCAGGTCAATCTCTGGGGAAAATTCATCAGCAACACCTGGAAGCTTACATGTAAAACATGAATCTGAATTTGATTTACACACTCTCCACAGGGTGGATCCAAGAGTCGAAATGCAACATTAAATTTTGCTTATCTAACAAAGATACCTACACTAAAGTGACCTGGGAATTGGCAGGTGGGAGGCATCATTCGTAGAAAAGTCAATTTGTTGTACACTCAACTTGGCACTCTTCAGCATGATTGCACAGACTGTTGAGCAGCCCTTTCTTTCTTTCCTTTTGTCTTTCCCTTTCTTTTCTTTCTCCATTTCTTTTCTTTCTTTTTTTGAGACTAAGTCTCCCTATCTCAGCCAGGCTGAAAGTGCGATGGCCACTAACAGGCCCAATCCCAATACTGATCATAATTAGATTTGCTCCATTTCCAATCTAGGCCAAATTGCCCTTTCTTAGGCAGCCTGTTGGCCTCTCAATCTTGAGGGCTTACTATATTTATGTCAGACTTAGCATGAGTACTAAACTGCATTAGCCCTACGGTGATTCAAAATATCTGAGCTCAACCACCAGTCTCATTCCTCCCCAGCAGCTAAAAGTACAAGCACACATCACTCTGCCTGGTGATATGGTCTATCTTCAAGCACAACAAGAATTTCAATTTAGCTTTCAACCAATAGATTTCATTTACCCCCCTTCCCACTCAGTTCACTGAGAATGAAATAAAAGCTTTTTCTTTTTTCTTGTTCTTCCATTGAAATCACTCACTTCTTTACCTGACTTTTGTGGTAAAGTTGTTTTACCATCCAACAGAATGTTGAAGTGTGAATGTTAAGATAGGGGTTGCTTTGTTTTTAATATATATATCCCCCAAGAACTTAGCACAAGGCTTGATACTGTTAACAGATATGTCTTTTTAAGCTACCATAGTTTCCAGAAACACTGGACCTAGGCTAGCATGCAGGAGGCCCTGAGTGTATCAAGAAAGAATCCTTACCACCCCTACCCCCCCACTCCCAACTGACATAATTTGTTGTTTGCATCCCAAACTGGACTCCATGTGTGTGTCCTTGGAAGTCAAGATAGGAGCCAGATAGTCTGCACTAGGCTTGTGCAATGGGAACCCATATAGATAAGCAGACCATCCTGTTTCATAGTTTACCAGTTCCCAAGGGAAAAGAATGTGACCTTCGCCATCACCTTACTCCTCCCCTGAAGGAGGGTTTTTTTTTCTTTGTCCCACCTTTACTGCACACTTCTCTCTTCCATGCCATGCACCTTTAGATGGAGATATGTGGTTTCCTCCCACTTCCTTTGTTATATTGTTATAAACATGCAAACTTCCATATGGATTATGAACTCTTTGGGTTTCACATGCATGTCCATTTCTCTGTAATAACCTATTTTTCATGTAAGTTATAAATCTCCCCCACCTCCAGAGAGGAACCTCCAGCTGTGCACTCCTCCAATGTCTTTTTGGAGATGTTTTCATAAAGCACAAGAGTCAGTGAATACAGAGCTGGCCTCAGGTGAAGAAGGCCTGATTTCAAATCCTGCTTGTAGCAGACTATGTGACCTTGGGCAGGCCACTTAACAATCCCTCACTATTCTGGGCAGTTCTCTAAATCTAAGTTAAAAAGAATGTGCTCCCTGCATCCATAAAGGGCATTTCCTCACCCAAGAATTCCCTAGACCAAGGAAACCACAGGAACAGTCCTAATTCAATCTCTTTCATGAAGCATCTGGGGTAATTTGAATAAGCCACCATGGCCACTCTAGAGAAAGATGATGCCAGGAGGGAGAGTCAAGAGGAGAGTAAAAGTGTTTCCCAACATTCTAGATGAAGAAGAAAGAGGGGTACCATAAACAGGATATGAAAAAAAGAGAAGAGCCAAATAGTTCTGACCCACCATAGTCCTCCATGGGGTTAACTACAGAGATTCCTTTGAATGGTACAAGAGAGTTCTCATATCCACTGTCACCCTCACCACTTCCCACATACCCACAGTAGGTCTATCCTATAGACCTGAGGCTTCAAGGGTTATATACAGAAGAAGATTGTAAAATAATAGGACTGTAAAATAAAATATCATCAAAAACTCCATTGTCATAAATGAGGAGATAGTGTTCCAAGTGAAAATACCTTTACCCAATTCTTTATCCAATGATCTTTGCATCTGCACTAGGGTGGATCACTGACAAACTTCAGTCCAGGTTAGATTCAGCAAGAATTTATTTCTCTAGAAGTCTATAGTCTTATTCAGGTTAAAATATATTTATAGAGCACATAAGATGCACAAGACACTGTGTTACTTGCCAAGGTTGCATGTTGTCATAAATATATCAAAGGCTTTTTCTGGTCTCTGATTAAAATTTCAGTTCCCCTTTTTCCCCTTCAGTGGGAACTTAAATACCTTTTAATTTTTCTTTCCCCAATAAACCACCTGAACCAAATTACTTTGAGTCATTTTCTGCTATTGTGTGTGTGTGTGTGTGTGCACTATGATTATCCCAAAACTCTTTCATGGAGAAGATAATAAAAAATGTAATTACAGGGAGGTAAATGGGGGTTTGCCTCAGGGCACTGAAATCTGAGTGAATTGGGGTTTCTTCACCAGTGGGTGTCTTTGCTTGCCACAATGCCTCACTTCTCAAGTCTGTAGACCACTTAGGCCACTGCATAGCAGAATCATGGGTAAAGCCATGGGCAGACTGTCTTCTGTGCTGCCACAGTTCTCCCACCCATACTCTACTACTCAACTGGTTTTGCCTGAAGTTAAAATATGTTTTCTTTATTTTTATCTTAATAAAAATATGTAGGGTCTACTAGTGTAAGAGAGTGTCTTGCCTGACATGTTCCCTTTTCTTCTACTAACTCCAAGCCTGACACTCTACCCATTGTACCAGACTTTTAATAATGGTGATGAAGCGGGGAGGAGTCAAGATGGCGGAGTAGAAAGATACACATATGCTAGCTCCGAACCCACAGCCCATAAAATATCTGTAAAGAAGAATGCCCAACAAATTCTGGAGCAGCAGAAGCCACAGAAGAATGGAGTGGAAGAGATTTCTGATCCAGAGAGCCCTGAAAAACCAACACAAAAGGTCCGTTGCACCCCGTACCCAGAGAAGAGCCCAGCCCTGCCTTGGCTGCACGGGAGAGAAGCAGATCTCAGCAGGCTTCAGGGACAGAATCTCCAGCAGCCACCTGGGTCCCTCCACCCACAGGTGCCAAAGGTCAGTGGGAGGGTCTTTTCGGTTCCTCGAGAGGGAAGCAAGGGTCCCCATGACTCAGGCCCCCTCAGGAGGCAGCAGCAGAGGCGGTGGCAGACTGGGGCTCCCAAAGCAGGCAGGAGCTGGGATCCATTGTTGAAGGTCTCCACATAAACCCCCTGAGGGAACTGAGCCCCCTGTGGCAACCCTGCCCCAACCTGAGCACCTGAACTTAATCTCACACTGAATAGCAGCCCTGCCCCCTCCAAAAGCCCTGAGGCTAGGGAGCAGCATTTGAATCTCAGACCCCAAGCACTAGCTGGGCAGATCTAGAGGCATGGCGGGTATGGAGAGAACACTCAGAAGTCAAGTCCCTGGCTGGGAAAATGCCCAGAAAAGGGGGGAAAAAAAATAAGACCTTAGAAGGTTACTTTCTTGGTGAACAGATATCTCCTCCCTTCCTTTCTGATGAGGAAGAACAACGCTTACCATCAAGTCAAGGCTTCTGTATCCCACACATCCACAATAAATATTCAATGGGCTCAGGCCATGGAAGAGCTCAAAAAGGATTTTGAAAATCAAGTTAGAGAGGTAGAGGAAAAACTGGGAAGAGAAATGAGAGACATGCAAACAAAGCATGAAAAACAAGTAAACACCCTGCTAAAGGAGACCCAAAAAATGCTGAAGAAAATAACACCTTGAAAAATAGGCTAACTCAAGTGGCAAAAGAGGTTCAAAAAGCCAATGAGGAGAAGAATGCTTTCAAAAGCAGAATCAGCCAAATGGAAAAGGAGGTTCAAAAGCTCACTGAAGAAAATAGTTCTTCCAAAATTAGAATGGAACAGATGGAGGCTAATGACTTTATGAGAAACCAAGATATCACAAAACAAAACCAAAAGAATGAAAAAATGGAAGATAATGGGAAATATCTCATTGGAAAAACAACTGACCTGGAATATAGATCTAGGAGAGACAATTTAAAAATTATGGGACTACCTGAAAGCCATGATCAAAAAAGAGCCTAGACATCATTTTTCATGAAATTATCAAGGAAAACTGCCCTGAGATTCTAGAACCAGAGGGCAAAATAAATATTCAAGGAATCCACAGAACACCACCTGAAAGAGATCCAAAATGAGAAACTCCTAGGAACATTGTGGCCAAATTCCAGAGTTCCCTGGTCAAGGAGAAAATATTGCAAGCAGCTAGAAAGAAACAATTCAAGTATTGTGGAAATACAATCAGGATAACACAAGATCTAGCAGCTTCTACATTAAGGGATCAAAGGGCATGGAATATGATATTCCAGAAACCAAAGGAACTAGGTCTAAAACCAAAAATCACCTACCCAGCAAAACTGAGTATAATACTTCAGGGGAAAAATGGTCTTTCAATGAAATAGAGGACTTTCAAGCATTCTTGATGAAAAGACCAGAGCTGAAAAGAAAATTTGACTTTCAAACACAAGAATGAAGAGAAGCATGAAAAGGTAAACAGCAAGGAGAAGTCATAAGGCACTTACTAAAGTTGAACTGTTTACATTCCTACATGGAAAGACAATATTTGTAACTCTTGAAACTTTTCAGTATCTGGGTAGTGGGTAAGATTACACACACACACACACACACACACACACACACACACACACACAGAACACAGAGTGAATTGAATAGGATGGGATCATATCTTTAAAAAACGAAATTAAGCGGTGAGAGAGAAATATATCGGGAGGAGAAAGGGAGAAATGGAATGCGATAAATTATCTCTCATAAAAGAGGCAAGCAAAAGACTTTTTAGTGGAGGGAAAAAGGGGAGAGGTGAGAGAAAAACATGAAGTTCACTCTCATTGCATTCGACTAAAGGGAGGAATAAAATGCACACTCATTTTGGTATGAAAACCTATCTTACAATACAGGAAAGTGGGGGTGAAGGGGATAAGCAGGGTAGGGGGGAATGATGGAAGAGAAGGCAATGGGAGGAGGGAGCAATTTGAAGCCAACACTCTTGGGGAGGGACAGGATCAAAAGAGAGAATAGAAGCAATGGGGGGGCAGGATAGGATGGAGGGAAATATAGTTAGTCTTACACAACATGACTATTATGGAAGTCATTTGCAAAACTACACAGATATGGCCTATATTGAATTGCTTGCCTTCCCAAAGGGAATGGGTAGGGAGGGAGGGAGGAAGAGAAGTTGGAACTCAAAGTTTTAGGAACAACTGTTGAATTCTGTTCTTGCTACTAGGAAATAATAAATACAGGTAAAGGGGTATAGAAAGTTATCTGGCCCTACAGGACAAAAGAGAAGATGGGGACAAGAGAAGGAAGGGATGATAGAAGAGAGGGTAGGTTTGTGACAGGAGCAATTAGAATGCTCGGTGTTTTCGGGTGGGGGAAGGGGACAAATGGGGAGAAAATTTGGAACCCAAAATTTTGTGAAAATGAATGTTAAAAGTTAAATAAATAAATTTAAAATGAAAAAAAAAATAATGGTGATGAAGTTGATCATGGTAGTAATGTTAGTGATGATAAAAATTTACTCTCTTCATTCTAATGCTTAGTGATGACACCATGTCTGTGACCTATGTCCATGGTACATAGTAAGAATTAACCAAGCATTAGCTTATTCATAAAAATAGATACAGATTCTTTTCCATAAAGAAATGGACTTAACTGGAAAGACTTAGATGAACCGATCCTGAGTGAATTGAGCTGAACCAGGAGAACATTGTACATAATAGCAGCAACATTGTTCCATGACCAACTTTGATAGACTTAGCTCTTCTCAGCAAGGCAGTGATCTGAAACAATTCCAAAAGACTCATGATGGAAAATGCTATCCACATCCAGAGAAAGAACTATGGAATCCGAATGCAGATTAAAGCATATTATTTTCTCTTCTTTTGTTTTTTCTCTTTCTCGTGGTTTTCCCTTTTGTTCTGATTCTTCTTTCACAACATGACTAATGTGGAAATAGGTTTAATAAGATTGTACATGTATAGTTTATATCAGATTGCATGCTGTCTTGGGGAGTATGGTGAGGAGAAAGGGGAAAAAATTTAGAACTCAAACTCTTATAAAAGTATATGCTGAAAACTAAAAATAAATAATTTTTTTAAATGGAGTTGAACATCAAGGACAATGGTCAGTAAAAATCAGGCAACAGTCCCCTCCTCCACATCCCACAAATCAAAGATGTTATTTTACATTTCATCACTTTTAAAATTTTATTTCCACGCAATGAATTTTGAGTATTTGTATAATTATGTTCTCTGGTTTTTTATATTGTAGATAACATTAAAAGTAAAAAGGTAATAAATCAATATTTACTGTTAATAGTATTTTTAATAGTATTTTATTTTTTCCAGTTACATGCAAATGCTCTTTTTAACATTCAGTTTTACAAAATTTTGAGTTTCAAATTTCTCTTTGTCCTCCCCCTTCTTTCCCCTCTTCCAAAAATGTTAAACAGTTTGATATAGGTTGTATACGTGTAATCATGTAAAACATATTTCCATATTAGTTATGTTGTAAAAGAAGAAACAGGCCAAGAGGGGGAAAACATGAAAAAATGAAGAAAGTGAAAATAGTAAGCTTTCATCTGCATTCAGACCATCCGTTCTTTCTCTCAATATGGCTAGCATTTTTCATCATGAATCCTTTGTAATTGTCTTCTATCATTTTATTGCTGAGAAGAGCTAAATTATTTGTAGCTGATCAACAATGTGCTGTTACTGTGTATGACGTTCTTCTGGCTCTGCTCATTTCACTTTGCATTAGTTCCGATAAGTCTTTCCAGGTTTTCTGAAATCTGCCTGTTCATCTTTTCTTATTGTACAATAGTATTTCATTACATTTATATACCACAGCTTGTTCAGACATTCCCCAATTGATGAGCATCTCCTCAATTTCCAATTTTTTTGCCAACACAAAAAAAAAAAACTGCTATAAACATTTTTGTGCATGTGGGTCCTTTTCCCTTTTTTAATGATCTCTTTGGAATATAGAACTGTTAGTGGTATTGCTGGATACCCAGTTTAGTTGCCTTTTGGGCATAGTTTCAAATTCTTCTCCATATGGTTGGATCAGTTCACAACTCTACCATCAGTCCATTAGGATCCCAATTTTCCCATATCCTCCCCAACATTTGTCATTTTCTTTTTCTGTTATATTAGCCAATCTGATAGTTATGATGTGTTACTTCAGAGTTGTTTTAAATTGCATTTCTCTAATCAAAAGTGATTTAGAACATTTTTTCATATGACTAGAGATAGCTTTGATTTCTTCATCTGAAAATTTCCTGTTCATATCCTTTGACCATTTATCAATTGGGGAATGGTTTGTATTTTTATAAATTTGACTCAGTTCTTTGAGAGATGAGGCCTTTATCAGAGATGCTTGCTATAAAAATTGTTTCCCAGTTTTCTGCTTTTCTTCTAACCTTGGTTGCATTGGCTTGGTTTGCACAAAAACATTTTAATTTAACATAACCTGAATTATCTATTTTGCATTTCATAATGCTTTTTCTCTCTTATGGGTCACAAATTCTTCCTTTCTCCATAGACTTGACACATAAACTATTCCTTGCTCTCCTAATTTACTTATGGTATAACCCTGTATGTCTAAATCATGCACCCATTTCGACCTTGTCTTGGTATGTGGTATAAGATGCTGGTCTATACCTGGTTTCTGCCATATTGTTTTCCAGTTTTCCTAGCAGTTTTGCCAAATAGTGAGTTCTCATCCCAAAGGCTGGGGTCATTAGGTTACTATGGTTATTGACTAGTCTCTTTTGTGTACCTAATCTATTCCAATGCTTCACAGCTCTATTTCATAGCCAGTGCCAGATAGTTTGATAATTACTGTGTTGTAACATAATTTAAGATCTGGTATTGCTAGGCCACTTTCCTTTGCATTTTTTTCATTAATTCGCCTGATATTCTTGACCTTTTATACTTCCAGATGAATTTTGTTATTATTTTTTCTAGCTCTATAAAATAATTCTTGGTAGTTTGATTAGTATGACACTATATCTAAAAATTAGTTCAGACAAAAATGTCATTTTTATTATATTGGCTCAACAATTGATATTTTTCTAATTGTTTAGATCTGATTTTAATAATGGGAAAAGTGCTTCGTAATTGTGTTCATTACTACAATTTTCAAGCATTGCAATACAATATGTCACTTTTGTGAAACATTGCAAAGCCTCCTAAATGATAACCATAATCACTCAAAAGAGTTTAGACCTGGCAATCCACATAAGAAAGAGCAAGTAGATGAAGAATGTTTCTTCTCTATATTATGATATGTATTGTATGGAAAACCTGTAATGCTGGTCCATCTATATCTATATCTGGGATTAAAGCAACAAATAGACAATGAGCTGAGCTCATAATTGAACAGGTAAAGGAAATCAGGTCAGGTTGAATTTGGGCAATTTGACAACATTTTTTAGGATTCCAAGTTTCTGCCTTAGGTTTTTTCAACATCAGTATTTCTCTGGTGACTATAAATCACAGGATTTGATAATACTAACTTCTGAGAGTAGCTAGGGTGAACTGGACTCCTGGCATTTTGATAAATATTGGGTTTATCTTTAGAAATATAGACTAGTGAACTGTTTAAGAACTTTAGTAGCTAGGGTGAACTAGATTTCTGGAATTTTGATAAATACTGGGTTTTCTTTAGAAATACAGATTAGTGGACTGTTTAAAAACTTTAAGGGAAACACATCAAGTTAAAAAATAAAAAGGATGGGAGTTAAGCCATGCTCCCCACAAACAGTGAAAGAGGCTCTGAAAGTCAAAGACAAAGGGAGCTGAACTATACCTCCTTGCTCCCTCCGGTGTTACCTAGTAAACATGAGAGGTAGCATTGGGCGCTTGATTGACAATACTGGCTCTGATCCTAACATCACTGCTTTACTTCCTCCCCTGAGATATGTCACCTGTGTTTTATGTCTCTTCATCCAATGATATTTCATAAACCTCACTGACAAAATTAGACAGAGACTAAATAGGAAGAGAGAGCTATAGCTAATTCTGTAGCAGCAGACATCAGAAAACTTTAAGTTAAGCTTTGTGTATACTCTCAGGGCCAGCGTGTGTGATATTTGATACAGGAACTGCAGGAAATGGTTAATAAGGACTCAGAGTAGGAAGAAAATGCATAATCAAACCACTGGCTGTTATTCATGCACATGTATATATTTAAAGGAGACCAAAAATGCCTTCAAAAGTAGGTGTGTTCTAGTTTTTCAGAAAAATCACATGCATTTTTTGCAATATTCCTAATAACTAGCATCAGACTAACCTTTTGTAATGAAACAAGAGGGGGTATTCTAAGAAAAGGAGAGGAAAGAAATATAAAACTTGTAAAGGCACAATAGGTGGTTGTTCTGAGAGGAAGATGAGAAAAAATAAATAATTTCCTATGTACTCAATTTTGGACCAATCATGCAAATTTGGAACACCACCTGAAAAAAAAACAATTCACATAATAGAGGGTAATAAACACCGCAGATCCAAATCCTAAGTGGGCTGCTATTTTTTTGAAGGTTTTTGTTTTTTTGCCACAGAGCATTAGCAAGACCTGCGGGGTTTTTAAAAAGTGTATATTCACCGTTACTACATACACACAGGCCTGAAGCTGCTTCAGAGAATGGAAATCCCCAGAGCTCATCATAGTCAAGGAATTAACTGTTTACATTCTGGCTCTAGTGACATTTAGAGTGTACAAAGGTTTGTGCAATTTCCTTGTGATGATGGAATCAAAAAGAGCCCTGGGCTTGAAGTCAGAAGGCCACAGTTTGATTTCTGATGCTGATTCTTATTTATAATAACCATGAGACCCAGAGGTGACCACAAGGAGGTTCCTTCAATTCTCTCAAGCTACAATTTCCTCTTATGTAAATGAGGACCATGATACTTCACCTACCAGCCTAACATAATTTCCATGAGGAAAGCACATTGTAAACCTTAAAGCATTCTACAAATATGAGATATTGTTTTTTCTCTTGATGATACCACAGAGCATTAAATCATGAGTCATAATGATCTCAGAGGAATCAAAATGAAAATTGTTCCAAAGGGCAATAGAAAGAATCATAGCAGGTACGAGGAAGCTGAATGGTGTTGCCAATTTTGACTTGCAGATGGAAAGTGATGAAAAGGACATCTTCAAAGACATATAATAGGGAAAAGAGGAGAATTTCAGGTAACAAGAACAAAATATAATAGATGGACGTTCCAAGCGCTGTACCGGTATCCCAAAAATATTCCCAGATTTGGGGAAAGCCTTTAGTATGTTGGGTAGATCCTCTATGGAGAATTTATGGGAAAATATGGATAAGAGCTATACAGGATAAAAGGGCATGGACTGATGTGATCATCAGTGAAAGGGGGACTTCATGTCAACAAGATAATGAATCCACGTCTGCATACCTCAGATAATTGTCACTAAGGCACAAAGTCCTCCATTAGACTGTGAGCTCCTGAGAGAGGGTCTGTCTTTTACTTTTCTCTATATCCCTAGTGCATAGCATGGTACCTAAAACATAGTAGGCATTTCATAAATGTTAACTGATTGGTTAACTAACTGACTGGTACCTGAACTGTGCTTTGAAGGCAGCTCCTATACTCAAATCAGTCTCAAATCAAATCAAGGCAAATACAGCCACAAACTGCTCTTGGAAAATGACTATTTTAGGCTATAACAAAGTGCTTTCATATATATATTGATGTAATATTAATTATGTTAACAAAAGTTAAAGGTCTTTCCCACCCATTAATGGGCCTGCCCATTAAAGGAAACTTGATTAGGGGAGATTTGTCTTGTAGGAAGGCCCACATCTTTTGTTAATTTCTAATGAGGCACTGGTTTTCAAGGGTTGAGATGCCCTCTTGCTCTGAAAAGTGTATAAATTCTCCGAAGTGAGGTTTTGTTTTGGGGCTTACTCATTGGAAGTGTGTTTGGCCAGATGAGACTCTAGGTAGCCGCTAAGAAGTCCCTGGCCTTGAAAACCCAGATGTTGGTGCTTCTGTCCCTGGTAATTATGTTTGTATGTAATGGCCAGACAGTTGGACCCATCCTATCTGTGGTGTGTGTATTGCTTATGGTCAGACAATTGGTTGGTCTTTATTTCTCTGTTTTTATTTTCTGTGAAGTTCAGGGTGCTGATTTTTTCCCCTGAACTGAGTAAATCATATATGTGCTTGGCTAAAGTAGATTGTTGACCCCTCAAAAGTTGCTTTCTTTTCAGAAAAGTAGATCTAAGAACCTGTACAGCAGGCCCTCCTGAGTATGTCGGGGTTCCTTGCTGTTACAACTGAGCATCACAATAACCCTGTGGATAGATCACCAAAATAATTCACATTAATTAATTAATAATTCAAATTAATTCTTCAAAACAAACCTGTAAAATGTCTACTATGGTTATGATCCCAATGTTACAAATAATGAAACTGAGGCTCACAGAAATGCCTTGCTCAAAGTCCGGCAACTGTGAAATGCAAGTACCATTATTTCAACCCAAAGTCTGCCAGCTCTGAGCCCAATGCCCTTTAACCTATCCCCTAGGACCTGTAGCAAAGTAGGGAAGTGAATGATTGCATGTGGGAGAAGCACTCAGCTCCCCATTTTAATTGTATATGCTACTGCCTCTCACCCTGGGGCCATGGGCATGGCCCATAGATTTACTGAAGGGGACATACATTTACTGGGTGCACCTTTTTTCTTGCTTTGTCCTGCCAAATAATCCATGCTTCCTTGAAGTATACCAGCTTTGAAAATAATAGTTGACATTTATCTAGGACTTGTTAAGTTCATAAAGCATATTACTTATATTGTTTCATCCATCTCAACAAAAGCACTGTAAGGTACCCACTTACTGTAAGAAAAACTAGCAGCATTTCATAAAGATAAACTGAGGCTCAGAAACGTGAAGAAAATGAGTCAGCCCCAGAGGTGGGATTTTAATCCAGGCTTCTCCTATCTCTAAGACTAGCATTCTTTCTGTTATACCATGCTGCCTTTCTTAGCATTAACTCTATGCAATAGAATCGATTCAATTGAACATTATAATGGCAGCTAGCATTTATAGGGCACTTTAAAGTTTGCAAAGCACTTTACATATGTTGTCTCATTTGATTTTCACAATAACTCTGTGAGTTAGGTGATATTATTACTCTCTTTTTCTAGATGAGGAAACTGAAGCTGAGAGAAATTAAGTGACTTTCCTAGGATCACCTAGATAGTAAATGACTGAGGTCTTCCTGATTCCAAGTCCAAGGCTATAATTCCTGCACCATTTAGCTGCTCATGTAACTTTAAGTCTATTATTTAATATTAAGACACTGCTACTGACTTCTGGAGTCATGAGGACCTGAGTTCAAATCTAGCCTCAGGCACTCAATACTTACTAGCTGGGTGACTGTAGGCAAGTCATTTACTCCCAATTGCTTGGCTCGCCTCCCCCCACCCTCACAAAAATACAGAATCTGCTATGTAGCAAATGTTTTGCTAGATACTGACTAACAAATATAAAAATAAAAAGTCCCTGTCCTCAAGGAGCTTGCTTTTTTTTAAAAGAAGAAACAACATGTACATAGAAAATTAAATATAAAACATACCCAAAGTAATTTCATGGTGAGGTGTCAGTAGTGGCTGACACCAGATCAGAATGGGTAATTTATAGGGAAGAGTATTTGAACTGAGTTTTAGGGACATTAGAGAGTCTATAAAGCAGAACTACGTAGACAATACATTCCAATCATAGGGGACAACCTGTACAAGTGATAGAACATTATTACCTATAGTGTGTTGACCAGTGGAAAGGAGAATAGGTGAAAAAAACTAATAAATCCAGAAAGGGTAGGCTGAACCTAACTTGTGATGGGGTTCAAAAGTCAAACATAGAAGGCTTATTTTACTCTAAGAACAAGAACAAGTCACTGAAGCTTCTTGGGCATTAGGAATGACATGGTCAGACCTTTGCTTCAGGAATAATGACTTCACAAGTCTTTGGAAGATGGAGTGAAAAGGGGTGAAAATGAATGAATGAAAGAATGCATGAATGAATGTATGGAAAATCTTTGGAAATGATTTTCAAATCAATGGAAAAGAGGACACATGCTAAGCACTGTGCTAAAGTCTTGGAATATAAAAACAAAATCAAGGCAGTTCCTACCCTCAAGAGGTTTATGAGAAATAACACACAAAAGAGAGTGGTATTCAAGGAGGGATATTTTGGCTTCAAAAATTACCGACATGATAAGTGGAGCCATAGGGGAGTAGATTGACACATTTTTTTTTTCCCAAGAGTTAGGAAAGAATTGATTTTATTATTGTTCCAGAACTGGAACAGAGAAACCAATAGTGGAATGGAAAGGAGTTGGGTGGGGGGGAGGCTTCAATGCATGACTGCTAGGGAGGAAAGTAAAACTCAAAATGGGGCCCTAGTGTGGAAATTTCAGGCTTGAAAGAGTCCCCTAGGGCTTGGTTTCAGACCCAGATGACATGTAGCTAACAAAATGGCCAGTTAGAAGACTTTAGCAATAATCCCAGTAAGAAACAATGAGGGAATGAGGACCTGAATGGGAGGGAGAGAGAAGGAAAGAGCAACTAGGAGAAGGAAATGGTACAAGATATACTCTAGATAAAAAATTAATAAGACTTCCAAACTGCTTAGATGAGATATACTGGAGGGAAAAAAATGTCCGTCAATCAACATGCATTTATTAAACACCTACTATGTGCCAGGTACTGAGGATATGAAGACAAACCCTGAAATAGTCCCTGCTCTCAGGGGACTTTGATTTCTTCAGAAATGCATATGAATATATGCATTGTGTTCTAAGTTTTAGTATAGTTTTGAGCTACTAAATCTTAAAAAAAAAAAACTTCCCTTATATTTATTATATACATAAACACATATACATATATACATATGGATATATATACATACACACATACATGTGTACATACATGTATGTGTATATGTCGTTCCAAGAGTCTTAGGACCATAATTTAGGGAAGAAGAACACTAGTAATTGTAATATCAGAAAAGTCTTCATGTAGAAGGTGCAACTGAGGTGAGTTTTAAAGGAGTAAAGGATTCTATGATCCAGAGGTGAGGAGGAAAAATATTTCAGCTTCAGGAGATCAATAGTGCAAGGGCATGGAAACAGAAAAGCTGGAATTTCATACGTGAGGGACAACACGAAAACTTATCTCCCTTTTATTAAAAATTATTGAAGTTTATGAACCTCAGTAACTGGAAGGATGGTGTTGCTTTTGACAGAAACAGGGAAGCTGACCAAGATAAGGAAGAGAATTTGGGAAAAAAGATACTGCTGTTTTAAATGTGTTGAGTTTGAGACACCTACACCAGTTCAAGATGCCTAATAGACAGGTGATGATACAGGATTAGTGTTCAGGAGAGTAAGATCACAGCTAGGAGTTGTCTGCATGACACTTGAATCTTTGGCATCTGTGAATGAGAAAAGAGGAGAGAAGAGAGGAGAGGAAGGGAGGGGAGGAAGGGGGAGGGTCAAAAAGGGAAGGGGAAGAGAAAGGAAAGGGAGAGAAAAGGAAAGGAGGGGAGGGGAGGAGAGGGGAAGAGAGAGGAGGGGAGGGGAGGGGAGGAGTGACTAGGAAGAAGAAAGGGTCTCAAGTCATAACCCTGGAATATACCTATAAATAGGTAATAAGACAATGATGGTGATCCTGCAAAGTACTCTGGAAAGAAGCAGCCAAACAGGTAAGAAGAGAACAGAGGGACAGAGAAAGAAGAATCATGAAAAGAGAATGTCTTAAAGGATGGGATGGCCAATAGTATCAAATGCTTCTGAGGGGTCATGAAGGATAATGACTACGAAATGGCAATTGGAGTTTGCAAATAGGGAAGTTTCAGTTGAGTGGTGAAGCTGGAAACCAAGCTGCAAGGGGTTGAGAATCAAATGGCAAGGGAGAAAATGGTGATAATTAGTGTAGACAGCTTTTTCTAGGAACGTGGCTGTGAAAGAGAGGAGAGATAAACAATATGGTAGCTTAAAGCAAGGTTAGAATCAAGTGAAGGTGTGTGGGTTTGGTTTTGTTTTTTAATGATGGGGAAGACAGTGCATGTCTGTAGGCAAGAAAAAAAAGCCAGTAAATAAGGAGAGATTGAAAATTAAGAAGAGAGAGGAAATGATCAGAGAAATAATCTGCCAAAAGAGACAGGAGAGGAAGAAATCAGAGCTTGAGGAGAGAAAAGGAAATTCAGAGCAGATGCTGAAGGGAGCAGAATAGAGGGAGTCAAACAGGGAAGGATAAAAGAACTGGGATGCAGCAGTGAGGGCCCAGCTGAGGTTCTTCAACAAAATGGCAGTGAAATCAGACAGAACACTATGAGATTTCCTCCCTCTGCATTCATCTGCATTCAGCAGCAAGTGTGGAAGAGCAGACAAGGTGGGAGTAATCTGGGATGAGAGTTTGGAAAGGGACAAGAAGAAAAGAATTCAGAGGCAGAGGACAGTATAAAATCTAGTTAACTAGTGGAGCAAGATTTTGAGGAGAGCAAAATGAGGTCACAGCAGGAACAATGGCCCAGGAGAGTAGGAAGAGATGGAATGACTGGACATTTCAGTGAGGACAGAGACTAGATTTATAAAGGGTGAAGCCCTAGAGGAGATGCAATAATTAACAGGAGTGGGGAACCTGCAGCCATATAGCCTTCTAGGACCTTGGGTGCAACCTTTTGACTGAGTCCAAATTTTACAGAACACATCCTTTTATTAAGGGGATTTATTCAATGAAGTTTGGATTCAGTCAAAGGGCCATACTTGAGGACCTAGAAGGTCACATGTGGCTTCAAGACTACAGGTTCCCCACCTCTGGAATAATAGGAGGTGGTGTTTAGATAAATGCCAGAATCATGGATAATGGAAGCCACACTCTTGTGGATAACAATTTAAAGACATCTGTCCTTGAGTGTGACTGAAGTGGAATAAAGATGCAAATCATGGGCATTGAGGAAGTCTATAGACCAAAATGCAAGTGTACCTGAGGGAACATAGCATGAAAACTGAAGTCCTAAGTATACTGTAAGAGTAGAGGTTGGGGAAGAGAGAAAAAATGTGAGCCACATACTGAGCTATTTAAGGACAGAGAATACTCTGAGATATGGTAACCATAGCCCCCAGAATTATTATGCACCTACTATGTGCCAGATTGTCTGCCAACAAACCTGTATGAACTATAGCTTTTTGATCATCTGTTGTCTTCCACCCAAGTTGTACTTATGTCTTTCAGTAAATAGCTCAATGAGAATTTAACGTTATCCATTATTGTTGGCTCTGTGGTTCAGTAGTTCAATCATGTCTGACTCTTTGTGACCCCATTTTGGGTTTTCTTGGAAAAATGTGGGAATGGCTTGCCATTTCCTTCTCCAGCTCATTTTACAGATGCAAGAGACAAACGGGATTAAATGACTGGACCAGGGTCACTCAGCTTGTAAATACCTGAGGTCACATTTGAACTCAGGAAGTTAAGTCTTCCTGACTCCAGGCCCAGCACTCTTATCTGCTATACCACCTAGCTGCCCACTTTACCCATTCATGAAACTCAAATGCCCATGAAGACACTTGCAGCCATGCCTCTGGCAACTAGATGCCCATTCCCCAAGGGGGACATGGAACAGACGCCACAGGATAGAACAAACACTATTGGTGCTGGCCCTCTGCTGTAGCATCCTACAGTTTCCATATACAGCCAGGAACCAAGCCCAGCTCCAGGAATTCCAGGCCTGTGGTTGTTGATTATTACCATTCACAAAATGATTAAATTGTGTTTAGGATAGCCATGGTTGCTGCTGGAAGGAACAACAATCCAGCCCAGGAGTGGGGAACCTGCAGCCTCAAGGTCACATGTGGCCCTCTAGGCCCTCAAGTGTGCCCCTTTGACTGAATCCATATTTCACAGAAAAAATCCCCTTAATAAAAGGATTTGGTCTGTAAAATTTGTACTCAGTCAGAAGGCTGCACCCAACGACCTGGAAGGTTGCATGTGAACTTGAGCCTGAATGTTCCCCACCCCTGAACTAACCCCTATATAGAGAAGCTTCTTACATTGTTAACAAGAGAAAATAACTCTTTCTCATGAAATAACTTGAAACCTTTCACAAAGGAATAAATTGAGGCAACGTGGAATTGGAGATGGCGGGTGGAGAGTTACAGCCATTAAGACCTGGGTTCAGATCAAATCCTCCCTCTGACTGTAGCTGTGCCATCATGGGCAAGATACCTCACTTCCCAGCAATCCACATCATGCCGCTATGTGCCCTGTGCTCCCTCTCTCTCCCCATTAGAATGGAGGCTTTTTGCTATTTTGCATTTGTATCCCCAGTGCTTAGCACAATGCCTGGCATGCAGTAATTGTTTAATGAAGTATTTACTATCTATCTATATAGGAACCTCAGTTTTCTCATCTGAAAAACTGGGATAATAATGCTGGTATCTATCTCACAGAGTTCTAGGAAATAACTTTGGGATCATGATTTTAGAGCTGTAAGGGTTCATAGAGGGCATCTAGCCCAACCCTCCAGTTGTGTAGGTGAGGAAACTGAGACCTAGAGAGAAAAAGTGATTTGCCAAATCATACAGTGAATAAATGGCAGAGCTGGGATTTGTACCCCGGTCTTCTAACTCCAAATCGAGCCTCCACATAAATGTTCATTGCTTGTGTTCTTAACAAGTGCAAATTAAATTCGAAAAACAAAGGGCTTCTGAGAACCATGGAGAACCAGGTGCTTCTTGGCTCCCAGTCATAATTATGTACCTACTGTGTGCAAAATGGTACAAATTCAACTAACATGAGGACCTTACCCTAACGGAGTTCATGTTTCAACATCAACACAGAAAAGTGAACTATAGTATCCTAATTATGTGATACATACAAATAGACATAGAACTTTTGAAGAAGGCGAAGGATGTAGGACTTCCTCAAGTATGCCAGAGTGGTTTATCCAGACACCTCTAAATTTCCTCAAGCCAATTAATATATCTGGGAAAGCTAAAAACAACTATGATGTCTTCCACAGGGTGTCCCTAAAAATCTCTGGGATTCATCTGGACAAGAAGAATATGCCATCCTTTTCCTTGGACCCCCAAATCCATGTCAACTGAAGACCACCTTGCCAGAAGTGTCATCCAGGAGACCCTTGAGGATTGCAGGTAAAGAGTCATAGGATCAAAGACCTAGATTTTTCACTGGAAAGCAAAAAAAAAAACAAAAAACAATTTACTCATGAAAAGGAAAAAAAGACTTAAAGTCATAGATGGCCTAGTTGTGGTTCTGCACACTGCTTCCCCCTTGTGTGCCATCTCATATCTTTTTTTCATAGTATTTTCTTTTTTCCAAATACATGTAAATTTTTTTAACATTCATTTTTCCAAAATTTTGAGTTCCAAATTTTTTGCCCTCCCTCTGTCCCTTCCCCTCTTCCTAAAACAGTATGCAATTTGATATGTTATATGTGTACAATCATGTTAAATATATTTTCATATTGATCATGTTGTATCATTTCAAATCTTAACACCTTCCCTCTTTACTAAAGCAAGGTCTCATTTTCAAATACTCCTATAGTCTTTTGGGAGATGCTATGGAGAATCACAGGCTAGCCAGTATGCCCCCACATTTTTATAGATAAGCAAGTTGAGGATCAGAGATTTTAAGTACCTTGTCCAAGATCACATAGCTACTAAGTATTAAAGGCTGGATTTGAATCTGGTCCTCTGATTCCAAAGGCAATGCTCTTTCCCCTGTGCCACCTGTTAGCTGTTATACATCTCTTTAATCTGCTACTAACAGAGTACAACTACTGAGCTGGTCTGTGCCAGCCTATGGAGCCCTGGAAAGTGCCCAATTGCTAAATAGGTATAAATCCTTTTAGAGCAAATGTAGTTACTGCAAATCCTATTACAATAACTCTATAACAAAAGAAGGATTTGGAAGCCCAGTCAGTAGTCCACTTATTTCAAATGACATTCCACACGACCAAGAATTTGGGTAATCTCTTAGAGTTTGTTACATCAAGACCTGATCTGCAGTATCATTCTGAGAAACAGTGGGAAACGGACATTAAAGCCTTTGGAGAAAGAAAGGCTAGATAAATGCCAAGCAATATTGGATTTGGGGCCCTGGCACCATTAGTTACCAACAATTCACCAATCATTCATTATGTGTGAGTTCTCTCATCTGCAGAGCTCTTCTAAGCAATTTTGGGTCATTTATTGCTGTCAGGTACTGTCATTTTTACAAACAAAACATCTGGGAAGCATGCAGTAGCTGCCAAGGTGAGAACTCCACCAAGTTTCTGAAAAACTTTCCTTGTGAAATTCAAGTACTGATATTTAGAAACAAAATATGAGATACAGTTCTCAGCTGTACATAGCATGGGCAGTGTAGGTCTATCAAATGCTCATATTTAGTAGCACTCTATTAACTCAGTGGAATTCTGCTGTGGCACCCTGCCTGTCTTTGTATGCCACCCTCAATAGGTATTCAGGGAGGCTGTTGTTGCCTGACTGACCTCGGGACCACAAGAAAATAACTTTTAAATGGTACAAAGAACCTTCAAACAATAAGAGTTTCCAAATATCCCAACACAGAGAATGTGGGGGAGAGAGTGAGTGAGGAAAAGGAAAGAATGTGCACAGCAGGGATGGTGGCTTAGAAAAAACCAAAAACCAATGACCCTGTCACTAAATGGTAAGGGGAAAAGTAAAGCCTGCCTTAGTGGGGTTTCACAGGAATCTGAGAAAAGACAGTGATGTAAGTCTTTGAAAAGCTCCATCCAAGTCAACAGGTCTAGACTCTGGATACCATTTTTCCCAAACCATAGCACTTTTAAAAAAAATCCTCCCCTTCCCTACCCATGACTTTTTTCATCCTTTTAGGTTGGAAAAGGAAAGTTCTGGTAGCTTCCTACTCTCCTCTAGTAGGTGGCAAAAGGAAATAAAAGATTCAAAACATTCCTCATATCCAGTGGTTCCACAGTAAGACTTCAGTGCTTATTGTCTTGGAGTTCATGTTTAAGAAAGCTCTTGGAATGATTCTCAATAGAAGCCCCCCACCCCAAAGAACTGTGAGAAGACTTAACAATGAGGAGTTTCATTGAGAAAGGGGGAAATTGTTAAGATATTAAATAATACATAAGGAGAAGGACTGTTCCACCTCAGAGCTGTGCCACCATTGCCACAGTTTCTCCTAGCTGGAGAGCAGATTATTTGAAAATCAAGAGGGAAAGATCCCCAAAGAACAAACACTTTTTCCTCATTACACCAGTTCTCTAGGCAATTTGTGAAAACACAGAATGCAAAATTAGTCCTTCCTTAATTATAAACCACTGTTGAACCTTGGCTGAACTCCACCCTCCTAAACCCCATACATTTTACCCTATTCCCAACCCTGCTCCCTGACAGAGAGGGGGAGGGAGGGAGGGAGGAAGGAAAGAAGGGATTGAGAAAAAGAGAAAGAGAGAGAGAGAGAGAGAGAGAGAGAGAGAGAGAGAGATCACAAAAAGTACCTAAAATAAAAATTTTTGTGTGAAAACAATCCTTCAACCAAAAGAGAAAAAAAAAAAGATTTCCACATCTAATTGTTACCTACAGAGCACACCCCACCAAGGTTGCTGGCTACCAGGCAGAGTAGTATAAATAGCATGACAAACAGCTGCAGATTTCAATTACTCTCTGATCATCAGTGTATAGAATAAAGAGGCAATTTTTGCAGAGGGGAAACCGCAGGGAATACATTGGACTGACAACTGACTTAGAATTCAATTTGCTGAAGTGATATTGAAATATGGGGGAGAAGTCGCTGCTCACTGATTAAGTTTCAAGCTGCCGAATTACTAAAGCTCCTGCCTCATGGACCTGTATGTTCTATTATCACCATGGCAACATGATCATCAGCGCCATCCCCAAAACAGGCTGCTCTACAGACTGTTCATTTACATCTGTGATAAATACTGGGAAAGCCTCGTGCATTTAATAAACCCAGATTTCTCACTGAATTTGGCAGATGAGAGGTAAAATGACAAAGAGGAGGGGAAAAACCTACAACTAAGGTCCCACCATTCCTTCATATATTTTGAAGAAATTCAAAATAGAAAAGAAATATGAATGGGGAGACAAATGTTCTTCCTGGAAAAAATTTCTCTAGTTAAAAATAGAAGTATGTCTATTGTATTAAGGAAATGGTGTCTAGATTCTGCACAGTGGGTCTAATGAGGGAAAGGTCTGGATTACCTGGCAGGATATGAAGGAATGGTGTCATAGTGATCATCAACCCCCTTGTTAATTTCACATAGGTGAGCAACTCAAATTGTAGAAGTCTTCAATTTCTCCCCAGGGAGGCTAGCTGGGTCTATTTATTTTGCTTAATGAATAAGTATTAAGTTTTGAAGAAGCATCTTGGAAATGCAGGATCTAGAGATTTGACTGAGAATCCAAATTTTCCATTTTCATGAGTCTGTTTCAGAATAATCTGAGCACATGAATTTCCCACACTACCAATGTGTGGACCCCAGTTTCCTCATATGTAAAGTGAAACATTGGCTGAGATGCCTCCTGAGGGCTCCTCTAGCTCTAAATCCATGATCCTTTTAGCTTAAATTGTGGTGGTCACAAAGTAAAAGGCAAAATAAGTCCAGAGACTGTTTAAATTGAATTTCTAATCCAATTAAATTCTCTTCATTTTGTATATCTGAGCTCAATTCTGATATGCCAGATTCTGGCTTGGGAAAGCTGTCTTTCCAAAATAGAGAAAGAAAGAAAGAAAGAAAGAAAGAAAGAAAGAAAGAAAGAAAGAAAGAAAGAAAGAAAGAAAGAAAGAAAGAAAGAAAGAAAGAAAGAAAGAAAGAAAGGAAGGAAGGAAGGAAGGAAGGAAGGAAGGAAGGAAGGAAGGAAGGAAGGAAGGAAGGAAGGAAGGAAGGAAGGAAGGAAGGAAGAAAGAAAGAAAGAAAGAAAGAAAGAAAGAAAGAAGAAAGAAAGAAAGAAAGAAAGAAAGAAAGAAAGAAAGAAAGAAAGAAAAGAAAGAAAAGAAAAGAAAGGAAGGAAGGAAGGAAGGAAGGAAGGAAGGAAGGAAGGAAGGAAGGAAGGAAGGAAGGAAAGAAGGGAGGGAAAATTTGTAAACTCAGTTTGAAAAATACTTGACTTTTCAGAAATGATTCCCCGCCCACCCCAAGAAGAAAACTTTTTCCCACTTCTCAGTTTCACATCTTCAGTTTCTATGGTTTTACCTTTCTTTCTTGGCTCGTCTCCAAAGGCCAAACAGTCTCTAAAGGTAAAGTCTCTCTCTTCTACCTTCGTGGACGCTGCAAACTGTATGTTTGAAAAAGAAAGTTCATTCCTTTGAAGAATATACAAAAAACTTCTTATTCCCTACCTGTTTCTATTCATTTCAGTTCATATGAAGTTTATTTTTCATTGGGACACACCAATAAAAACCACAACATGGCAAAATACTTTATATTTTA
Organism: Notamacropus eugenii; assembly: GCF_028372415.1. Taxonomy (NCBI): domain Eukaryota; kingdom Metazoa; phylum Chordata; class Mammalia; order Diprotodontia; family Macropodidae; genus Notamacropus; species Notamacropus eugenii. The sequence goes on along the minus strand of NC_092877.1, from coordinate 123,350,008 downwards.
TTAGCATTCTGTCTAGATATGTTTTAAGTTCTGTGCTACTACAATACCTTCAAAAATGGGCCATTATCCTACATGAAAGAGCAGTGAATTACTGTCACAGATATATCTAGGTATTTCTGGGGCATTGGGCAGATTCAATTGTGTGGAGAAAAGTTGCTGGTGACAGTGGTGTAAACAACCGTCTGGTACAATTATGCCTGGAAAGGTAGCCCATCCCTCTGAGATTCTGGCCCAAGACTCCACGGGGGCTGAGAAAAAGTGGGTCCCATAAGAAGGGGCAACCCAGTTCTGAGGCACAAATGATAGTTTATAAACAATTGAACCACTCCATGGCACAATAAGGTGGGAGCCATGGTTGCTACAGAAAGAAAGGGCCCCTTCTAGATGTCAGCACCCCAAGATAAAGCCCCATCACTCCACACTAGTTAACCTTTTCATAAACACAGAAGGTTTTAAATATACAAACAGTACATTAGGGTGCTTCTCTTTTCAACCCACTAACAATGCATTAGGACACTTCTCTTTCCACAGCCTTTCCAATATTTATAGTTTCAAATTATTAGCATACTACTTTTATGGACGTGAGTTGATTCCTCAAAAATTGTTTTATTTCTTTTATTAGTAACTTGGATCGTTTTTCATATAATTGCTGGTGGTCTGCATTTCTGCTTTTGAAAACTGCTTATATCCTTTGACCACTTATCTACAAGGAAAAGGATCTTAGCCTAATAAATTTAAGTCACTTCATTATAGATATTGATTGAAATTCATTTTCAAAGCTCCTTTATCTGAAGATTATCTCCAATTTGATGATATCTGTTCTTGCTTCCACTTGCATCAATATTATTCAGGTAAACCATCTATGCATAGAGTAAATGGAGATTTGGATATGGAGTCAGGAAAACCTCAGTTCAAATCCTGCCTTACACACTAACTAGCTGATCAAGTCACTTAACCTCTCTTGGCCTCAGTTCCCTCATTTGTAAAAAGGATAATAGTAACTACCTCATAAGGTTGTTGTGAGGATCAAATGAGATAATGTATGTAAAGTGTTTTGCAAATCTTAAGGTGAAATATAAATGCTAGCTATTGTTACTAAGGAAAGTTTCTTGATATCAATTAAAAGAAGACACTTCATCTTTTGTAATTTCCTCTACTTTTTTCTTATTGTTAATTATTTTCATGGTCATAGGCAGCATGATATAATATAGTGGATAGAGAGCTGTCGTTGAAATCAGGATGACCTACCTTAAATAGTTACTGGCTTTGTGTCCTTTTAAGTCACTTCACATCTCAGGCATCTCACATCTATGAAATGAGAAGGTTGAATTCAAAGGACTCTGATTCTTAATCACCCTGAAGCTGTGATTCAAAGCTTTAGAGGATACAGTTTCCATTATTTTACATTTTTAAGTGATCTTTTTAATCACATATATTTGGTACTGGTTGTAGTATACAGTGTAAGTTTTCTGTCAAATTGACTTCTAGTTTCCCAACAGTAATCTTTTGGATTTTGAGTTTTCTTTTTTGGTCAATATAGAGTCCTTTCTTGAATTTATCAACCACGGGGCTGCTGCAATCATTTGTCTTTAGGTCTTGCTTATGTAACTGAGGGCTGAGGCACAACTACTTCCCACATAAAAAAGGTTGGGAAACTGCTTTGTGAAAGGCATAATGATATGGAATGGAAATGCTGCTCTCCATAGCTTGGAACATGCATCAATATTCTGTAACTGGTTCCAGTCCACTATATGACGAAGAGACAGACTACTAATTGACTACATGGCCAGAATCAGGGTGCATTAAAAAGGAATGAAAGTGAGGCCTGTACTTTGTCCTGAGTCTTGCCTAATAGCTACTGTGAGGGTACAAGAGAAAATGATATAAAGAGAGAGGCCGAGAACCCCCTCTATCTGAGCATGTGGTCCATGAATATAGATATATGTTAGTTGCCTCTTTGCATTTTCTCTGTTCTGTTTTTAGGTGAAAGAATGTTGAAATAGCTATGACCTTTTGATCTTTGCAAGGTCAATACCAAAAGTGAGCCAACATGGGGCAGAAAGCTGTCATATGTACCAGGTTTTGTGCTCAACCAGTCTAGCGTTGAGGTGCTGAGGGACCTTCGCCCTAACATCATAGCCTTATAAAATGACCTAAGGAACCCAGCACAGAGGTAACTGATACAAGAACTCATGCAGCAGCTATTCCAAATTTGGAAGTGAATCTGGTAGGGAGAATGCTATGTAGAAATTCCATTAGGTTTGAGCCCACTCTCCCCAAGGACAAGAGTGGTATAAGGGAGAGTATGCCCCCAAAATATTAAATGAGTGAATGGGTAGGAGAGAAATGTTTGTAACTTCTAAGCTTGCTATATCTTTGAAGTAAACATCCCTGTGTAAAAGCATATTTTAAATGGTTAAATAGAACTGGGGCACCAATTACTGGAAATTAACAATAGGGAAAGCACACCAGAATAGGCACTGAGCTGACAGCAGTAGAGAAAAATAAACCAATCCCTCAATCTTATGTCTAGGAACCTGAAAGGAAGATATATCCAGTCTCACTCTGGTATAGTGAAGTCTTCAAATTATCAGCAAATTATAGGGACATTTCATGGAATGGACGAAAGTAGATCATGATTCCGTCTTTTTAGTAACTTTCCAATACTCAAATACATTATTTTCTTTTTTTATTAAAGTTTTATTTGTTTAATTAGCAGAATTCTATTTTTATTCCCTCGTGTCCCCTATCTCATTGAAAATAAAAAGAAAGAAAAACCTATTTAAAAAAGAGGCATATTGATGCAAGCTGGTTGGTGAATTTATGAACAGATAAAATCATTATGGAAGGCAATTTGGAATTTACAAAAAAAGTTACCCAAAAGTGTATGTCCTTTAGCCCAACTATACCACTGCTAGGCCTATACTCCCAAAAAGATCAAATAAAGAGGAAAAGCATCTGTATTTATAGCAATTCACTTTTGCATTAGCCCAAAACAAAAACCCCAAAACCTGAGAAGCCAAGGGGATTTAATCAGTATGTGTAATAATAAGTGCCAGGCCTAGAGGCCTGTGGGCTACCCGAGTCTTCCCTTACCTCTATTGGAGGTCTTCGGTTGGCCAAACCGGATGCTCGTATGAGAGAAAGGACGTTCCAGAGTCGAACAAGGGTTGAGCTTTATTTCAGGGTCTAGTTACAAGTGCAGGGGAATTCTTCCTTAGGAGGGAGCGAAGAATCTCCCAAGGAGGCAAAGATCTTACAATAAGAGATTGGAAGTAGAAGTATAAGTGGGGAGAGAGGGGGAGGGGAGAGAGGAGAGAGGAAAAGCGGAGCCTTGTTGTCCTCACACGTGGCCCCTCCGCCCAAGAGAACTTTCAGGCTTTCCTAATCCTACTTAAGCTCTCCAGCCGCATAGTTTGCATCTGAATACCGTGCTGTTAGATAACAATAGTGTGCCCAGATCCGTGACAATCTCGAGGGCGGGGAGAGCTCTCTCCCATCACGTTTCTCACGGGAAGAGGCGGAAATACACGAGATAGCTCAGTTCACCTCGATTCCCAGTCGTTTCCTAGGGGGTCTCGTGAGAACTCTAAGATTTAGAAGTTCCCACCTTTACCTGCCCGAGACTGTCCACATGGAATTGAGCTTCCAACCCCAGCAAATAAGAGCAGCTGACAATTATACAACACTTTCTATGCATTATCTAATTTGATCTTTGAGGTTGGTAATAAAAATGTTATTACCCCTTTTTCACAAAAGAGGAAACAGGCTTAGAGAAGTTAAATGATGCATCTAAGGTCACATAGTTATTAAACAAGTGATCTGTGACTTGAACCTAGATGGAGTGACTCCAAACTGAGAGTGTGGTATACCATGCTGAACCCAATCCTGAAGACCTGAGTTCAGATCTCACCTCAGATACTTACTAGTTGTTTGACAATAAGCAAAGGTTGTGTGGGTAATTTAGTAAGAGTTAAGCAACAAGGGTTAAATGCCTGGACCTCAATTTCCTCATTCATAAAAATAGGATAAAAAAGCAGCTATTTAATAAGGTTGTTGTCAGGCTCCAATGAAATTATACAGGATAAGTATTTTCTAAACCTTACAGGATTATGTATTAGAAGCAGTTATTGTTTCTAATATCTATAGTAGTTTGATAGGAAAATACAGGTGACTTTTAATCTCTCTTTTCTGTATATATCTTATTGATTCTTGTGCAGGGTTTTCCCAATATTTGAGGCAATCTAGAAATGTTCAGAAAAGTAGGTATTGTCTATTACTGCATTATCCCTTCTTATCATGAAAGAGGAAACATAAAATTTAGATTGTTCATTCACCTATTCTAAGGCCACCTTTACGTTTCCTTTTCACAAAAATAAGGATGTAGGAGTGAAAAATATACATTTTTCTTCAAACTTCCTTCAAAATTCAATTGAGCTCAGAAACTTAAGAAAAGCTCTGATAAGAATAATAGCCCAGAGTCCTCACATGCTCACTAGCCGTAGCAGTCAACTGCTTTCCCTCTTGTCCCACAGAGGGGTCCTTTGTACCCGCATGCATTATATCAGGTGCAGACTTTCTCCTTTTCTCAGCGTAATGTAGTAGCAAGAAAAGCAATACAGCCTTAGGCTACGTACACAAAAGCATCAGTCACAGAAGTAGGAGAGAATCATCCCCCTCTCGATGGCTCTGAGGAGACATCATCTAGTGTGAAATATGGCGTTCCAGACACTTACGGACCCTAAAAGGGTGGATCGAAGAAAATCAGAATTCCAAGGGGAGACATAAAATGTGTGAAAAAGAGAAGAAAGTTTAAAAGGCTCATGGCAAACACATAGAAGTTGAACAATGGCTAAGAGGCATGTGAAAACCCAGTTATAAAACTCAGTAAGATCTAAACATGAAGGGGAGAGAGAGAGATGTTCCAGGTGCATAACACTGGCAAAATAAAGGCAGTAATGAGATAAAATTGAGCAAAGGAAGAAATTGTCTGAACACAGAGGAAGAGTTCGCTAACAACAAAGCCTATTACACTGACAACTGGAATCTCAAGGGAAAAAGCCAAGAGTCCATTACCAGGGTCATTTAAAGCCAGACGGAACAAAACATTAAAGCAAACTTGGCAGGGAATGGTCCGGTCCTGGTGGGGGATAGGCTGAATAACCTATTGAGTCTTTTTTTCTAGCTCTAATTTTTATGATAGATAACAGCACAGCATTATATCCTTCTCTACATGGGCCACTCTTTAGGCACAGGTCATAATGAGGGTGGATTACTTTGCATGCAATATCCTCAGTGGAACCCATGTACAAGGGTCAACCTGGCTCATTAACCAAAAACTACTCCCAACTATTCTACCCCACTGTAGACTAATGCTAGTAAGATTTGCAGAGTGTTCCTGGCACACCAAGCCAAAGCTTCAAATCTTCAGCAATTTTACAACTATTGAGATACAATCCTTACAGATTTTTAAATTTGGAATATGATTCAACATGGAAGGAGCTAGGTGGTAGGACAGAATTAAAGCATACAAAACCAGCTTTCTGTCACACACAATTGAATGGAGCTGTGCTGGTAGAAATGATGAAGTTACTGCATTAGTTGAATAAACTCTGTGCTTTGAAGGAGTTCTCAATTTTCCTTATTCAAAGGAGACTTGCCAAAGGCAGGCAGGAGCAAGACCCTAAAGCTTTAGGTGAGAGTTGGGGAAACACAGAAGGCATCCTTATTGCCAGATATTAATACCAGAGAGGCAGACTCAAGTAGAAATGAATTCAAATCCAGACTCAGAAACTTAATAGCTGTGTGATCCACTTAACCTTTGCCTCAGTTTCCTCATCTGAAAGTGGGGATTAAAATAGACCTACTTTCCAGGGTTGTTATAAGAATCAAATGAGATGATACAAAACACTTAGCAGAGTATCTGGCACATGGTTGGTACTTAATAAATGCTCACTGCCTTTCTTCTTATTCTTGAAACTCAACTATCCAGTTGTCTTTGTAAAGGCTGTCCACTCAGTGCTTCTTTTTCATCTCTAACTCTCAGAATCCTTGTCTAGTCTGAAGATATAGTTCAGATTCTTTCTTTTTCATGAACTGTTCTCTGATCACAGCAGTTGTTCATTAGTGTCCCCTCTGCCCTCAAATTATCATTTATTTCCTTACCCAGGTACATGTTTTATCACAGCATTGGAATGTAAGAGCCTTAAGGACAAGTTCTGCTTTTGTATCTCTAACACCTAGCATTCCTCCATGTATATGGACTAGAAGAATCACCTAGGATGGTCAGGCATGTATGAATTGTCGTCAATCAGCATCTGCATCGCTGGAAGGAACTTGATGAGGACATAGATCCATTTTCATATTTCTATATTTTAGGTTGGATATTAATATAAATAAAACCACATTCCTGGACTGAGAGATTCTCAACAGCCTTATTCCAGCCTTCTGTGAGCTTTTGACCCTTCTCCAACATGGTCAAGTCTTCAAACAAACATGTCCTGATTAAGTCCTTGTTAAGATTGAATAGGAATGGGGCGGAGCCAAGATGGTGGAGTGAAAGCAACGACTCACCTAAGCTCCTGGAAAAACTCCTCTGGATATCTCCGGGGGGAGAGTCTGACCAGACTTTGGAGGTGTAGAATCCAGTGGGTGACGGACTTTGACGGATTCGGAGCCCAGGCTGGACCGGAGGGTCCACGGGAGGGATCTGTTCTGCGGGGGTAAGACCCCGGCGCACAGCGCAGCGCGGTCGGCGCGGCAGGGCGGAGGGGACCAGAGGAGCCCGAGAGTGGCGGGCGAGACCAGCTGAGCAGGAGATAAGCCAGGCCGAGCCGGTGAGAGCCGCTGAGTGCCAGACATCAGCGCAGCAGCCCTTGAAATCTTCAGCCTAAAGACGGACTTCGGTGGGTCACTACTTGAACTTCCAGGAACTGGGATTGCAGAGTGATCAGTAAGTGCTCTCTCCTCCCCCCTGATGACCGTGAGGGAACCATAAAATTCTTCCCCAGATTAATCCTGGATCAGCGGGAACAGCAGAAGGGGGCGGGTGGTCTCATAACACCAGAGGCTGGAAAAGTGGCAAAGGGGGATTCTTCCTACTGTGGCGGAGGCGATCTGGAGGGACAGATGACCCAGGGCAGAGAAAATTCGCACTGAGACCCAGGCAAGTCTCAGAGCCGGGAGACGAGCCCAAGGAGGGGCGGGAACACGTGTTAGCTTCTAGGCGTGCCCCAGCCCTCCAGGGGAAAAGGGAAGACAATAGGGAAGCTGGGATCACCATCCCCTGACCTTGCCTTTGCCTCAAGTCAGCTGAGGAGATATCCTGAGGACAGACCACCCCTCCCACATACCTAACAAGCTAACCCCAGGGTTGATCGGGGAAACAAAAAACAAAAGCCTGCTTTTAGCCTAGACACACATCAGCTCAACTTAAAGATCTGTACCTTCTGACTGAAAGAACCAAAAGCTACAACACTCAGCCAACATCATGAATTGGAAAAAGCAGACGAAAAGTGAAAAAACCATAGAATCTTTCTATGGGGATAAGGACCAAAACACAAACACCAAAGAGGTTAGAGCTGAGACTGTACTTCCATCTGAAACCTCAGATGGGACTATGAATTTCTCGCAAGCACAACTAGATTACCTGGAACGTCTGAAGAAGGATATAAAAGAAAAACTGGCCAATGATTTTAAAACTATAAAAAAAGAATTCACTGATGAGAACATCACCCTGAAAAAGAAAATTGAAGAAATGGAAAAGGAAGTTCAAAAATTAACTGGAGAGAATAATTCCCTAAAAGGAAGAGCTAATCAAATGGAAAAGGAAACCCAAAACCTAATTGGGAAAATTGATCAGATGGAAAAGGAAACCCAAAACCTAACTGGGAAAATTGGTCGAATGGAAAAAGAAGTACAAAAATTAAATGGAGAAAATAGCTCCTTAAAGGGAAAAATTGGTCAGATGGAAAAAGAGATGGAAAAGCTAACTGAAGAAAACACTACGATGAAGATTAGAATTGGGCAAGTAGAAACTAATGACTCAATGAGGCAACAAGAATCAGTCAAACAAAATCTAAAGAATGAAAAGATAGAAGAAAATATAAAATATTTAATTGGAAAAACAACTGACCTGGAAAATAGATCCAGGAGAGAAAATCTAAGAATTATTGGCCTGCCAGAAACCCATGATGAAGAAAAGAGTCTGGACAATATCTTCCAGGAAATCATCAAGGAAAACTGTCCAGAAGTGCTAGACTCAGAGGGCAAAATAGTCATCGAAAGAATCCACCGTTCCCCTCCCGAAAGGGATCCCAAACTCAAAACCCCAAGAAATATAGTTGCCAAATTCCAGAGCTATCAAGTGAAGGAGAAAATACTACAAGCAGCCAGAAAGAAACAATTCAAATATCAAGGACACACAGTCAGGATCACACAGGACCTTGCAGCTTCTACATTAAAAGATCGAAAGAATTGGAACCCAATATTCCGTAAGGCAAAGGAGTTGGGACTTCAACCAAGGATCAACTACCCAACAAAGTTCAGCATAACATTTCAGGCAAGGAGAAAGTCATTCAACGAAATAAGGGATTTCCAGAGCTTCCTGACCAAAACACCAGAACTCAATAGACAATTTGATCTTCAAATGCAGGTCTCCAGAGAATCATAAAAAGGTAAACAGAGGGGAAAAAACAAAAACAAAAACTTGCTACTCAATTAGGGCAAACTGTTTACCTCCCTATAAGGGAAGATGATACCTGTTAATCTTGAGAACTGTGCAGCTATTATGATAAAAGGGATATATGTAGAGGGAACGGGCATAAAGTAAATGATGTCATGTCAAAAATATGATTTAAGTATGAGAAGGGAATGTAATAGGAGGTGTGGAAAGGGGGAAGCAGAAAATGGCAAATTATATCACAGGAAGAAGTACAAAACTATAGTAGAGGGAAGGAGGGGAGGGAGATGAGCATTGTTTGAGAGGTACTCTCATCTGATTCGTTCAAAGGAGGGAACAATAATCTTAAGTAGATAATCCTAACTAGCTCTATAGGTAGTAGGAGGGGAAGGGGGAAGAAAGGGGAGGGTGGCTAAAAGGGAGGAAAGAAGCAATAAGAGTAAAAGGGACTAAAAGGGAGGGGGGTCAAAAGAAGGAGGGGAAGGCTGCAGGAGGAGGGGGAGAAAAGTGAATACTATTGAGGAGGGGAAGGGAGACGGGAGAGCTAAAAGCACAAATGGTGGGAAAGAGGTTGGAGGGAAATACACAGATTTTAATCATAACTGTGAATGTGAATGGAATGAACTCTCCCATAAAACGGAGACGGATAGCAGAATGGATTAAAAGCCATAATCCAACAATATGCTGCTTACAAGAAACACATTTGAAACGGGGGGATGCACATAGGATAAAGGTCAAAGGATGGAGCAGAATATATTGTGCTTCAGCTCATGTAAGAAAGGCAGGAGTAGCAATCCTAATCTCAGACAAAGCAAAAGCAGAAATAGATCTAATCAAAAGGGATAAGGATGGAAACTATATCCTGCTAAAAGGCACCATAGACAATGAAGCAATATCATTACTAAACATGTATGCTCCAAGTGGGATAGCATCCAGATTCTTAGAGGAGAGGTTGGGGGAGTTGAAGGAAGAAATTGATAGCAAAACTATACTAGTGGGGGACCTCAACCTCCCCCTCTCTGAACTCGATAAATCCAACCTCAAAATAAACAAGAAAGAGGTTAAGGAGGTAAATAAAACTCTGGATAAGGTAGATATGATAGATCTTTGGAGAAAATTAAATGGGAATAGAAAGGAATATACTTTTTTCTCAGGGGTACATGGAACATTTACAAAAATTGACCATGCACTAGGACATAAAAATCTCACAATCCAGTGCAGAAAGGTAGAGATAATCAATGCATCCTTTTCAGATCATAATGCATTAAAAATTACATGTAATAAAAGGCCATGGAAAGAGAAACCAAAAATCAATTGGAAACTAAATAATCTAATTCTAAAGAAGGGTTGGGTTAAAGAAGAAATCATAGAAACAATCAACAATTTCATTCGAGAGAATGACAATAGTGAGACAACATACCAAAACTTATGGGATACTGCAAAAGCAGTTATTAGGGGAAGTTTTATATCTCTGAATGCTTACATAAATAAAATAGAGAAAGAGGAGATCAATGACTTAGGCTTGCAGTTGAAAAAGCTAGAAAAAGAACAAATTGAAAATTCCCAAGTAAATACCAAATTAGAAATACTGAAAACCAAAGGAGAGATTAATAAAATTGAAATTAAGAAAACTATTGAATTAATAAATAAAACCAATAGTTGGTTTTATGAAAAAACTAATAAAATTGATAAACCTTTGGTCAATCTGATTAAAAAAAAGAAAGAAGAAAACCAAATTACTAATATTAAAAATGAAAGGGGTGAACTCACCTCCAATGAGGAGGAAATTAAAACAATAATTAGAAACTACTTTGCCCAACTTTATGCCCACAAATTCGATAATCTAAACGAGACGGATGAATATTTTAAAAAATACAAATTGCCCAGATTAACAGAAGAGGAAGTTGAATACTTAAACAACCCCATCTCAGAAAAAGAAATTGAACAAGCCATCAATGAACTCCCTAGGAAAAAATCTCCAGGGCCAGATGGATTCACAAGTGAATTCTATCAAACATTTAAAGAACAGTTAATTCCAATACTACATACACTATTCTTGAAAATTGGGGAAGAAGGAGTCCTCCCAAATTCTTTCTATGATACAAATATGGTTTTGATACCCAAACCAGGAAGAGACAAAACAGAGAAAGAAAATTATAGACCAATTTCCCTAATGAATATAGATGCAAAAATTTTAAATAAGATTCTAGCAAAACAAATACAGCATCTTATCACGAGATTAATACATTATGATCAGGTAGGATTCATACCAGGACTACAGGGCTGGTTCAATATTAGGAAAACTATTAGCATTATCGATCACATCAACAACAAAGCTAACAAAAACCACATGATTATCTCAATAGATGCAGAAAAAGCTTTTGACAAAATACAACATCCATTCCTACTAAAAACATTGGAGAATGTAGGAATAAAGGGAACTTTCCATAAAATAATAAGCAGTATCTATCTAAAACCTTCAGCAAGCATTATATGCAATGGGGATAAGCTAGATGCATTCCCAATAAGATCAGGGGTGAAACAAGGTTGCCCATTATCACCACTATTATTTAATATGGTACTAGAAATGTTAGCTGTAGCAATTAGACAAGATAAAGATATCCAAGGAATTAAAATAGCCAAAGAAGAAACTAAGTTATCACTCTTTGCAGATGATATGATGATTTACCTAGAGAATCCCAGAGATTCAAGTAAAAAATTACTAGAATTAATAAACAACTTTGGCAAAGTTGCAGGGTACAAAATAAACCCACACAAATCTTCTGCATTCCTATATATTAGCAACAAAGTCCAACAGCAAGAGATAGAAAGAGAAATCCCATTTAAAGTTAGGGTAGACAGTATAAAATACTTAGGAGTCTACCTGCCAAAACAAACCCAGGGATTATATGAACACAATTACAAGACACTTTTTGCACAAATAAAGTCAGATTTAAGTAAGTGGAAAAACATTAGTTGCTCATGGGTAGGCCGTGCTAATATAATAAAAATGACAATTCTACCCAAATTAATATACTTATTTAGTGCCATACCAATTAAACTATCAGACAATTACTTTCTAGAGCTGGACAAAATAATATCAAAATTCATTTGGAAAAACAAAAGGTCCAGAATATCAAAGGGACTAATGAAAAGAAATGCTTGGGAAGGTGGCCTAGCGCTACCAGACCTCAAACTGTACTATAAAGCAGCAATTATCAAAACCACTTGGTATTGGCTAAGAAACAGAGAGGTAGACAAGTGGAATAGACTTGGCACTCAAGATGCAGTAGGCAAGGAATATAGCAACCTTCTGTTTGATAAACCCAAGGACCCCAGCTTCTGGGATAAGAACTCATTGTTTGACAAAAATTGCTGGGAAAACTGGATAACGGTGTGGCGGAAATTAGGCATAGACCCATACCTGACACCGTACACAAGAATAAAGTCCAAATGGGTACATGATTTAGATATAAAGATTGATACCATGAATAAACTGGAGAAGCAAGGAATAGTGTATTTATCAGATCTATGGAGAAGGGAAGAATTCTTTACTAAAGGAGAGATAGAATGCATTATGAAATGCAAAATGGATAACTTTGATTACATTAAACTGAGAAGTTTTTGCACAACCAAACCCAATGCAACCAAAATCCGGAGGGATGTAGTAAATTGGGAAAGAATTTTTACAGCTAAGCTCGGGGATAAAGGCCTCATTTCTAGAATATATAGAGAACTGATCCAAATGTATAATCATACAAGTCATTCCCCAATTGATAAATGGTCAAAGGATATGAACAGGCAATTTTCAGAGGAAGAGGTTAAGGCTATCTATAATCATATGAAAAAATGCTCTAAATCACTATTGGTTAGAGAGATGCAAATCAAAACAACTCTGAGGTACCACATCATACCTATAAGATTGGCAAACATGACAGAACAAGAAAATGATAAATGCTGGAGAGGATGTGGGAAAGTTGGAACACTAATTCATTGTTGGTGGAGCTGCGAGCACATCCAACCATTCTGGAGAGCAATTTGGAACTATGCCCAAAGGGCTACAAAAATGTGCATACCCTTTGACCCAGCAATATCGCTACTAGGACTATATCCCCAAGAGATCATAAAAATGGGAAAGGGTCCCACATGTACAAAAATATTTATAGCAGCACTCTATGTAGTTGCCAAAAACTGGAAGTCAAGGGGATGTCCATCAATTGGGGAATGGCTGAATAAATTATGGTATATGAATGTAATGAAGTACTATTGTGCCATAAGAAATGATGAACAAGAAGACTTCAGAGAGGCCTGGAAGGACTTATATGACCTGATGCTGAGTGAAAGGAGCAGAACCAGGAGAACTTTATGCACAGCAACAACCACAGTGTGTGAGAGTTTTTTCTGGTAGACTTAGATTTTTGTAATAACACAAGAACTTCTTACCAAAAAAAAAAAAAAAATCCCAATGGAGGATCTCAAGGCAAAATGCCTGCCACACTCAGAGAGAGAAATATGGAAGTCACTCACATATTGTAGCAGATCATGTTTGTGTATGTGTATGTGTTTGTGTATCATGTTCTGATTTGTTATACGATTTCTTTCATTTATCTTAGTCTGACTACATAGCATGACTATAGTGAAAATATACTCAATAGGAAAGTATATGTAGAATCTATACAGAATTGTATGCAGTCGTGGGGAGGGAGGGGGAGTGGGGGGTAGGTGGGGGGGATAAAATCACAATTGTATGGCAGTGATTGTTAAACATTACAAAATAAAAAAAATTAAAAAAAAAAGATTGAATAGGAATATTAGGAGAAACTAAATTCATAGATCATAAAATGCTTTCATTCTTTTATTATTGCTGTCAACCCTTCAACACACTTTTATCAAAGAAAATAATCCACTTTGGACTTCCTTCTGTCAGATAGAAATTTGTTCCTGTTTTAATCAGGAGTGATAAAGTGTACCTTATAAAGAGAGCAAGTCCCACAAGGTATATAACAGCATATTCCAACTACTACCTTCAAGGGGTGGTTGGAATGTGGCCTAAGGAAGTGAAGTAGCTACAAGGTGATGAAGACTATGCTAAATCAGTTCTCCCTCTCCATTTGTACTACCTCAATACCAAGCTACTTCCTGAGGCTCTCTCAAGTAGAGAAAGAAACCACAACTCATCAAAAGAAGGGGGAAGCAACATAGTTTAAAGAAATGAAAATGGTATTCAGAATTAGATGGCCCAAGTCCAGTTCTTGGATCTGCCACTAACAACCTATGCAATCTTTGGCTGGGCCCCAATTTTCTCATATGTAAAATGGAAGTGTAGAACTAAACAATCTCTAAGTCCTATGAGCCTAATATGCTTTGATAGCCTGCAACGACTAGTGACCCCCTAAAAGATATATCCCTTTCAAGTGTTCACAGTTACCTGAAGTATTCAAATTAGGCAGACCCACTAGTGCAAAGGTATCAAATTACCCTGTCTGTGATGTGCTTAATGACCTGCCACACTCCCAAGTAAAGCCCAAATCAGACTACAACGTAATCAGAAAATACTAACAAAATGAATATGTATAAATATGTATAAAATAAAACATAGATAATGTTAATAGGTGGTTTTCTAAATCAATTTGCAGCCCATAGGGATCGGATCCTTGTGTGGAGTTTAGTGGCCCCTGTTTCTGTTTGTGTTTTACAGCACTGCTCTAGCTACTAGAATCAAGCTCAACTACCATGGATCCCACAAAATAATATTTTAGTATCCACTAAAAATTCTCAAAGATTAGATTTGCAGAAAGAATCTTCCATGTTTCCTTTATTTTGAAAAAAAACATTTTTGATATTTCAGAATAAGTATCTCTACATGATAGAGGTATATTAATTTTTCCTTGTGATACTGGTGGTTATATGACAATAGCATGATTTATCCATTACATATTGCTAGTTCTGTTATGGCACATTCCCAGAACATATCCTAAAGTTTGCAGAGAATTCCTTTATTTGATGAAAGGTAGAACTGTTCTAGCATTGCTTTGTCTCCAAAAGGAAGTCAAAAAACTTTTAGTAAGCATTCACCATGTGCCAGGCACCATCCTAAGGGCATTTGTAAGAGAGAAGAGTGCTCAGGGGAGTATAACCAGGATGCCTCAAGAATGAGGATTCTCTTTTTTCTCTTTATTTAGCATTTGATTTTCCTCAATTACACATTTAAAAAAAAAGATATTTAACATGCATTTTTAAAACGTCAAGCTCCAAATTCTCTCCTCTCCTTCCTCCCCACCCCCCATCATTGAGAAGGCAAGCAACTCAATACAGACTATACATGTGTAGTCATGCACATAAAACATTTCCATAATAATTATGTTGTGAAAGAACTAAAGGAAAATAAAGTTTAAAAAGTATGTTTCAATCTGTGAAAATGAGGATTCTTTGAATAAAGTGAGAATCATTGGCCTTGAGAAGAAAAGATGGAAGGGAGAACTGGGCTAACTGTCTATGAGTATCTGAAGGGCTGTCACATGGTGGAAGGATAAGACTTGTTCTACTTGGTCCTAGCGGGCAGGACTAATATCAGTGGTTTCAGAGGCAAAATAAACTTGAACTAAGGAAAAAATTCATAACAATGGGAATTATCCCAAAGTGGAAGGTGGTAGGGTAGTGAGAGTAGCGGACTATCCCTTCACCAGAGTTCTTCAAGATGAGACTGGAAGTCCACTTATAGGATATACTCCTGAGGGCGCTATTGTTCGGGTATGGTCTGGACTTAATGGACTCTTCCTCAGAAAAAGGACTCTTCACCCAACCCTGGAAACAGGAGACTGTTTCATATACAAAAGCTGAGTCTGAAAGAGAAGAACAGAGAAGAGGAAGGAAATGTTTGATGCCGACCTTGCGTTCTTTGAGCCCCAAAGTAAAAGAAACAGGGAAGCATTTTCTATGTGACTCTATATAGCAGTCTATTTTCCCAGATCAGATAATACCTAAAGAGCAGGTGAGCTCTTTGTTTAAAAGCCCTGCAAGGTAATGGTGTGCTTTAGTCATTTCTGCAGACGCCAATCATTTCATAAATGCCAAAATACATCCTTTGACAGATGGCCTATATGTTCATTATACTCTCTGTGTAAGCCTTTTAAAGGAGAAAGTGCCTGGCTAAGAGGAGAGTAAGGGAGAGCAAATGTTCCCATTTTTTTATCTTTCCAATTGGTTTAACGCAATAAGGGAAGGCAGGGACTCTCAATCCCACGAATATTTAAATTGGCCATTTCATAACCTATTCCATCTTTTGTAGAGAGATAAAATTAATCTCCCATGATTACTTGAAAGTTAGTGATTGCAGGAACCTACTTTTTGACTAGTCTTATCATATTCTCAAGGAATATATTTAAATTCAGGGTAAGGAATAAAGGGAAGAAGGAGGGGGAAAATGAAGAACGAAAAAATCTGTCTCCTCTGAAATATAAGGGCATTGTAGAAAGTAACTTTTCAATATTAAATTACATTGAACAAAATGGATTTTTTTCTCCCTTAATTTCAGAAAGAGAATTCTTGAAATGTGGAAGAAATGCGAGGGGGAAGATTTTCTTATCCCATGGGCTTTTTTTTTTTTTTTACCTTAAAGAAAAGGCATGACAAGTACCAGCAATTCTCTCCAACTTGAAAGTCATTTTTGGAGGTTCTTTTCCTCATAATTAGTAGTACCTCCTGAAGCCCTAAACTAGAAAATTTCATATCTGAGGCAACAAGGCTGAGTAGTGGGAGATCACCTAGGATGCTGCAGGAGAAGAAGGAAAGCCCTGGGCAGTGCTTTTGGCAAACTCTAAATTTCATCACCTAGTCCTAATTCCAATTCTGTTGCCCCCCAGTAAACACATGAAGAAAGGGATATGACAGATCACCCAAGTAAACATTCCATGTTGCTTTTTTCACCCAGCATTTGCTGCTACTGCTACTTTTTCAGAGACAGAAGGAAACCAAACTGAGAATGCTGGCCACATTCACCAATTAGCTATCAACATTGATTTCACTGAGATCAATCCATTGTGGGTCATTTCAGTGACCACCTTTCAAATTAAGCAGACTAGCAACAGTTTTCCAACTGATGCCAATCTACCAAATCCATCAAAGGTTCTTACTGTAACTAAAAGATCTACACCTGTTAAGTAGTGCAATCTATTGACCTAATTTTGGCAGTCTGATTGGCTTAGAATTCCAGCTGATTGACAAGCTGTTGGTTTCCTTTTTGGAAACTATCATCTCTTCTCTCTGAGTTTCCTTTTGTGTCATTGGGACTTGCTTTGATATCACAGCTCTCACAGAGCTCTTTATGTTTTATATTTTTCTTCTGTTTTCACTTTGAACAAACCAGGGAAACTTTCAAAGAACTGTGAGTTCAGAGATCAACTCTGTTTTCAGCTGATGTGCCAACCTTGTCACTCATTAGCCATTGTCTTAGTTCCTTCCAGAAAAGTTGGCTGGTCACCTAACTCAGCTAGCTAGCTATTGTGAAAATCAATTCCATACAATAGTTTTCCAAGGTCCTTCTAGTACACTACAACTTCAGTTCTTTAGACTAGTTGGAAGGAAAAGTAGTTTAAACTAATGGAAAATCAACTAATCAAATATTTTTAAATAAATCAACATATATTTGTCAAGGACCTGTTGTGTCTAAGGTATCATGATAGTTCTACATTGAAAGAAAAAGTGTAAGATGCAATCTCTGTCTGCCTCAGTTTTCTCAGAAGCAAAATGAGAATAATAGTGACATTTACTTCCAGTGGTTTTCTGTGAGGCTTAACTGAGAAATGATTATGAAAAGCTTAACAATACTGAAAGCATTCTCCCCTTCTCACCTTCAAAGACCTTGTAAACCAATCCTGAAGGCAGGTTGAATTCAATTCACCGAGCACCTATCATCTGCTAGATGCCAAACTGGAGGTACAAAGGCAAAAAACTAAATAGCATTTACCCTGAAGATGTTTACACTCTACTTAGAGTTTATAAATACATGAAAAATTAATCAAGAATCTTTCTGCAAAAATTTGCCATAAAATCTGTGAAGATTATACAATGAAATAAGGTACACGGCCTCTAATGTCCATACCTGTTGACAATCTATGATTCTTTGACTAGCTAGTTCTGATCTCTGAGTCCAAGCACAACTGGTTTCCACTTGACAGACTTTGAAATACTTGAAGACAGCTATCATGAGCCCACCAAGTCTTCTCCTCAGGCTAAATATCCCTAGATATATCAATGGATCCTTCTGTGGCTTGGTTTCATACCCTATCAACTAACCTTTATACACTATTACCTAACCAAAGATTGGCCCAGTATATAATTATATGCCAAACAGAGAGTGATACTGACAGCAGTAGTACTATGAATTCAGAAGAAAGAGGAAGCAGTGTGGCCTGGAAAGGAAGGAGACCAAAGGCCTGTCTATACCAGGGTACGTATTTGGGTGAGGGTAATTCCTGGTAGTAATGGTCTCTATACTGAAGCAATAATGTTTCTAGGTAGACTTACAAAATCAGGGTCCTAAGCAGCAAACAACACAACTGTAAGTGTCCTTAAGGATGAAAAAATAAATGAATTAATTAACTTTAAAAGCATTTATTAAGCACTTACAAACACTGTATTAATCGGTGGAGATAAAATTAGAGAATAAAAATAGTCCCTGCTTTAAAGAAGTTCACATTATTCTAATGGGGAAGACAACATATATAGGTTTCAGCCACAAGTCAGCAGGAAAGGCCCCATGATCCTTACAGCAGCAAAGTAGGCAGTAATGTGAAATATTAAATACTATTTCCACTGATAAAATCATTAGAGTTTCTGATTTTGAATCACTTAACAATGCCAACTGTTGGTGACAAGAACTTCCTTTTTTTCTGTGGCTTCAATAACTCTGGGTACACCCAGAGTCGGTTGACAGACTGCATCGCCATGAGAATTGTTTCTCAGGATGATGGCTACAGGCACTGGGCTGAAAACAAGACTTATGGCCCAGGGAATTCCACTACTCTCAGAGCTCTGGGAATTGCCTACCAAACAATGGCAGCTGGCCACAAGTGGTGGTGGTGGTGGTGGTCGTGGTGGAAGAGGCCACAGCTTAAAGATTTACCATTTAGTCTGATCAAAGAAGGTTAGCAGCTTGTAAAGTCTAGGTAAGTAGCAAAGAATTCTTAGCAATCCAGAGACCAGAAACAGAATGTAAACTGTGAATTTGCAAAATTCAGAAGGTAAGAGTAGTCAGGGAGAAGTTATGCTTCAGAGGTCCTACAGATCAAGTAGGATTTTTAAGTCCAGGAGCAGCAGCAGGTTGGCAAACAGGCTGATGTAACCCTATGTAGATTGTTATTTGAACGACCAGATCATTGGAATAAGATATATCAGAGGGCTACAAGAGTTAGAGAAGTTGGGATGTAAGCACAAGAAGAACTGGAAAATGAGTAATGAGAAAACCCAACTACAATGGACAATGGTCCAAGAGACTGTGATAAAGAGATTCAACTCATCATGGTTTAAAATCCTCAGTCTGACAGTAGAGAGGCTTCCTTATAGTAGCTACTGGTTGTGCAAATCCTTTAACATCTCTTAACCTACCTTCACTTCTCCTCCTGTAAAAATGAGGGGATTAGACCTCAGAAGTCCCTTACAGCTCTTAAATCTAAACCGACACCTAGCACAGTGTCCTAGCACATAGCAGGAGCTTAAAAAATGTTTGTTGAGTGATTGAGTAATCGTAAGAGAATTGGTTAATAGGCTCAAAGGGAAGATAATATCAATATTTTCTTGACAGTGAGGCAAATCAACTCAGCAAATCAACTGAATCACTTTTCATATACTCCTTGGCTAGAACTAGATCTAAAGTTAGAGTAAAGACAAGATAGCCCCAGGAGGATATAGACTTCAATATCTGCAAAGGACTTTACGTTTCTTATCTCAATTGATCTTCACAATAATGTCATGAGGCAGAAACTATTATTATCCCCATTTTACAGCTGAGAAAACTGAGGCTGAGAGGACAAATGACTGATACAGGGTTACACAGCTAATAGGTGTCTGAGGCAGGATTTAAACTTAGTTCTTCCTAACTCTAAATTCAGCATTCTATCCCTGAGCCAAAGTAAACAAAGGTGTGGATCCAGTTGTACAGCCTCAGCATGTTGCAGGTGGAAACTAAGAAAAATCATGGAAATGAGATAGATGAATTATAAGGTAAAAGCATGGAAAAGAGAATCAAGGACAGAGAGACAGAGGACCCCTAGACAATTGAAGAATTAAAGTGTCCCTCAGGTCCTCTCTAAGTCAGAGCAGAAATGTATTCATTTTTCTTTGTTATGCAATATTTTGAGACCTTGGAAATATTCTAATGATTTTGCCCTTTTCATGATTTTCTTTGTAATTAAAAAGTCATCGGGTTTTTAGTTTCCTTTATATCTGCTCAGTTCTTTGCAGGTAAGTGGAAACTGGGCGTATGTGTGTGTGTACATATGTACATATGTGTTTATATGTACATATGTTTGAAGAGTTAGAGATTGTAGATAGAGATGAGATAGAAATAGAGATACAGATATGGGTATAAATGTGATATAACTTAACATAGTGGAAAGTACATTGGATTTGAAGTCAAGACACTTTGGTTCTCAGCTCTCACATCTCTTCTTATATATGGTAAGTCACTTGACCTCTCTGAACATCAGTTTCTTCACCTGTAAAATGGGGAAAATCTAGTTACACTAATTACCTTATAGGGCTATTGGAAAGAAAATACTTTTTTAAATTTCAAAGTACTGCAAAAGTGAGGGTTCTCATCACATTCTACACTGCTGTTTTACCAACCAAAAAAAGGGCAAAATTAAATAATCAAAAAAATCAGTGAACCATCTCAATGGATATTTCAGGTAGACAGCCCCTCCATGATTAATGTGTGGGGAGTTGGCTTACTAAGTTCATTAATATTCATCTGAGCCCTTTTTGACACTTGATAGCAAGGATGATACCTCAAGTTGAAGCTTTAACAATCATGGCCTGGAATCTTTTGACATAGTTTCTCTGAAATGCAAACTTGCACCTAACCCATTTGGGCCTAATCAACCCAAAGTGGTCAAGATGCCAGTGAGTTTCCCAGTAATTAGCTTCCTCTGTGACACTTAGGCCAAAACATTTGCACTGAGTTGATCTCAAAGAAGAGTTGCAAGTACCATTGTTATATGTCAGTTATTATCTCATGGACACAAGACTATAACTATAGATCTGACTCTAAATCAAATAAACCCAATTTTTCTTCCTTAATATGTGAAGTATCTCAACTTTAAAAATGAATACAGTAATTGTGGACTATTCAAGAGAAGAAAAAGACAGGGATATCTATATAAAATGATCACTAAATAATTTCATAGAATCACCAGACTGAAAAAGACATGCAGTAGTCTAACCACCTCATTTTACATATGAGAAAACTGATGCATAGAAGTGTTTAGTGTCTTGCTCTAGGTCACATAGATACTGAGTGACAATGGAAAAGGTGGAATTTAAAGAGCTGTCTGAAAGTTCATTGTTCTTTTTTACTGAGCTACACTGCCTCTCCTGTATAGACCACTTGGTCATGCCAGATGCAGCTGCGGTATAGTCATATGGCACATAAAATGAGATGTTCTTGAGCTAGTTATCCCCACTGAGGTCGCTGACCCCTAATGTCTCAGGCACTGGACTCACTAGCCAACAGAATTTTCTCAACCAGAATGGAGGCAATAAGTGCCTGAGTGACTGTCATTCAAAAAAAAGATGTAAAGAGGAGGAAAATCTTGGCACTGCCCCTTAGAAGCCCATTTGGTCAATGCAAAAACAATCCATACAAAACTGGAATCCTGACCAAAGGTCTGGATAACTCCCATCTCAGTGAGATGTCTGCAAACAGATGAGCTCCAGTGACCTGTCTTTGTATCTCCAGAGCCTAGGACAGTGTCTTAAATGTAGTAAGTGCCTATGAAATTTTTCAAACAAGTATCTGTGGTTCTGTCTACAAAAGGCAAATATTTCTAAACTATGCAGTCAAAAGGTTTAGGCTACCTTCCTGAACTGTGGAAACTGGACTGGATGAAGACTGTTGTTGACCAATCCTGAGACTAAAACATGTCACTATTGAAATGCTTTGTTATGAACAAACCATTCTCCATCCCCAGTGATGTTGCTCTATGTCCCCCAACCCCAACCTACTGTTGAAGATCCCAGATATAAAGGGTTTCCTGACTCATTTTCAAAATTTTTAAATATGCAAATCTACCTCAAGGAGAGGTCCATTTGTTTTCGCGTGCTCACTGACTTCCCCAAAGTCATTTAGCTAGTATCAAAGGCATTAGAGGAGCAAGATGGGGGGAGAAGCCAGAGTGCTAGACTTGACTTCAGGAAAACCTGAGTTCAAATCTGACACTTATTAGCTGAGTGATCCTGGACAAGTCAACTAATTTTTCTGAATCTGTTTCTTCATAGGTAATAAGGATAATAATAATACATCAGGCTTGTCATGATACTTAAGTAAGATAATGACCGTAAAGCAATTCGCAAGCTTTAAGATGCTGTATAAATGTCAGTTATTCATTCATGCAGACCCGTGTATGTAGCTGCTTGACATCCATCTCCTGAGTATGGCATGTAATCAATTGTTCTAGACTGCTTAATAATGCCAGTCTGCATTATTTCATTACATACTTTGTGCATCCTGTTTTCCTTTAAATTACAAAGGTTTATTGTCAGATTTCTTGCTTCTTGTTTTCTGCAAGCCTCAGAAATTGAAAAATAAAACACTTTGGGATTGGGTTTTGTTGTTTTCTTTTTGATAAATCAAATTTATATTTCTCTTATCTATTATGAAAGCAAAAGAAAAAAGAAGAATTATCTCCTCATCTCAGCACTAGGCTACATGTCCTCCCTTGCTCTGGGATTATTATGCCTTCCATCCCATAAAAAGACAGGGGACTAGTTTTCTCAAATTCTACTGGGGAATCAGGGTACTGTACTTAGAAAAACAAATCAAAGCTCTCTGAGGTATTTTTGGCCTCACTAGCCAAGCAGGAAAGTTTAATCAAAGTCAGTGGAGAAAAATCACTAAGCATGTCACAGTCTGATTTTGAGGATCAGAGATATTGAATAAGTGAAAATAACATTCCATCATTTAGGGTTGAGCAATTCATAGAATCACAGATTTAGAGGTGGAAGGGATGGCAGAGGTCATCTACTTCAATCCTCTCATTTCACAGAGATGGAAACTGAAGTCACACAGCTAGTAAGTGGCCACCCTGAAACTTGAAGCTACATCGTGGCAAGGATTCTTCATGCACCCATCCTCTTGCTAAACATTTGTCATTCAATCATTTATCTACCTTTCTGAAAAGTGAATTGAGTGAAAGTGATGTTGGGAAAAAATAAAAGTTCTGTTTTTATGTTTAAAACCTCCCAGTCACATTTTTCTAGTCAATTTCAGTCCTGGAAATTTAGAATCTGAAAGAAATCAGGGCCAACCTAAGCAAAATCAGGCAGCAGATTTAAAAGAAATTTAATTTACTCTGCCTTTCATCTCAAGTCCCTTTTTATTAGGTTTTCACAGCATTGTGTATTAATGGGGAGAAATTCAAGAGTTTTTATGTAATAGGTATTTGGGTTCTTTTAGCCTAGAGTCATGGGAAAGAGAACAAGGACATAGAGACTATGGGGATGGTAAAAGGCTATCACTCCTGAACTTGGGTAAAGTCAGGGCATATTATAGGCTTAATTGAATTGCAACTCAATGAGTTCTGAGAACTCTCTGGAGAGCTGTGTAACCAAAGCAGTGTGGTGTAGGAGAAAGAGTTAGGACTTCAAATTAGGCAAGGCCTGATTTGAGTCTTGCTTCCAAAATGTACTGTGTGATGATGGACAGTCATTTAATTTCCCTGAACCTTATTTTCATCATCTGTAAAATGGTAAAAAAAAATAATTCCTTTCTATTATTCTGAGGATCGCATTAAATTTGGTACCTGTTTCCCGAACTTAGCATACACATCCTCCTTCTGGTTAGGTGGTCTGTGGTACATTCCTACCACTATACGTTGTTTCCCCCTCATTTAAGCCTCATCCAAATGGTCTCCATCATACTTCACTCCTACTAGTTATATATAATTTCCTGAGTAAATTTTCTAGATAAACATTACTTTACCACCCATTTTATTTAATCTTTTCCTTCTGAATAAGATATAAAACCTAAGATTGTGTAGAAGGAATGGTCTGCCTCCATTCTGATGATTCTGATGGCATAAGCTCATTCTATAGTCATATCCCAGTCATGTCACACCCCACTTCATCTCAGTAATACCAGTGAAGTCACAGAACCACTTCAAAGGCCGTGTCGTCCAACTTACACCTGAACAAGAATTCCTTCTCAGTATTTCTCACAAATGGTGGCCTGCCTCCTACTTGAAACCCTCAGTGAAGGTGAACTCATTTCTCCTGGGTCTGTTATTCTACTTTTGATGGCTCTAATTGTTAGGAAGTTGTTTTGTTTTATTTCAGTATCCTAACAGCAAGCTTAAATTTGTCTTTTTGCAGATTCTACCCATTACTTCTCGTTCTTGCCTTTTATTGCCAGAAAGGACAAAATTAATGTCTCTTTAATATGATAGTGCATAATAACTGCATGTCATTGGGAAAATCCCCTTGCCCAAAAATACTCACTGGAACTGAGCTCTTCACGTCCATGATTCTTGTCAATAGCTATTGTGACTCACTTTATTTCTAACTTTTAAAAAATGTATAATTCCCCTTTTTTTTACATTCTTGTCTATTTCTAATAATTTCTCTTCCTTCCAAGAAATGTCTCTTTTGCAATGAATAACTACAGTCATACAAAACAAATCAATACATTAACCATACATAAAAATGCATGCCTCACTCCATACCTTCAGTCCACCAACTCTCTGCCAAGAAATGGGAGTCATGCATCTTGTGACAAAAAGTGTGCCAATTTGCTATTCCAAAACTCTGGCACTGGGACCTCCCAATCAAGGCTTTATCTATAATAATACTTCCCCCAGCTTTTTCTGGGGCCTCACTGTCATAAATGCTACCTGCTTATTTGCCCTGCTGTGTTTGGAACATGGTTAGATTTCCTCCAAACATTAACTCCTTTCAGTGGTTAGTTGCAAAATCTAAAGGAGAGTTCCAATTTCTTATCACCTCTCCCTTCTTCCTTTGCTTTCTCTGCTTCAGAAACTATAAACCTGCCCTTGTCACTTGGCCACCTTGGAATCAAAGCTCCCTTGAGGAAATAAAGTTAGGAATCAAACAGAGTAATATCATTCGGGTTCAGAAGTGAGATGCTACTGTAAAGTGAAAAGATTAGTTTTCTCCTGTGACTCTGAAACCAGTTCCAAAGAAGTGCTCCGGGCACTTAGGGAGAAAAACCTAGATCACCAAAATAAGTGTATAATCACCAAAGGTGATGTTCTCATAGGACAATAGTCATTCAGATTCAAAAATAATAGTATATTTATTTTAAAATAGTCCTACTGCTTTATAGTCACATTTGTATAACTTTTAATGAATGCAGAAGTGTTTAGTTGGTTGGCAGGTCCATTTCTGGTTGGTTGGTGTGGCAAAGCCAAAAAAGCTATAATGTTTTCCATGAAGTCTGGTCTTAATAATAAAAATAATATGCTTTAAAGTACACCAAGCAGTTTACCAATATTTGATCTTTGCAGCAACCCTAGGAGGTAGGTACTATTATTATCTCTATTTTAAAAATAAGGAAAATAAGACAGATATCAGTTAACTCGCTTGTTGCAAGGTCACACAGACAGTAGATGTTTGAGACAGAATTTGAACTCAAGTTTGCCTGACTCTGTCCAGGGCGCTACCTAGATGCTATTACTTTTGTTACTGCTGCAGTTATATGAAAAAGTAACTATTTATAACTCTGTCCATAAGTAGAAAAACTACATCTTATTGTGGATAGTCACCTCATCTCAGAATTAGTAAAATTTAGGTTCAAGTTCACCTTTGGACTTGCTTGAATGACCCTGGGCAAGTTACTAAAACTAAAGCTGCATAGAAGATGTCAAGTGACTTTGAAAGATGGTGTTTCCTCATCCAGCAGTTCACTATATCAATGAATTCACAGATCCAATCTCTATCTTATGCCTATGTATGTGAGATCTTTCTTTTGGTAGGCTCTTTGAGTATTGAAATTTTACTCCCCCTCACCTGTGGAATGACTTGACATTTCATCTGTAAAATCCCAGAGGGAAGCAGGAAACATAAACATCTCAATCTTTGATTCCTCACTTGAGAGAAAAACACGATCTGACTCTTGCCAGGCAATTGGCATATGTCCTGTCCTTTTTTTCTTTTCTTTTTTTCTTCTTTTTTAAAGATTGAGTATCTCTATATTACCTAGGCTAGAATTATAACACATATTCATGTGCAAGTACCACTGCCAATCAGGATGTCAGATCCTGACACAGCTGCTTTACCCATACTAACCTGCTCCTCCAAACAGGTCAGTTCTCCCCTCCTTGGGCAGCATGGTAGCCTCAACACTCTTGGCGCCTCACTATATTGGTACCAGATTAGGTGCACACACCCTATGTACTCTTAACCCTACTGAAGCACAGAACGCCTGAGCTCAAGTCATCTCACCAGCCTCAGCTTCTCCTCTAATAGGGATTACAAGCACTAGTTCTACCATGCCTGGCTATATCCTATCTTATGTTTAACTGTCCATTGATTTTTGCTTTTATCCCTAAAATCAGTTGAAAAGGCTTCCCTCTCTTTCCCAATAATTCCTCAGAGTTAAAGTGTCCATCTGGGCCTCGATGACACTATGTTTCTAATTGTTTAATTAAGACCTTCCATATCCTTGTTTATTAATTAACCTTGGATAAATCAGGGAATATTGCAGTCTTGTACTCTCATACTCCTCAACCAATTACTCTACTGAAAAATCCTGAAACCTAGATCTAGAAGCAAAGGTTGCAAATAACAACTTTGTCCCCACTATTCCCTATCCCAGACCCCCCCCAATCCCAAAAGAAGGTATCGTCTCGTAACAAGAGTTTCCCTTTGAGGGAACCTCATATTTGGAGCTGCCACCACCTTCTGGGGAACTGCCACACTATTGTCCCGATCTGAATGTAGATATGGAGGCCTACATCATCCTATCCTGTCTCAAGAAACATCCACTAATAAGTCTCTTTTAGAAATATTGTTGTGTATACATGAATTTCCTTTTTCCTCCATAGTGAGTTGATAGAGAATCACTCCTTTGAAGAGTCATTTATCACCAAATAAAAGAATTAAAACCAGTAGGAAAAACTAATCAAGTTGCTTCTCATTTTTAAATTTCCTAAATTCATGAACCCTCATTCCAATTGCTACAAAGAGTATCCCTAGTTTATTAGTTATTTGTCAGTTTGTGGGATATTATTTCGTTGGCTGGTTCAGATTTGGGTGGTTGATTGACCTGTTAGTTGGTTTCTTGGTTAATTGACTAATTGTTGATTGAATGGCTGATCAGTTGGTTGAATCAGTCAGGTGTACAATGGTAGAATAAACACATCATTTATTTTCTTCTTCTCCTTCCAACAACAGCAAAAGAATTCTGGGCCTTTAAGCACCCAGGGGGAGCCAACTAATTGATTTGGATGTAACTTCTTTACATGGCTTGTGTACCAAAGAGTTGCAGCAAGAAGTATTCATGCAAAGAAAAGTGACTTCCTGGTTTTCTGCCATACCATCCTGCCTTTGACCAATCCTTTGCAGGCACGCTCAAGGTTTGAATCAAATCTTGATGCTTCTCTCTCACAATTCATTCCATTCGCTTTTATTTTAATTTCTTTGAGTCAGTCATTGTATATGACAGGTTAATTATGATATATTCATTTCTGAATATTTTTAGATATATTCCAGATTGTAGAATAATGTTTTAATAGAGATGTGCAGAACACAGCAGGTGGTTGATATCCAAATTAGTTACAGCTGCCACATTTAAATAACAGGAGAAGAAAATGAATGTATAATAAGGAAATCACATGTGTATAGATATCTACTGGATCCCAAATGATGATGAAAGAATATATACCTTGGAATGACTGACTGTGTCATTGGATGTCAGTATTGCCTCACACAGCCATAAGTTTGTATTCTTTTTCTTAACAGATGAATTAGCAAAATCTTTTTAGCAACGGCACAACGAGAAGGTACTCCAGACCTGTGCACCAGATATAAACTCCGGAGATGCTACCCAGATTGGGTCAGTATTAGTCAGAAACTCACAGGCTGGTGGCTTATGTTCTACAACAGGGTCCTAGAGAGCTTGGGAGCCAGGACACAAAATGTATCCGAGAATGATCTAGCTGGTATTTATGCTGCACTTACACTAGTGATTTCAAATTCAGGAAGGGGAATATTGACTTAGAAAACCACAAATTGACATTTTTCTGTATTAGATTTTTATTCATTTTGTTAAATATTTCCCAATTACATTTTAATCTGGAACACACAATCAAGTGTTGCAGGCCGCAAAGCTGCAAATTTAATACATCTACTTTACTCATGCTTCCTTGTCTCCTTCTCTTTGCAATCCTAAGTGAGTTGTATAAATTTCATTAACCTTATATTTACATAAGAGATAGCTGAGGTCTCACAGGACTGTTACTGTTATATAGACTGTCCCAAAAGTTTAAGTGCAGTTCTAAGCTTTAGTAACTTCAAAAGTATAAACACTACTAACTTGCAAAAAATAAAATCATTTGAAAGTTTCATTACAGAAATGCCTGTTACACATTTAGCTTTATGAACTTTTAATATTTTTTTCATTTTATTTTTAATAAAAGAGGGCAATGTGATTATTCATTGCATGTGTGATGTTCTCTAGATTCCACTTTCTCAGACTGTTGGATCAGTAGAAAAAGTCCTCCGGCTTGATCACCTGATCTATTTCCATTACACAATTTCTTGTGGAATCACATCAAAACTGCCATGTATGCATGAAAAGCTTATTATTTGGGTAATCTTAAAGCTAGGATTATAAATGAAATCTTTCCAGTCACTGAGCAGCTGCTGATGAGAGTTTTAGTAAATTTTTAAAAATCAATAGACCAACATATAGCACCAAATGATGGCGATGTTAAATTTTAATAAGAGGCATATCAATATTTTTAAATGCAAATAACCTTTCAAATGTTTTTGTACATTTGTAGCAATGATACTTTTGGTTATTAATACATAAGAGTGCATTAAGACTTTGGGAGACATTTTATGTAGATTTCATTTATTTGGGGAGGGATCCAGACCTATCATTTCAAGTCTGTAGGAAATTCCAATGTAGAAATTTCTCTCATCAATGCAGATTGGCAAATCATCTGCACTTACAGTCTCAGAGATTTGCTAGAGGCATCAAAATATGAAGTTCACATCTCTAATGGCACAAGTATGCATCTGAGATCAGACTGGAACTCAGGTCTTCTTGATATCGAGGCCACACCACTATTCACCAACCATTCCATGGTTCCCATTATCTCTCAGGTTAAATACAAACTCTTCTGTTTGAGGTTTAAAGCCCTCCACAAGTTTACATTAGTCCTTCTTCCTAGACTTATTATACATTATTCCCCTTTGCAACCTAATGGTTGAACTAAATGACTTTCTCTTGTAATTTTTTATTTATTTTATTCTAAACTTAAGAAACAAAACAAGCATTTTCACAACATAGTAAATAGAAAAAAAGGTGATTGTATATGAAACTGCAAATCAATTGTGTACAACTTACTATTGCTTTTAAATATGTAATAAAATTATCATGTAACTTTCTTTTTTCTTTTCCTTTTTTCTCTCCTCCCTCCCCCAGCCCTAGAGATGGCTACCATTAAACTCAAATATATGTATGTATATAAATTTATTTATATATATGTGTATATATATATACATGTGTGTGTGTTATATATATAAAACCACTCTAGACAAATTTCTACTTATCAGTTCTTTCTCTGGAGATAGAAACAATCATTTCATTAATGACAATGACAATAAACAGACAACATATTGAAACTTATGGGATAAAGCTATCAAAATGACCTTCTTGCTATCCTTCATACAAAGTACTCCATCTCCCACCCCATTGCCTTTGCGCAGGTTGTTCCAATGCCTAGAATGTGTGCCCTTGTCACTTCCGCCCCTTTGTATTCCTAGTTTCCTTCAAGGCTCAGATCAAGTGGTATCTTCTACAAGAGATCTATCCTGATCCCTCCCATAGCTACTAGGATCCTCACCCTGCAGAAAAAAATATTACTATTTATATACTTATTTCATATATGTCTATATGTGTATATATATTTGTATATGTATGTGTACACGCAAACGTACATACACATATATACACTTGAGGCTTTTTTTCAATAGAATATAAGCTGTCTGAGGGCAAGGAACTGTTTGATGTTTATCTTTATATCCCCAACTCCTACTATAGCACCCAGTACATAGCAGTCACTTAATAAAATGAGTATTGACCAACTACCTGTGTTACTTTATTGAGCCTCAGAAATAATAGACTCTTATACGTATATTCATTTTTTAATTTTTTTCCACTTCATGGTATTTTTTTCCAATTATGTAAAGACAGTTTTCAACATTCACTTTTATAAAATTTTGAGTTCCAATTTTTTTCTCCCTCCCTCCATCCCTTCTCCCTTCCCCAAGATAGCAAGCAATGTGATATGTTATGTATATGCATTCATAGAAAACATATTTCCATGTATATTGTAAGAGAAGAATCAGAACAAAAGGGAAAAACCATGAGAAAGGAAAAGAGAGAGAGAGAGAGAGGAAATAGTGTGTTTCAATCTGTATTCAGACCCCATAATTCTTTTTCCACATGTGGATAGCATTTTCCATCATGAGCCTTTTGGAATTGTCTTAGATTATTGTATTCCTGAGAAGAGTTCATTCTATCAAAGCTGATCATTGCGCAATGTTGCTGTTACTGGGTACAATGTTCTCTTGGTCCTGCTCCCCTCACTCAGCATCAGTTCATATAAGTTTTCCAGGTTTTTCTGAAGTCCACCTGCTCCTCCGTTCTTATGGAAAAATAGAATTCCATTACATTCATGTATCATAATTTTTTCAGACATTCCCCAATTGATGGGCAACCCCTCAATTTCCAATTCTTTGCCACCACAAAAATAGCTGCTGTAAATATAGACATGTATTTATATAGCATTTTCTTTTGTACTTAGATTTTAAATGCGTTGGCCAAGATGACACAACTAATAAGTATACAGGTGAGTCCTGAAGCTGCATCATCTTATCCTAAATCCAGTGCTCTTTCTTCCACACTAAGAATAAAAATACAAATGATGTCATTGCCCCTCCTAAAAATAAGTCACCAGGTCTTCAAATGGGGATTCAAAATCTTAATCATGTTTTGGATTCATGGGTCCAAGTATACATAATATCATTAAGACTTTAGTTATAGGAGGTGTTGCAAGATATCCCAATGTAGTCTGCTTTTTGTCATTAATGAAAATGGGATTCTGGATTTCTGTTACATTATGTAATTCACTTTATAAACCAAGATGCCTGGTAAAAGCAAAAGTTATGTCTCCATACAAACTAATTAAATAGTTCTCTATCAAGATAATTATTTTTTTCCTGGAAATGTATTACAATGGAAACTAATTGTTACTTTAATAGCCAATTACTAGGGAATTTGACTAATGGCTTGATAATGTAGTAATGTGGTTATTTTCCTTCTTGTCAATAATCTTCCTTTCTGGAGCTTTCAGAATTCTATGTGATCATAGAGGTCCCAATCGAGAACACTCTACTAATTCTAATTTAAAATGAGCATTTGGTGGATTTTTAACTCATGTTTCCTTTGGCATCAATAAACATTCATATTCATCTTAATGTATCAGAGATTCTAGGAGATTCTAAATCCACATATTCAAT
Organism: Notamacropus eugenii; assembly: GCF_028372415.1. Classification (NCBI taxonomy): domain Eukaryota; kingdom Metazoa; phylum Chordata; class Mammalia; order Diprotodontia; family Macropodidae; genus Notamacropus; species Notamacropus eugenii. The sequence continues at coordinate 123,318,348 of NC_092877.1, read as the reverse complement.
TCTTAGGAGCATAAAATATCATTATTTGGGCTTCCAGAAGCTTTGACTGCTTTTTCTGTTATGTTTCCTGTAATCTAGCTAGTTTTCCTTTTTCTGTTTGCTCTGTTTGAAAGTTCAGAAACCTGAGCCTGGAAGGGCCTTGAGTGATCATTATTTTTTCTATCCCTCTTCTTTCAAGCAGAAACCACTTCATCAAATAATGGACTCTCAGAGTTGAAAGGGCCCTCAAAGGGTCATTTAGTCTAATTTCTATAACATTCTCAAGCAATCAAGGAGGCAGCTTGGTACAATGGAAGGAACACTGACTCAAGAATCAAAGAATCTGGGCTCACGGCCCACTTCTTATATTTACTACTTATGTGACCTTGGCCAAGTCACTAAGCTTCCATCACTCTCAGTTTTCTATTCTTTAAAATTAAGAGTTTTCACTAGGTGGTTTCTGAGTTTCTCTCTAGTTCTAGATCAGTAATCCACTGATCCATCCATTGCTTAAAGATCTCCAGTGAAGTAGAATTTTTCATTAGACAATTCATTTTCACCAACAATTCTACAAGTGTAAGAATTCCTTTATATCAAATCTGAATTTGCCTTCTTGCTACTTCTGCCCAAGGTTCATACCCAAGGAGCTAAACGCAAAAAACGTAATACCTCTTCCATCTGAGAATTGTTCAAATTCTACAAGATATATGTGTGTGTGTGTGTGTGTGTGTGTGTGTGTGTGTGTGTGTGTATTGCTTTCTTGCTAAATTTTCTCTTTTCCAGGATGTGCTTGGCCTGGAGATAGGAATATCTGAGTTTAAATCTTGCCTCAGACACTTACCAGCTATATGACCTTGAGCTACTCAGTTTCCTCAACTGTAAAATGGGAATAATCATCACATTTATCTCTCAGAGTTGTTGTGAGGATCAAATGACACAAAATTTATAAAATGATTAACACAGTGCCTGGCACATAGTAAGCATGATATAGAAGTTAATACTACTACTATTATTATTAAACATAAAATCAAAGGTCTTCATCCTGGTTGCCCTACACTGGATGGTCTCCAGCTCGTCAATATCTTTTTTTCAAACATGGCGCATCCAAAATTGAACACAATACTCCAGATGTCTTCTGACTAGGGAAAACAGCTATTCTGTGCTCAATGTTAGAAATAAAAGGAAAAATAGTTATGTGAAACAATTCAAGGAAATTACTCTCTAACAACATATACACTATGCTGATGCCATAGCCCCTGACTCATTGCCGAGAGAGAGAAAGTATTCTTTATCTGTTCTCTGAGATTAGGATTGGCCTGTGCTTATTCTGAGAGAAATGATTGTTAATAACCAATGATTTAGGGAAATTCAGATTTTCCCCTTTTTCTATTATCTTTATTTCAAGACCTCACTCTCTGAAGGTTGAGGTATTCTTCTCCTCTATCTGACCCTGCCCAACTTTGCAAGCTATCTCTAGCCTAAGGTGAATTCTATTCAATCAAGCTTGGGTGGAGATAGATCCTTTTGTCTAGATTGCCCAAGGCTGGAGATGGTCTGAGTATAGAGGTCTGTCTTTGACATGATGTCACTGGAAGACCCTCATTGTAATAGTTCAGTCTCTCATTGTAACATTCATTCTCTCATTAACTGTTAACCAGAGTTGATTGCCACCCTTGGGAACACTGGCATATAAGCCATGAGCTCACCACCACGATTGTCTTTGGTCTAAGAAAGAGACGGCCAAATGATCATTATTCTATTAATAAACAAGCTGGTATTATTAATAAAATGATTAAAGTAACCAGAAATTATGTCTCCTGAACTTTTTTAAACATCACAGTTCTCAGTTTGGCTGCTTTTAGTGTTGTTTTTATTAACATTATTCTGGTTATTGTGTTAATTATTTTCCATGTTCTACCTCTAATTCTTCTATTAGCTCAAAACTACCAGTGCAGCACTTACTTAGGCTATCCATTGGATGTCTCTTGTTCTTGCTATGTCACCTCCTCTACCCCATCTCCTTTCCCATTTGTAGAGGCAGTTGGTCAGTCAACTAGCATATAATAAATGCCATCCACTATGCTTGTAAGGAAAAAACAGTCCCTGTTCTCTAAAAGCTCACAGTATGATAATGGTGACGTATATGGTAGTTTTTAACTCACTTCTTGTAGACATCATTATCACTGGTAGAATGTTATATACAGTTATACCCACCATGTGTCTTTCCATTGTCCTTGAGAGACTCACAATGTTGATTCTTCTGAGGTAGTGGCATTAAAAGTTTCACAGACAACTAGCATCACCAGGAGAATAGTGGTGGTAAATAGATGGAACTTTACAATAAGGAGAAAATTCAGATGATTAAAGTGGTGTATAATTTCCCAAATGGAATCCCACCTGCTCTTCTACTCCATCCTGGGTCCAGCTCATTGTCTATCATCTGTAGCTTTTGAAGATAGGAAGTAATAAAGAAATCAAAAGATTAATATAGAAAGATCAAGAAAGAAATAGAGATAAAGCTATCCATGTAAATAGAGATTATAATGTGTGTATATAGAGAGAGAGAGAAAGAGAGACAGAATTAAAACAGAAAAAGATCAAATGTATAATAGACATAGACACAGACATAGACATAGACATAGATGATATAGATATAGATATAGATAGATATAGATATAGATATAGATATAGATATAGATATAGATATAGATATAGATATAGCTCTCTCACAAATAAACCCAATGAGTTGACTCCCAAGTTAAGTCATTTTTTTTGGTGCAGGTTAGTCAATCTTTTTTGAATAAATAAAGATTTCACTGGAGAGACTTCACTGTAGCCTTCCATGACTTGATACAATAAGTACCACATATCTATAAACAGGAGCACTTGATCAATCTTGACATTGATAGAAAATATTTCAGTTGGGATCTTGTGCAGGAATACTCCATAATACCGGCAAATACCTACATTCAGCACAACTCTCTTTCACCATTAATACTCAGTAGATAATTGAACACTTTATCTATTTAATTATATCTGTAATATTAATTAAAGAGTTTCTAGATTGTTCTTCCTTTCTACTAGCTGCTTTGCCCACCTCAGAATGACTCTACCCTGAGGCCAGTTCTCCTGATTGGTGAATTCCCTGTTCTGATTGGATTTTCTTGACTGGTCCCAAAAGTGCTACATACTTCAATCCCAGCTCTACTCACTCTCCTGACTGCTCTACCTTCCCAACATCTTCCTTCTTCCTCTTCTACCATTTCCTTCCTCTATCACTTTCCAGCTCTCCTTTATGTTTTGTCTTTATTGAAATGTAACCTCTTTGAGAATAAGGCCCATCTTACTGTTTTTGTTTTGTTTGTATTCATATCTCCAGCATTTAGCACAGTATCTAGCATTTTATAAGTGACAAATAAATGTTTTATCTATCTACCTAAGAGAATCATATAATATTTTAGTACATGCATTGTAGGTGATTTGTCTAAGAACTGTCAAAGCTACATTTTGTTCTTCTGAATCAAATGCTTTTCTAAAAAAAAGCGTAGTCATGAGATCATGTATATATCATATACACTGTCCATTGTGTAATTTCAAAGAAAACATCTGCTATATAAAATCATTTCTAATCTGTAGACATTTTTGTAATGTATCCCAAAGACAAGAAGGAGAAGCTAAATATTCTTGGGCAAGAGGTGTGAAATAGTCAGAACAGTGTTTTAGGAAGATTACTTTGATAATCATATGAAGAATGGATTAGAAAAAGGAAAGACTGAAAACAGAAATCAATTAGGAAGCTGTTGCAGTAGTCCAAATGGGAAGAGACAACAGCCTGAAATTGGGTAGTGTCTATGTAAGAAAAGATAATGGGTTGGATTCAAGGGATGTGGAGGCAAGACAAGATTTGGAAACTAATTGGCAACTAATGTTGATAGTGAAGAGGAAAGAGCTTAAAATAAATTTGGGTTTATGAATCTGGATGAATAGTGAGAACAAGATAAAATATATTACTTATCTTATAGGTCTGCTGTAAGAGTCAAATGAGTCTAAAATTAAATAATAGCTGCTGGACCCAAGGGCCCAAGGAGGGGTCATTGCAGTCTCCTCATTCTGTCCCTCTGGACTGAACTCACACACTAAGTCCAGATCAGGTTGGGCTCTAAGTGAGATTTGTCAGAGATGAGGAACGTTTAGAAGTGGTCATTCAACCTCCATTTAAAGATGTCCAATCATGGGGACCTCACTACCTTGCCTAAGAAGTCCATCCTCTGGTAGTCAGCAAGTTTTCTCTTTATAATAAGCTGAAATCTGTTTCTCTGCAACTTCTATCAATTAGTCTTCATTCTGTCCTCTATGAACAAATGAATCCAACATATGACCTCTTTCATATGAGAACCTTTCAAATACTTGAAGAGCTATCATGACAACCTCCCCTCCTTTCCCCCTGCCCACCACACACACACACACACACACACACACACACACACACACACACGCACATTTATTTCTCTAATAAATACCACAGCAATACTAATATAGCTGATCTTTACACATGATTTAAGATTCACAAAGAATTTTATAACAAGGACAATCCCATAGGACATAGCCAGAGTTGACCTTTATTTCTTCAGCCATTTGGTAGCTCATTTTGAAATGGCAGAACTCCGCTTCTGACTTACACTCCTAATTCTCTGAACTTTCTCCACCATACTACAGCACCCTTCTCACCCTCAAAGCCCACTCTGATCCTGCAGTCCCTTCATCTGATTGCTAAGTTCATCCCAGAACCTCCATTTTAAGGAAAGTGACCAGGTCAGCCATGACTTCATTCCTCTTTGAGCTTTATTTCTGACTCCTGGGACTTCCTCCATCATGCCCCACTTCCCCTCACTTTTCAGCTTTTCTCTATATGTTCTTTTCCCCCACTGGTACGTTAATTAGTACCTTAAGGGTAGTTTTGTATTTCCTCGCCACACAGACACACTTAGCATAGCCCCTGGCACATAGTAAGCATTATCTTCCCATTGGCTACCAAGCCAGAGGAAAGAATGACACAGTGAAACTTTAAGGAGAAAAAGGTTTTGGCTTGCTCTCTTCCTTAATGTCATCCTGTAACTTCAAGATTTCCAGTGAGTGGTAAGACCTGACCCTTCTCTAACCTGACATCAGGGTAACTATACCCACAAGGCAGCTAGAGCACAGTACTTAACTGTGTTTCCTTTCCTGAATAGGTGGATGAACATCCTGATAGATGAAGATGACCTTATGAGTTCTATTGTGTCCATGGGGTAGAGTTGACTGGTGGCCATAGGAGAGTCTTCATCAGAGAAAATAACCTCTACCAGGAATTTTTTTTTTTAATTTAACTTTTAACATTCATTTTCACAAAATTTTGGGTTACAAATTTTCTCCCCTTTTATCCCCTCCCCCCCCCAAACACCAAGCATTCTAATTGCCCCTGTGACCAATCTACTCTCTCTTCTATCATCCCTCTCTGCCCTTGTCTCCATCTTCTCTTTTGTCCTGTAGGGCCAGATAGCTTTCTATACCCCTTTACCTGTATTTCTTATTTCCTAGTGGTAAGAACATTACAGTTGATCCTAACACTTTGAGTTCCAACTTCTTTACCTCCCTCCCTCTCCACCCCTTCCTTTTGGAAGGCAAGCAATTCAATATGGGCCAAATCTGTGTAGTTTTGCAAATGACTTCCATAATAGTTGTGTTGTATAGGACTAACTATATTTCCCTCCATCCTATCCTGTCCCCCATTACTTCTATTCTCTTTTGATCCTATCCCTCCCCATGAGTGTGGACCTCGAATTGCATTCTCCTCCCCATGCCCTCCCTTCTGTCATCCCCCCCACCCTGCTTGTCCCCTTGTCCCCCACTTTCCTGTATTGTGAGATAGGTTTTCCTATCAAAATGAGTGTGCATTTTATTCTTTCCTTTAGTGGAATGTGATGAGAGTAGACTTCATGTTTTTCTCTCACCTCCCCTCTTTATCCCTCCACTAATGAGTCTTTTGCTTGCCTCTTTTATGAGAGATAATTTGCCCCATTCAATTTCTCCCTTTCTCCTCCCAATATATTTCTCTCTCACTGCTTGATTTCATTTTTTTTTTAAGATATGATCCCATCCTCTTCAATTCACTCTGTGCACTCTGTCTCTATGTATGTGTGCGTGTGTGCATGTGTGTGTGTGTACTCCCACCCAGTACCCAGATACTGAAATGTTTCAAGAGTTCCAAATATTGTCTTTCCATGTAGGAATGTAAACAGTTCAACTTTAGTAAGTCCCTTATGACTTCTCTTTGCTGTTCACCTTTTCATGCTTCTCTTCATTCTTGTGTTTGAAAGTCAAATTTTCTTTTCAGCTCTGGTCTTTTCATCAAGAATGCTTGAAAATCCTCTATTTCATTGAAAGACCATTTTTTCCCCTGAAGTATTATACTCAGTTTTGCTGGGTAGGTGATTCTTGGTTTTAGTCCTAGTTCCTTTGACTTCTGGAATATCCTATTCCATTCCCTTCGATCCCTTAATGTAGAGGGTGCTAGATCTTGTGTTATCCTGATTGTATTTCCACAATACTTGAATTGTTTCTTTCTAGCTGCTTGCAATATTTTCTCCTTGACCTGGGAACTCTGGAATTTGGCCACAATGTTCCTAGGAGTTTCTCTTTTTGGATCTCTTTCAGGCGGTGTTCTGTGGATTCCTTGAATACTTATTTTGCCCTCTGGTTCTAGAATCTCAGGGCAGTTTTCCTTGATAATTTCATGGAAGATGATGTCTAGGCTCTTCTTTTGATCATGGCTTTCAGGTAGTCCCAAATTTTTTAAATTGTCTCTCCTGAATCTATTTTCCAGGTCAGTTGTTTTTCCAATGAGATATTTCACATTATCTTCCATTTTTCCATTCTTCTCTCTTTGTTCTGTGATATCATGCTTTCTCGCAAAGTCCTTAGCCTCCATCTGTGCCATTCTAGTTTTGAAAGAACTATTTTCTTCAGTGAGCTTTTGAATCTCCTTTTCCATTTGGCTAATTCTGCTTTTGAAAGCATTCTTCTCCTCATTGGCTTTTTGAGCCTCTTTTGCCAATTGAGTTAGACTAGTTTTCAAGGTGTTAATTTCTTCAACATTTTTTTGGTTCTCCTTTAGCAGGGAGCTGATCTGCTTTTCATGCTTCTCTTTCATCCCTCTCATTTCTCTTCCCAGTTTTTCCTCCACCTCTCTAACTTGATTTTCAAAATTCTTTTTGAGCTCTTCCATGGCCTGAGCCCATTGGGTGGGCTGGGACACAGAAGCCTTGATTTCTGTGTCTTTGCCTGATGGTAAGCATTGTTCTTCCTCATCAGAAAGGAAGGGAGAAAATGCCTGTTCTCCAAGAAAGTAGCCTTCAATAGTCTTATTTCTTTTCCCTTTTCTGGGCATTTTCCCAGCCAGTGACTTGACCTCTGAATATTCTCCTCACACCCACCTCGGCTCCTGATCCTCCCAGCCAGCGTTTGGGGACTGAGATTCAAATGCTGCTTCCAGCCTTAGGGCTTTTGGCGGGGGCAGGGCTGCTATTCAGTGTGAGAATTAAGTTCAGGTGGTCAGGTCGGGGCAGGGCCACCTTTCAGGTTCAGTTCCCTCAGGGGGTTTATGCAGAGACCTTCCACAATGGATCCAGGCTCCCACGCGCTTGGGGAGCCCCGGTCTGCAGCTGCCTCTCAGCTTCTTCCTCCCGGGGGGGCCCAAATCATGGGGGCACCCCACTCCCCTCTCGACCCACCAAAGAGACTCTCTCACCGACCCCCGTCACCTGTGGGCGGAGGGACTTGTGCGGCCGCTGGAGATCCCGTCCCTGAAGCCTGCTCGGGTCTGTTTCTCTTGGTGCCATGGCCGCAGCAGGTCTGGGCTCGGCTGGGCTCCACGTCTGCAGCGCGACGGACCTTTTGCGAGAGGTTTGCAGGTCCCTCTGTGGGTGGAGGGACCCGCGTGGCCGCTGGAGATCCCATCCCCGAAGCCCGCTTGGATCTTTTCCTCTCGGTGCCCCAGCCACAGCAGGGCTGCCCTCAGCTCCCAGTCCCGGCGCCCAGTCCGCAGCGCGAAGGACCCCCCGCGAGAGGTTTGCAGGTCCCTCCGGAACAGAAATCTCCCTCACTCCAATATTCTGTGGCCTCTGGGTGCAGAATTCGCCGTGAGTTACTCCCCTGTAGCCATTCTGTGGGTTGTGGGTTCGGAGCTATGTGTATGTGCGTCTTTCTACTCCGCCATCTTGGCTCCGCCCCCCCCCCAGGAATTTTTTGACCTGAGCAAAAGGAAGGTAAAACGTGACCATGCTTCATTTATTCAGTATTTTATGGTGTTAGGAAATTTAAGTATCACCCTCCCTAGAGAATGTAATAGTAGTCATATGTCACTAAATCCCATCTTCACTCATGTTGTCAATGTGTCCTATTCGTTTTTTATATTCTGTAACATGTCTTGTGTGTGTAGGAAATGAACACCTGTTCTACACCTGAATCATGACACACATTGAGAACAGGTCAGGCTCCCCAAGAATGAATCTGATCTGCATTGATTATGTGGGTTGAAGAGCAGAGGGGCCTCTTAGAGGAAGGGAGTGAAGCAACCTAGCCCCAGTGGGCCCAATGGCCATTCATTAATGTTTGAAACATTATCTCTGCTGACTCCTACAGCAGTAGAGTCATTATCTCTAAAGTCAATGGAAAAGTGATTCTTATCCACTTTTTACAGAAAAGAGATGGATTCAGAAAGAAAAGCATGTCTAAATATATGCATTTTATATGAGGCAAATCCTAGACTTGAACCTATATCTTCTAATCTCCAGTCCAAGGCAATTTTCCCCCATTATACTTCTCAGTTACTTAGACTAGTCCTCTATGGCATAATTTCATTTGTAGTCATTCTGGTTACTGCCTATGCATTAATGTTTGTCCTTACGACCAGCTAGAGAGAACTAAGACTTGATGTGTTCTTTCTTCCCTTTTGACCACCATGTCTTAACAGTCAATCAACAGGCATTTTTTATGTATTATGCACTGTAAAAGAAAGATAAAAGCATGGTCCCTTCCCTATCTAATGGGGAAAGCAACATGTAAATAAATAGGTAAGTATATAGAGAAGACAGAAAATATCCTTAGAGAAGGCACTAATACATGATTAGAACAGAAAAGGATGCCTCCAGAAAGTACTATTTGAACTTAGTTCTTGAAGATAGTCAGAGATTTTCAAGAGATATAGGAAAAGGGAAAAGGCATTCCACGTATGAGGGTAGCCAACAGAAAAGCATGGAGATGAGAGTTGGAGTGGCATCTGTGAGTAACAGCAAATTGGCCAATTTCACCAAAGAAAAATCTGTGATTATCAATACTTCAGGCAATGCACAGGCAAAATATCAGAATATTCCCAAAATAATAAGTCATGCTTACATTCCAAAACTGGTCAGATAGAGAAAAAACCCTGGGAATAGATATCATTGTCAACAATTTTGAAAGCAGCAAACAGCAACTTCAAAGGCCAAAAGGCTTTCCATTTGGGGCACAGCTGGAGGAATGAGTTGTCTGTGCAAGATGTTTCCTCACCTACCAATGTCATGTGAATCTGTAGGAGTCTGTGCTCCCATGTATATTGGATGCTGATGTGGATCTTTCCTTATTATATTCCATGATATCTTATTTATTTAAATGCTTTTGCTTTGATTTTGTGTGTCATATCATTTGGTCTAGCCAAAGGGAACCTTGGATAGGGACTCATAGCCTATTATTTTGATTGAGTGTTAGCCCAAAAAGTACCTTGAATACAAGTATAGATTTGAGAAGGCCCTTCTGAGGGTGATTCAGAGTATACATACATACCTCCCATACTTCAATTTCTTTTCCTTCTCTTTGTCCCATTTCACACTCACCTTTTAATTCTAGTTTTGTCTCTACTTCTCAGAACCTCTTCTTTCTGGATGTTTTCTGCACCATTTCTTCCATCCTATCTGAGAGCTTTTCATCATTTTCAAATAGAATAAAGATGCACCTTTCCGGTGCTTTCACCTCCTCAATAAGAGAGACCAACTTGAAGTTGATTTCCTTTGTCAGAAGGACAAAATCATCTATCCCTTAAAATGTTCTGCTAATTCAAGTGGAGATGTTTGTAGAAGAAGAAATCTAAGACTCAAAAATAATAAATTGCTATATGACATATATTTCTCCTAACTTATGGAATCTAAAAGTTGTGAGCAATGAGCATGTAGAGTTATTCTTAAGATAAGAGGCATGAGAGGGGAAAATTATATTATCCTATACTTCATTTCTGAAGAAGACCATGCCATCAGAGAAATAATGACATGACTTGCATTTGACTTTGTTTTGAGCTGCCGCAAGGGGAATTATTAGAGGAGGGTCAGATACACATCATTGGCTGGTGATGGGAAAACGATGTAATATTGTTAATTATCCCTAACAACCTGTTAGATTTGGAGGGCAATGGTGGCATAGAATAACAATCCCTGTTGGCATCCACATAAATCCTATCCAAGGAAAAAATCTTAATGTATATTAACAAGAATTAATTTACTTGATTTACCATGATGTTCAGAGAAAATGTATCAGTTCAAGAAGGGCAGCTAGGTGGTGCAGTGGATAGAGCACCAGTCCAGGAGTCAGGAGGACCTGAGTTCAGATCTTACCTCAGACACTTGACACTCACTAACTGTGTGACCTTGGGCAAGTCACTTAACCCCAATGGCCTCATCCTGAGTCATCTCCAGTCATCCTGATGAATAGCTGGTCACTAGATTCAGATGGCTCTGGAGGAGAAGTGAGGCTGGTGACCTGCACAGCCCTCCCTCCCTCAAAACAAAGTCAAGTGCAAGTCATGTCATCATTTCTCTGATGGCATGGTCTTCTTCAGCAAAGGATGCACATACATGCATGCGCACACACACACACACACACACACACACACACACACACACACACACATACACACACCAGTTTGAGAGAAATCAAGGAGTAGAAAGGTCAGATCATAGCTTTTCATTCCGAAGAGACCTTAGAAATCATTTGGCCCAAACCTTTCACTTTACAGAGGAGGAACGGAAAACTAGAACGATGAAACTGTTTGCCTAAGATCACTCAGTAAGTAGTAGAGGTAAAATTTGAACCCAGATCATCTGACTCCTAACTGAGCAGTCTTTCCACTGAACCATGACTTTTTTTGAAAAGTACCTAGTCCTTCTGTAGATTTCATCACTAAAAAGATGATCTTTCTTCAATTAATTGTTTTGACCATCCAGGAAGTCTTTTTTCAAAAAAAGATGTAATACTGTATCTCTGATGGGTTTGTAGAGGTCCATTTGCAAAGAAAAGTAAATAGTCAGATGGACTCTTAGGGAAGTAAGCCTCCCCTCTAGTTTTCTTCATGTTATTCTTCACAAAAAGGCAGCAGAAGAATGTACTATTAGACTTTGAACTCAAACCCTAACTACTAGACTATGTCATAAAAGCATGGACAGCACCTCATCTCAATTCTGTATCTGCCCCTGCATTGCTCACAATGTTCTATACATGGCATCCATTTATCCAGTGTTCATTGTTATTCCTAGTTCCCACAGTCTCCCTGACCATGATTCTACAATATCTACATCAAAGTAGTCTTCCTTGTTATTTTTTAAAAGCTGATTCCTTTCCTTTTGTAATTTTTTTCCAAATTTTTTCAAACTTTTCATAAAATTTTAGTACTTTTCATTTTCTTTAGGAACCATGAAGAAAAAAGCAGAGCCTACAATGACCTTTCAGTGACTACTTGCCCTTGTATAAGCAGTCTCTTCTCATTTGTGAAAGGGGATTTTTCTCCAAGCATGGACAAGACAGTGCTAATCTCTCTATTATAGCCTCATACCAGAACAGTGCCAGGGGAAAGTCTACTTGAATAAGTCAAAGATACTCTTGTATCTTCCTGCAGAAGTGGTATGATTAAATGGATCTCCTTAAAAATAACATTATAAGAGCAAAAGATCATGTGTTTCCAAATAAATGGCTCCTCACTTTTCTGTTCTTCACCAAGAAGGAAAGACCCTACATGTGTTCCTGCATCAAGTCCCGGAACAAAGACTTTGACCTAACTATCCATACAGAAAAGCAAGTGGGTCAAGATTGCATTGTATCCAAACTATAATTTGCAAATGGTTGGACTACCCATAAATTTAGTTCACTAATGCCTTGGTCTTGTAGACGTGCTAAGATGGACCAACATTCAGCCCAACATTGAAGACAGGAAGAGAATGAAGTAGATTACCCTTGGGAAAACGATGTAATATTGTTAATTATCCCTAACTGTGTCCTGAAACAAAGACCTATCTTTTTAACAATGACATTTTCTCTAGTGATAAACAACAGTGAGTCATGGAATGTAACAAAGGTGAGAATTAAAAATTAGAATAATTAAAATTGACCATGGGACAGCCAAAGGACAATAAAGAAGCCCACAGTAAGTGGGTATGAGCAGGCTGTAACATGTTACCAACCACAAAATGTTGGAGAAAAGAAGCAATATAAGTGACATCAGCAGTACGTATGACTGGGAACTCATCATACAGCCAGAACAAGTGATAACAAATGGACAGCCCACATGCTCCATTGATATACATGCAATGCCAAGAGAAGTTGCCCTAGCTACACAGTTACCTTCGATTTCATTAGGGATTTTATACTTAAATCAACCTGAGAATGCAAGAAGTAAAGCATAAAGCAAAACTCCACGTTCTACAAAGTCTCCAATGTAATGTCCAATATAAGCAGTAAGCTGTCTTCCAATTAGTCACATCCTGAAGTTTAGCATTAATTATCCCAACTCTTTGCCTTCCTTTTTATAATACATAAAAATCTTAGTAAAAAGCTTGAAGAGCGAAGTGTCTGCTCTTAGGGGAAGGTCACTCACCAAATTTCTCCTGGTTTTCTAAGGATCCCCTCAGCTCTCTGTCCTGCTGAAACCTCTAAGGACAATCCCATAGGTGCCAAGCAAGCCCATGAAACAGAGCATCTTCAATGACAGCCCTTTCAAGCCCTCAGTTGCAGAGATTTGTTATTCTAAGAGAAGCTGCAGGAAAATCTGCATCAATTATTAAACTGAGGAGATATAAAAACATTCCTCTCGGTATTCAAAACCAGTCAGGGAACCAAGACTCTAGCCCACATGTGGCTTCAGAAGACACCTGCAATAGCTTTCTGCCCTGCTCTTTCTTTCCTTGAAAGACTACCTGACACCCAGAGAAGTCCTCTTTCTTTCAGTCCCAGACTCAACTTGAAAGAGAATTAAAAAATCCACATACTATGTGACTTTATTTACTTGGGGAATTATTAAGTCAGTAACTCTCTTCCACACATAAATCATTATTGTGTCTCCAGGTGCAAAACAGAGACATCCCAGCTCTTTTAAAAATACTTTTATGAGGAGAGAGAGGGAGGAGGGAAGTCTTTCGTCCTCTTCACAGCAAATAGGCACTTATGTACACCTCTCGATGATGAGGTGCAGGAGGCAGTGAAAGCATTCTATTCAGAGAAAAAGATGCTGCTGCCATCTACACCTATACCTGAAGCCTCAGATTAGAGCCCTTTTTAACAACCTCTTTTTATAACCCAAAGGAGTTCAAAGACAGCTCAGTTACAGTTTCCAAATGAATAGAGAATTGGGTGAAGGGCAAGGAGAAATTCTTTCACTGGAGATGGATGAGAACCAGTAGGTTTAAACTGTAGCAGGATGGATTTAGGTTGGACTCAGGAAGGAGATTCCTGACTTCAAAAGTTATGAATACCAGAAAAAGTTTGCAAAAGATTTTGTAGAATCTCATTCCCTAAAGAACTTGAAGACAAAAGAATGATCACTTTCCTGAGGTAGATTAATTAAAGTTATTCTGCAAATCCAGGACTCTTTTCATTTTATCATACCCCTTCTGTGATGCATGAATTACCTTTTCAGTACTGTCAACAAATCTGTGCTTCAACCCTCCCTTTCCCTCCCTCAGTGACTCAGAAGAAAGTCACTATCTCACCAAGAAGTCAGATCCATTTATTGACTGTTCCAGTTGTTAGGACATCCAATTAGAACTTACTTCAGCCCAGTCATATCATCTAATCTATCCTCAAAGGTAGGTCATGGACTGAGAAATGATACTCCTGAAAATTATCCCAGGCTGTCAGTGGAAAATTATTTCATCCCAACCTATTTGCTACTGGCCATGACACCATAAACATTAGTAAATTGCACTAACTATATAGGCCATTGTACTAATTCCCTGAGAAAATTCCCAAATGGGTCTCATTTACTACTTGTAAGCTTCTGTCTAATACCACCTCACCTTTGAATATCAATTTACAGTTTTCAAAGTCCTTCTGCATGCATTCTCAGGGGAAATCTAACTCAGCAATCATTTTCCTTTGTGTATTTGCAATATCACTGAGCATCACAAAATAACTGGCCTTGTTGTGCCTAGAAGTGGTCATTCTAAAGAAGCAACATATCTTTGAATGCACTAAAAGTCTGTGACCAAATTTGGAGCATTCTAGTCACAAAAGTTATAACATGCATGCCGTTCCTGAATATCACGCAAGTGTGGGCTTTGTAAGTTTTTATCTTGAGTAGTCTCCTAAATGAAGCAATTAAGGACCAACTTTCCCCTAACAAGCTTCCCCAGAAGACAACATCCTTGAGAAGGTTATGTCGCAGAATCATGTCTTGGAATCTAATATCATAAAATTAAAATATGGTGGTTTCCATGCCAGGACAATGATCAAGTGACTGATAAATTAAATGTTATTAAAACTCCAAGTGTGTTATTTTCACAGAAACGTAGCTAGAAGACAATGTAATAAATGATGTATATACTGCATTTGTGAAAATATGTAGGAAGCATTTAGGCTGAATATACCGTTCTAGGAAGTCCCTTGGACTTAGTTTTCATAGCTAAAAAGGCTCAGCTAAATTACTGATATTTTCCACCAGAGAAGCATGTCTCATCTCCAGAATGTGGTACTTTTCTAACATTACCATTAATCCTCAGAACACACTTGTCATCATAGGGAGGTCTGGGTTTGTATATTATCCTCCTCCTTCCAAGGAGAAAATCTTAGACATAAGGTCTGAGATGACTCTCAGAATTAGATTCCAGAAATGCTTAACTCACAGTGTTTGGTCTTTATGTTAGACTGGACTCCACACCTTTCATGTCCAAGGTATTTATTCTCCCAGAGTACATTTCTTTTGAGAGGAGAGAAAATTGCTCACCCTTGAGGGATGTATTAACACTCCTACTGGTAAGATTTGGCTCATCCTTTAAATATAACTAAAGAACACAAGCAAGTATATTCCCAGCGGTTGCCAAGGATCATTGCTTAGCGAAGAACTCTATCTAGGCCTACTCACTGTCTAACTTTGGTGGGCTTTTTTTTTCATGATACAGACTCCTTTGAAGGTAACCCAATCCCCATAAGACTGGCAAGCATCTATAGTATATAGCAAGCCCAAGATTCCAGCAGAGAGCTGTTTGATTCACTTTCTTTTTCAGTTTGTATCATCTGGGGAAGGATCACATCACCTGAAGGAAGTTCACAGGTGGCAAGGCAAAAGACATCACTAAAAAGTGGGTCAATGTATTTCTAGATTGCATAGAAGGAAGGGGTACAAAAGCATTTTCAAAATCAGAGGAAAACATTTCTAAGGTTATGTCCAGATAATCATTCAATTTTATCCTCAATAAACAACAGTGGTATTTTGAAGAAAGAAATGGTAGGCTTCTGTTTGGGGGTGTGTGTGTGTGTGTGTGTGTGTGTGTGTGTGTGTGTGTGTGTGTGTGTGTGTGTGTGTGTGTGTGTGTGTGTGAAAAGAAAATAGAGGAAAAAAATGAATACAAATATCCTCAGTTATCCTATGCATCCTAGGCATCCTATGAATCTTCCACAGACTTTCCCCAAAATCAAATCATCCCATCTAAATTTGAAGCAGGAAGAAGGCTAAGTCATAGGCCAAAAATACCGTGAAAACAGATTACCTCATTTACAGAATCACAAAATCTCAGAGTTCAGAGGAACCTCAGAGGTGACATAGTCTAACTCATAACTAGCTCAATAGGATCATAGTTTTAGAGCTGGAGGAGATCTTAACGGTCAGCTGGTTCACCTCCCCCCCCCCTTATTTTATAGACAAGGAAACTGGACCCCAGAGAAGTAAAGAGACATGTCCCAGGACCCACTGACAATAAGAGGAGGAGTTAGTTCCTCTGGTTTCAAAGACAATGGTTTTTCCAGTGCATATTCCCAACAAGTAGTCATCCAACAAGGCCATCACCCAGTCATCTTACCAGTCACCTTGCCACTGGAATCCAGTGAGTCTGAAGGAGAGAATGAGGTTAATGACTTTGTCCAGCTCTGATTCACTTAACTCCAATTCACTTAAAAGCCAAGATATCACCCTCCTTAGGTCACTGGTCCTCTTCAAGAACCAAAGCACAAACAACCTCCAGATATGACTTAATGAGCACTAGTGACAAAGAATTCACCACCTCTTAATGAAGCCCATTTCAAGTTTGGATAGCTCTAGTTGTTGGAAAGATCTTCCTAATACTCATCCCAATTCTGTCTCTCTGGAACTTCTGCCCATTACTCCTAATTCTTCCTCCTGCAACAAAGTATGTTGTCCAATTACTTTTCTATATGACAGTTCCTGAAATATTTTGATGATACACCCCTAAATCTTCTCTTTTCCAAAGTAGACATCTCTACTTTCTTTAACTGGTCCTGATCTCCAGATGCCTGGTCACCTTCCACTGAATGAGCTCGAGTGTTTAGATGCCTTGCAGTTGGTTAAGCCCTGTCTAAAATGTGGTACCCATAATTTAACACAATATTCCAGATAGAGTCTTAGCAGAGCATATTTTAGCGAGACTATTGTTTCTGTAATCTTGACTGTAAAGGAAGTCTCACTTTTTGAAATGCTCTGTTTGAAATCAAAGATTTATCTTTAGGAATTTGAACAAACTCTTTCCAAGTCTAAGCTAAATTTATTTATTTTTTCCCCTTCCTTTTTGTGAGATGTAGAATTGATGTACTTCTTAAAAATTATTTGAAATGTCTTATTTCTCTCCTTTTTAAAAAAAACTTATATTGGCTACCACATGTGGGAAAAGTGCCCTGGTGACAGTATTCCATTTTACTGGAAGTTTGTGTTTGAAAGTTTTTATCTGTCCTGTTTTTGTCTACTTCAGAGAAGTACACCTCAGCACACACACACACACACACACACACACACACACACGAATAATGTCACATTAAGGCAAAATAATAAACTTTTTAATGACTGGTTGACCTGCAACTTTTAACTCCCTCAAAATTTATCCTACATGAAACTCCTTAAGCTAGGTAAAACTAAACATCTGGATGAAAGAGAAAAACTTAGTCAATTTTCCAGATATTTTCAGATCCATTGAACATTTCCATCTTTACCTAGAAAATTAGCATCTTGGATATATTATATATAATCTTTTCATGTTGGATCATCTTACAAAATTCTTATAACATTTGAAAATATACAACAAAACCTTGACAATCCTTTGGCCTTCCCTGATATGTGTTTTGTTTTGTTTTGTTATTGTAATGAAAAGACACACTTAAATGGTCCCTTTCATTAAAAATGTCTCAATTCTTCTATGTAATTTGTATTGATTATATGGCAATGATATACCTCAGAGTACCTTGTTACTTCGTATTAGTAGCTGTGTTACATGCCAGGAGACATTACAGTTCAGTGGAAGCATTATTTTCATTTTGCATTCATGCTACAGCTACCAGGTGGGGTTTGTCCAAAATGGGTTTTTTCTGTAATAAAGGACTGCCATGCACTATAGGCATATTCACCTCTTTCGCTTTTACTAACACACAACACCAAACTTTTTTGTGTATTGAGAATGGAAACCTACTAAAACTGGGCAACTCTAGGCAGTGTGAATTTTCTCTCAAGTGCAGTTAATGTAGAAAGCCATAGAGGTTGTCACTGGCCGAAATGTAACCCCATGCCAGAAGTTTGTTATTTTTTTTCCTTTTATTGACTTATTTGTTTGTTTGTTTTGCTGCAATTAAATATTCTTTACAGAGAATACCGAATCCTAAATTATATAGTTGTCTGGGACAATGGACTGCAATTCAGTCTCAGAGAGAGGGAATTTTGGGGTTTTGTTTGTTTTATTTAGTGTTGTTTTTGGTAATTCAGTCTGAAAGCACCCTGATTGGTTTTCGTTCTGTTCTACCCTTAGTTGGTGTGATAGCTCATTGCTTTGGCTATAACTAAAGAGCTATCCTGCTGTCCTTATCAGGGCCTTGTTTTCTTCTAACTGCTTATTGAACCACAACAGATGGAAGGCAAAGTAGCCAGCAAGTGGTGGAATTTAAGAGAATGAAATCCAAAAGCTCATAAGGGAGATTTAAAATCCCACACCTAGCAGCAAACAGTACAGATGTGTCCAGTAGAGGTGATACACCTAGGAGTAACCAGGAGTACTAGGGAGACATTCTCATCTGAGGTAAGATGCCCAGAAGAAAGTATAGATGTAATTACTTAGCAGAAATTAGCAAAGAGCTGTGTGAAGACATAAGCAGAGAACATAACTTACCTTGCAGCATCAGAAACCACAAAAAATTCAAGTGTATTCATATTCCCCAGCCAAATAGGTCTGTTATGTGTGTGACCTTCACTCATATTCCTTTTTCATGTACATTCTGGGACTGTGTAAACACTCAGCTGGTGGGTGATATGGTAATCTGAAGTAGCATGTACTCCAATGTATATTCACACCTCTGCTTGTGGGGGCTGGCCAAACCCTTTTCAGGACTGTGGTCACCCAAGTGGCCATACCCCAGTAAAATTGTCTTGGCAGATGGGCTAAACCAGGTTAAGGGTAACCAATGGGCCTCAAACCTGTCAGTAAATTAATCTACCCCAAACATAAGAAGACTTTGCCCCAGGGAGAACAAGCAGTAGAGAACAATTTGTTCCAGTAGCCAGCAAGGCAGCTGAAGCAGATACTGTGGAGCGTGTAGAGCTTGGTTAGACATCAAAGATGCCCAGGTCATCCAGTCATCCTGACTTCTGTCTTGTCCCTGGATTTCAATGACTCTGGAAGACAGAGTGAGGCTGACAACTTTGCAACTCTACCTCACTTAAATCTAATACACCAGCCAGTCACAGCAACTCCTCATGAAAATGAAAAACAGTACTCCAATACATGCACAGGTGAAAATCTTCTCACCACTTTTTTGCCATGCTGTTTGATTAAGTGTCCTTTGTTTGAAATAAAGTGTCTTCAGTCTGGTTGGTAAAAGTAAATACATCAGGAGAGCTCATGAGCTATATTTTGGGGTAAATATTAACTTATAAATAATCTCAAACCTGAGATATCTCTTCTGTTGGACCAAACAAAGAGAAGATTCTCCAGGGATGACATTAGTAAAGATCTGATTATGTTGTCCAGCCTAGATTCTAAGCCTCTATGTTCAAAATGGCAGCTTTTGGGTATGATGAAAAAAATTGATATAAATTAACCAACTCTTTCATATTTATATGCAGAAAGTCTTACTTTCTACCATCAAGTGAATAAAACAGTCCTGAATAGAAGTGTGGTCTATTTCTGACTTGTGAAACCCAGATATATGTTATAATTAGAAATTTTACAACTAATCCTTCAGCTAAAACTGAAATATTTGATAAAGTTGTGGATTTATATGCTGCTCACCAACAGAACTGGTCATTACTTGGTACTTCAAATTTCATATGCATAATCAAATCTGTCAAGACATTTCTGCTTATATTTCAGAAATGTGCCTCATCTCAGCACTGCAATTTTGTTGATTTCTTATAGGATAGCCTGTGGGTTCTTCTCATATGTTCACTTGACTATGAAGTCATACAAACTCCTCTAAGGTGGACCAATTCACATTTAATGATTCAAGACAAGGTCTTAACTGGTGAGAATATAACGCTGTCACCAAAAATAGAAGAGTAGTTTCTAACATCTTACAGAGGCAGAGCATTCCTAGCAACAAGGTCAGCAAAACACAGGAAATGAAACCTGACCATTCTCATTGCCCTCATTCTAATGATAACCTTAGTAATTACCCACAAATGCCAAGAACATAGTCATGAATCTATGGAGTATGATTTCAAATATTCATTTTACCATATGCTTATCTTAGGTATGTGAACCTAGAATTAGAGCTAGAAAGGGCCTTAGAGGTCATTTTGTCTAGCTCCCTGATTTCATAGATGAGTAACTGAGCCACAAAGAGTTAAAGTGATTTCCCCCAAGGTCTCATAGAGAGGACACAGTAGAACAGGGATTAGAACTCAGATCCTCTGGTTCCAAATCTAGCTTTCTTTTCACTTTGCCATTTTGGGAAGCCTTCCACCAACCCAAATGAGTCTGTGATTTAGCAGGAAAGCTGACTGAGGCATATAGAAATTAAATGGCATCCAGGATGATACAACTCGTGACAGAAATAGGAATTAATCTAGCTCTTCTTGACTTTAAACCCAGTACTCTACCTACAAGAGGAATGCACAATAGATACTTCATTTTAGATGTAGGATGAATAAATTTACATTCTTGAAGGATCTAGTTAGACTTTTGCCTCAGGTAACTCCCTCTAAAATATAGAAAAGTCTTCTGACTTTATAAAAGGATGCTTTAAAAATGCTTAGCTCTTGCTCAGTAAAATACTCTTTGGAAAAAAAAATGCCAGATAATTTTTTTTCAATCAGGAGGAGAGGAGAGTAATGATGACACAAGACAGGAGAGTCCCTCAACTCCTCTGCTGTTTATTTTAGCTTTCAAGCCTTTAGCTCTGCTTATTAGAGCCTCACAGGAGATGGGAGGGATTATCGTTAATCACAGGCAGTCTAAATTATCATGGTTTACTGATGACATTTTAATGTTCGTGACAAATCCAGACAAATCTGGGCAGGCTTTGTTGGTAAATGTAGTGGATTAATTTGTGTAATTGTTGGAGTATAAAATTAACTGAGCAAAATCAGAGCTGACACCAATGAATGACTTCTGCCTAAAACCATTGATGAATCACCATCTTTCCTCTGTGAAATATTTGAGGATGAAGTACCTTAGGGTTTAAAATTCTAGCAATCTTATTACAGTGTTAGAGATGAAAATTGAAACAGGCAAAGTTTTCCAAATGAGTCTTCTCACTTCCTAGATAGATTACTTTTACAAGTAGCTGATGTTGTACACAAAGGTGTTCTCAGCAGAGGACTGTCTATTTCATTCAAGTCTTAGTCTTCCAATAATAGATTATAACCACTTGAGTAGGATACTTCCATTAGGCTTCCTGTGGCTGCTCAAATGCCTAGGGTCAGCACTGTGTGAAAATAGGGCATCTGTGCTTCTCTTCAAGCTGCTTTTAGAGTGTTACTGGAGCTTCTAGTTTCTTCTGTCTTAGAGCTTCTGGAGCTTCTGGAACCTCATCTTATTTCTCCTTCCTTCTATAAACCACATCACTATGATAGTCATCATCCCTCTATGAGATAGTTGTTATTGTTTGTCCTTTTTTTTCTGAAAAGGGCTAGTGACATCAAAGGGTGACGTTTTGACTTGTGGGTGAATTGGATTTAAGTGAGGGAAAGTTGCACAAAATCACCAGTGATGGCCCTGGATACAGAGGCATCTCTGATGTCCGACCAAGCTCAAAGTGCTCCACAGTGCCTGCTTCAGCCACCTTCATGGCCATTGCAACAAATTGTTCTCCTCTGCCCATTCTGCCAAGGGAGAAGTCTTCCCATGCTTGGGGTAGACATCCCCCTAACTCACAAACAGGTTGGAGTCCCTTCAACCTGGTTTATTACATCTACTCAGATAGTTTTAACAAGATGTGGCTGCCGCATGTACTAGAGTTTCCTGGACCCACAGGTGAGAGTTGAGTGACCAATTAGATACCAAAGGTGGATAAGCAGCCCTAAAAAGGGCTCAGGAAACCCTCACGCCAGAGGTGCTAGTCTTCCCTTAGCACCCCATGCACCCCATGAGATAGTTATATGCGTATCACTTACCACATCATTCCCATATGCCAGAACCTTCAAAGGTTCCCTATTAACTCTATAATGTCATGTAAACTTTTCAGGTTAGCATTTAAACCCCTTTACAGTCTTTCTCTATATGCCTATCTAGATTTATTTCATTTTATTTCTCATTTACACACTCTTCATTCCAGTCAAATTGGCCTACTGGCAATTCCCTGAAACCAGCATTCCATCTGTCTCCCCTCCATGCTTTTGCACAAGCTGTCCCCTCTGCCTGGTATATAGTTCCTTCTTATATCCTCCTTTTAGAATCTGTAGCTTCCTTCAAGAATCAGTTTATGTACCATTTCCTACAGGAAACCTTTCTTGATTTAGCAAATCATCACTGCTTTCTCACTCCTGAGATAGTCATGTAAATGCTTGTCTGTTTGCATATTGCAGTCTCTCTATAGAATGTCACCCCTTCCTGGGGAGTCTGGGGCAGAAACTCTTTCATTTTGTCTTTGAATCACCAAAGCCTAGCAGAATGCCAAGTGTATTTACTATTTTTTGGATTGAAATGGATTGGTTTGCAGTGGAATTAATTGGATTGGATTGGACTGGATTGGATTGCTTTGGATTATTTAGATTAGATTGGATTGCAATAGAATTGTCAGAATGGATAAAATTAGATTGGATTGAAATGGATTGGATTAGATTGTCAGGCACCTACTACCAAATACTTTAATGATGCAAGACTTTGGAAAGCAATCTTGCTATTTATTATAATGGATAGAAAACATCTTCCCTCTAGATATTTTGATTGTAAAAATGACAGGGTCCTTTTCTCTGACACCACCATGCCACTAAAATTGTTGAGCGGATTAAATTGTGGTTAATAGTTACATAAAATTTTTAAAACATTTTATTTTTTCCAATTTCATGTAAAGAACAATTTTTAACATTCATTTTTTTAAAATCCTTGAGTTTCAACTTCTCTCTTTTTCTCTCTCCCTTCCCTCCTCCCCGAAATGGCAAACAATTTGATTTAGGTTATACATGTGCCATCGTGCAAAACATTTCCTTATTAGTCATGCTGTAAAAAAAAAAAAAACACAAACCAAAAGAAAAAAAATGAAAAAAAAATAAAGTAGAAAATACTATGCTTCAATCTGCATTCAGACTCCATCAGTTCTTTCTCTGAAAGTGGATATCACTTTTTATTATGTCTTTTACAGCTGTTGGATCTTTGTATCATTGAGAGTAGCTAAGTCATTCAGCTGATCATCACACAATATTCCTATTACTGTGTACAATGTTTTCTTAGTTCTGCACACTTAACTTTGCACCAGTTCATGCAGACCTTTCAAGGTTATTGTGTTTTTCTTTCTGAAAGCATCCTACTCCTCATTTTTTATGGCACAATAGTTCCATCATAATCATATACATCACCTTGTTCACCTGTTTCCCAGTTGATGGGTATCCCTTCAATTTCCAATTCACCACCACAAAAAGAGCTGCTATGAGTTTTTTTGGACATATAGGTCCTTTTCCATTTTTTTTTTTTTTTGAAATCTCTTTGGAGTTGTTGTTACTCATTTTTGTTCTGAAAGAGAACCAACAGTATCACAACGGTGACTTTTTGACTTGTGCCTGAATTGGATTAAAGTGAGGCACAGTCGTTCAAAGTCATGAACCTCATTCTCAACTCCAGAGTTACGGATTCCAGTAACAAGTCAAGATGACTGGCAATGGCCATGCTCTCTTTGGCATACATACGTAGTAGAGATATTGCTGGGTCAAAGGGTATGCACAATTTTATAGCCCTTTGGGCATAGTTCCACATTCTTGGATCAATTCACAACTCCACCAACATTAGTGTCGAAATATTCCCACAACCCCTCCCATATTTGTAATTTTCATTTTCTGTCATATTAGCTAAATTGATAGAAATGAGGTGGTAACTCAGAGTTGTTTTAATTTGCATTTCTTTGATCAGTGGTGATTTAGAGAATTTTTTCATATGACTACAGATGGCTTTGATTTCTTCATTTGAAAACTGCCTGTTGGTATCCTTTAATCATTTCTCAATTGGGGAATGACTCTTATTCTTGTAAATTTGACTTAATTTTCTCTCTGTCTCTCTCGCTCTCTCTCTCTCTCTCTCTCTCTCTCTCTCTCTCTCTCTCTCTCTCTCTCTCTCTTTCCCTCCTTCCTTTCATCTCATTCTTTTTGAAGAGTTTTGCTTCTGACCATCACCTCCCTCAAACCATCCTTCCTTCTATCAGTCCCACCTTTTCTGATATCCCTCTCCTTCTACTTCCCTGTAGGTTAAGCTAGATTTCTATGCTCAACTGAGTGCATATGTTCTTCCCTCATTCAGTTGATTTCAATGAGAGTAAGATTCAAGTGTTGTCCCCCACATCTACATCTTCACCTCCCCTATAAAAACTCTTTCACACTGCTTTTATGTGAGATAATTTATTCCATTCTATCTCTCCCTTCCCCTTTCTCCCAGTGTATCCCTCTTTCTTGACCCTTAATTTTGTTCTTTTGAATATTATTCTATTATAGTCAACTCACATTTGTGCCCTCTATCCATGTATACTCCTTTTAAAGGCTCTAATAATGATTAAATTCTTGTGAGTTACAAGTATCTTCTTCCCATGTAGGAATGTTAGCAGTTTAATCTTATTGAATCTTTTATGATTTCTCTTTTTCTTTTTACCTTTTTTATGCTTCTCTTGAATATGGTATTTGAAAATCATATTTTCTGTTCAGCTCTGGTCTTTTCATCAGGAATGTTTGAAAGTCCTTCATTTCATTAAATGTTCATTTTTCTCCTGAAGGATTATACTCAGTTTTTCTGGATAGGTGATTCTTGGTTGTAATCCTAGCTCCTTTGCCCTCCAAAATATCACATTCCAAGCCCTCCAATTCTGTAATGTAGAAACTTCCAAATCCTGTGTTATCTTTACTAGAACTCCATGATAGATATTTGAAGTATTTCCTTCTGGATGCTTGCAATATTTTCTCCTTAGCCTGGGAGATCTGGAGTTTGGCTATAATATTCTGGGAGTTTTCATCTTGGGATTTCTTTTAAGAGGTTATTGATAGAGTCTTTCCATTTTTACTTTACCCTGTAGTTTTAGGACATCAGGGAAATTTTCCTTAAAAATTTCTTGAAATATAATGTGTAAGCTCTTTTTTTTTACCATGACTTCAGGTAATCCCATGATTTTTAAATTGTCTCTCCTCGATATATTTTCCAGGTCAGTTTTTTTTTCTTTTTTGGTAAATTATTTAGAATTTTATTTTTTTTATTCTTTTAATATTTTTTTGTTGTTGTTCCTTGATGCCTTATGGAGTCATTAGCTTCCATCGCCCAATTCTAATTTTTAAGGAATTATTTTCTTCAGTGAGATTTTATTCATCCTTTTTCATTTGACCAATTCTACTTTTAAGGCATTGCTTTCTTCAGTAAATTTGTGCATATCTTTTCCTATTTTTTTAGTATGTGTGGTTTCTTTCCCAAGCTGTTGATTATTTTTTCATAATTGTTTTATGTCACTCTCATTTATTTTTCCTATTTTTCCTCTACTTTTCTTATTTGATTCTTAAAATCCTTTTTGAGCTATTCTAAAAAGTCTTTTTTGGCCTGACACTTAGTCACATTCTTCTTTGAAGCTTTGCATGTAGCTGTTCTGACATTGTTGTCCTTTTCTGTGTTTGTGTTTTGATCTTCCTGTCACCATAGTAACTTTGTATGGTCAGGTTCTTTTTTGTTGTTTGCTTATTTTCACAGTCTATTTATTTACTATAAACTTGATGTTAAAGTTAGGCTCTGCTCCTAGGGTGGAGGAAGCATTTCCCAAGTTTCATGTTTTTTATTCTGCTGTTTTCAGAGCTAATTCCAAGCTGGTACAATCTAAAGAAAGGTGTCATCCCTGGTCTTCTGGCCTATTCTCTGATCTGTGAGTGACCAAAAGCACTTTTTCCATCCTAGAAATGTGACCAGGTTCCCTGCTCCCCTGTGGCTGCAAGCTTTAATGTGCTAGTGCTCCCCTGGGACTGGGACTTAGATTCAAGTGTGAACAATAGTACAATGTCCTACCGCTGATGCCAGCAAAGGAACTCCTGTAATGTCCTTCTGACTAATTGTTTGCCCCCCTCTTACTATCTGTGGGTTGAGAGCTCCAATGATCCCAAGTGGATTCAGTTACCACCAAGGTCTACTGGCTTTCCTGAGTGTGGCTTGCTGCTGACTTCTGGGGGCACTGCCTGTACTGGGTTTCACTCTGCTGTTACCCTAATGAGACAGACCTTTCCTATTGACCTTCTAAATTATGTGAGTTTGGAAAATTATTTCATCCTATCCTTTTGTTGGTTCTGCCACTCCAGAATTTGTTCTGGGGCATTATTTTAAAGTTGTTTGGAGGGGAATTTGGGAGAATTCAGGCAAGTCCCTGCCTTACAGAGCCATCTTGGCTCTACTTTCCTTGTAATATCCTTGACTTTATGCCTAAAAGTGAGAGGATCATTCTAATTCATTCAAGTTTCAAAAGGAAAGCCTCTATTTTCTGTTGTTTGGGTTTCCTAGAGTTTCTGAGGTTCCCAATTATTTCACCTTTATCCTAGAGAAATCATACTACTGAATATGATGCATTAATATCCTTGACATGATGCAAAGTTATTGTCCATTTCACTAAACTGCAAAAGAATTTTCAATGTCTCCTTCAAGCATACAACAGAATCATAGTATCATAGACATAGCATTATAAAGAAACTTAGAGGTGATCTAGTCCCACCCTTTCATTTTATAGATAAGGAAAGTGAGATCCAAAGAGGTTTAGGATATAACATAGGTAGTGAGTGGCAAAACTGGAATTTGATCTCAGTAGGAATTTAATAAATGCTTTAGAACCAAATTCTTTAAATTCACAGAAAGGGCTGCATTATAGCACATAAGGAAGAATTAGTGGAACGTGTTAAGGATTGTGACAAATTCTAAGAAACATTCTGTTATATGAAGGGAAATATTTGCCTAGTTCCCCATGCAGTTGAGCAACATTTCAATACCTCATTTACTTCTCAAGAGGATATACCATATTTCTAATGGGTGAGAAAAGGGAACAGCAAAAATCACAGTCCTGAGGCTCATCCGCCTTTCAGAAGAATCAATATTTGCTTACTCTCTCCCTGTGTTCTGACTGTGTGTGAATTAGTAGATGCCAAAATGGCAACCGTATGGGAGAATGCGAGTGCATGATTCTTGTGTTCTGAGTTTGGATTTCCATGTCTGCTTCCTTTACTAAAGGGAATGGCCACTGTTCACTATATGAGAATGACAAGATGAATCGGGTGTCTCCAAGCTCTATCAGCATGAATGATCATTAACACTTGCTGCACATCCATCTGTCTTAGGCAGCTTTTCAAGTATTCTTGTGACAATGACAATTCTAAAAGGAACAGCTCATGTATTCAGAGTGATTGCATACAGAAGGGTACCATCCACACCAGAAATAAAAATCATGTTGTTAATTGTGGCTGACGTGCAATTTGCAGAAACACTTGAAGCCATTTGTATTACCAACAGCCATCTGAGGTCTTATTTTAATCTCCTTAAATATACTCTACGTTTATGAATGAATTTTTATGGGCACATCTAAGGAAACTATTAGCAATAGAAATAAAGAATTCCCCAAAGTCTCACTTATCTTGTATAAGCTCTCTTCTCAAAACAAGCCCTTTGTTACACTCAGGCACTTAGCTCACATCCTCTCTTCAACATGACTCTACATGGTACTGGTAGAGAAAATGTGCAGTTTTTATTTGGAAATCCCCTGTATTTGGAACATGTAGACTGTACAAATTAGTGTTCTTCCCTTTTTGACATTTCCTAAATTTCTCTCTAATTTATAAGGTTCAAACTAGGAATTATTGTCTTTTTCCTCCATTATTTCAAATATTTTCTACATTCTATTCAGTATTCTATGCATAACTTGATTAGCATATCTATTAACTTAGAATCAAATAGAGAGATAAACATAGATACAGTAATTATTAACAGCTTACATTTGTAGAGAGCTTATTGTGTTCCAGACACTCAGACAACTGTTAAGCTATTACTATCTCATTTATCCTCATAAAACTCTGCAAGACAGGCTATTATTATTCTCATTTTTCATGAGGAAACTGAGGCAGATAGAGGGTAAGTAGCTTGCCCAGGGTCACACAGCTAGTTTGAGGACAAATTTGAACTCAGGTCTTTCTGACTCTGTACCTATCACTCTTTTTACTGCATTGCCAAAATGCCTGGATGGAATCTGTTTTATCTAACTGATCAGTGATTTCCAAGGCTCCCAATAGAACACTACTCCTTTTAGCTCAAGATTTCATCTGCATGTAAAGCTCCTTTCCAGATTCTGATCCTTTCCTAACCTACTAGTTATGAGTTCTTCAAAACATTGTAAAATTTCACTTAAAATTTTGTTGGACTTTTTAGTTCTCACTAAAAAAATTTTTTCTCCAACAAAGAGTTCCATACATTAATAAAATCATAATTCTAGTTTCCTTCTCTGATAGATACATATATAGCTATGTTACTGAAACAGAGAGAATGATAAGATTTGAAGTAGCTTCTTACAGTAAGGTGCAAATGAATGGTCCTTGACAGATTCTTTATGCTGGGCCTAATGGCCACATGATTGCAGCAAGTTCACTATCCACCAGTTTTCTTTTTTCTCTGTCATTATCCTGAAAAAGGCAATCAATTTCTCCCTGAATTTTCCTCATGCAAATAACCCATCAATGCATTTTCAATCCAGAGCCCTCACTGGCTCTGTGTTTAATTCACCAGCCTAGGAATATGGGGGTGGAAATAACAGATGACTCCCCATGTTGGGTTTATATTGAGAGTCTCTCTTTCCCAGCTTTTGATATATATGCACATGTGTGTAACAGATTCCCCATTATTTTTTGTTAGAGTGTTGGAGTAGGGAAAAGATAATGGCAAAGAAAATGGATGAGAGATTCTCACACAGAAAGGCAACTCAAATGTTATAATCTAATTAAATTACGCAGTATCTAAAAGACCTCCTGGTTTTCAGATTTGTGTGTTAAATACAATGCCAATTCCATTTCCTTAAACACTTGACAGGACCTATTTTCGGCAAGATTTCTTGCTAACAGGCTCTCAGTCACATTAAGTGCTCACAAAGTGCACAGAAGTTGTATTTTATTGCTGAGTCCTAATTGAGCTGTCTGGGCTAAAGTAGCTGAATGTTACCGAAATGTTTATTATACAAGCACACTTCATCCGAAGGTAGAAAAGAACATTTCTGTAGCTTAGGGTGTAATTTATCCCTGCAAAAGGCCTTTTATCACCTTCTCATTTCAGTGAATTATGTTTATGGAGTTCTTCTTCCACTATGAATCTGGTTTCACTTCAATGTGAGGAAGAGTTAAGTCCCAAACACCTCTTGGTTGAATATCATCATGTTACATGTCCCTTGTTTCCTATCAAGACATATGCCTTCCCTGTGCATACTATACTGTAGAAGCCATTTATACCTGCTCTGATTTATCACAGATGTTTATTTATATCAAAGCAAGCATGTTATTAATCTACAAATCCAGAAGCACTTCTTATTCTCAGGAATTTTTTTCAATCAACTTGTCTTTGGTCCCCCAAAAATCTATGTGCTTTTTTTTTGAGAATTCTTCTTTCTGAATTATCGTTTCAAACATTTTCACAGACTTACAAAACCACAGATTCACAGAGTAGGGAGGAACCTCAGACACCACCTAGAATTCTCATCTTTCCATGCAAGCTCAACTTGAAGACCTCCAATAATGGGGAACATCACTACCTCTGGGGCAGCTCAACTATTTTGTATAGCTTTGATAGAAAATGTTTCCTTCAACCAAGTGTATATTAGCATTCTTTGCTTTTCTTTTTTTTTTAAATTTATTTATTTAACTTTTAACATTTATTTTCACAAAATTTTGGGTTCCAAATTTTCTCCCCACTTGTCCCCTATTCCCACCCCAAAACACCGAGTATTCTCATTGCCCCATCACCAATCTGCCCTCTCTTTTATCATCCCTCCCTTCCCTTGTCCCCATCTTCTCTTTTGTCCTGCAGGGCCAGATAACTTTCTATACCCCTTTACCTGTATTTCTTATTTCCTAGTAGCAAGAACAGAACTCAACAAAACTTTGAGTTCCAACTTCTCTTCCTCGCTCCCTCCCCACCCATCACCTTTGGGAAGGCAAGCAATTCGATATAGGCCATATCTGTGTAGTTTTGCAAATGACTTCCATAATAGTTGTGTTGTGTAAGACTAACTATATTTCCCTCCATCCTATCTTGGCCCCCATTGCTTCTATTCTCTCTTTTGATCCTGTCCCTCCCCAAGAGTGTTGACTTCAGATTGCTCCCTCCTCCCATTGCCGTCTCTTCCATCATCCTCCCCACCCTGCTTATCCCCTTCTCCCCGACTTTCCTGTATTGTAAGATAGGTTTTCATACCAAAATGAGTGCGTATTTTATTCCTTCCTTGAGTCAAGTGTAATGAGAGTAAACTTCATGTTTTTCTCTCACCTCTCCCCTTTTTCCCTCCACTAAAAAGTCTTATGCTTGCCTCTTTTATGAGAGATAATTTGCCCCATTCCATTTCTCCCTTTCTCCTCCCAATATATTTCTCTCTCACTGCTTAATTTCATTTTTTTAAAGATATGATCCCATCCTATTCCATTCACTCTGTGCTCTCTGTCTCTGTGTATGCATGCGCATGCAAGCGTGTGTGTGTGTATGTAATTCCACCAACTACCCAGAAACTGAAAACTTTCAAGAGTTACAAATATTGTCTTTCCATGTAGGAATGTAAACAGTTCACCTTTAGTAAAGTCCCTTATGACTTCTCTTTGCTGTTTACCTTTTCATGCTTCTCTTCATTCTTGTGTTTGAAAGTCAAATTTTCTTTTCAGCTCTGGTCTTTTCATCAAGAATGCTTGAAAGTCCTCTATTTCACTGAAAGACCATTTTTTCCCCTGGAGTATTATACTCAGTTTTGCTGGGTAGGTGATTCTTGGTTTTAGTCCTAGTTCCTTTGACTTCTGGAATATCCTATTCCATGCCCTTCGATCCCTTAATGTAGAAGCTGCTAGATCTTGTGTTATCCTGATTGTATTTCCACAGTACTTGAATTGTTTCTTTCTAGCTGCTTGCAATATTTTCTCCTTGGCCAGGGAACTCTGGAATTTGGCCACAATGTTCCTAGGAGTTTCTCTTTTTGGATCTCTTTCAGGAGGTGATCAGTGGATTCCTTGGATATTTATTTTGCCCTCTGGTTCTAGAATATCAGGGCAGTTTCCTTGATAATTTCATGAAAGATGATGTCTAGGCTCTTTTTTGATCATGGCTTTCAGGTAGTCCCATAATTTTTAAATTCTCTCCTGGATCTATTTTCCCAGGTCAGTTATTTTTCCAATGAGATATTTCACATTATCTTCCATTTTTTCATTCTTTTGGTTTTGTTTTGTGATGTCTTGGTTTCTCATAAAGTCATTAGCCTCCATCTGTTCTATTCTAATTTTTAAAGAACTATTTTCTTCAGTGAGCTTTTGAACCTCCTTTTCCATTTGGCTAATTCTGCTTTTAAATGCATTCTTCTCCTCATTGGCTTTTTGAACCTCTTTTGCCAATTGAGTTAGCCTATTTTTCAAGGTGTTATTTTCTTCAGCATTTTTTTGGGTCTCCTTTAGCAGGGTGTTGACCTGCTTTTTATGCTTTTCTGGCATCTCTCTCATTTCTCTTCTCGGTTTTTCCTCCACCTCTCTAACTTGATTTTCAAAATCCTTTTTGAACTCTTCCATGGCCTGAGCCCATGGAATATTTATTCTGGATGTTTGGGATACAGAAGCCTTGACTTCTGTGTCTTTCCCTGATGGTAAGCATTGTTCTTCCTCATCAGAAAGGAAGGGAGGAGATACCTGTTCACCAAGAAAGTAGCCTTCTATAGCCTTATTTTTTTTCCCTTTTCTGGGCATTTTCCCAGCCAGTGACTTTACTTCTGAGTGTCCTCTCCACCCCACCTTGCCTCCAGATCTGCCCAGCTAGTGCTTGGGGTCTGAGATTCAAATGCTGCTTCCCAGCCTCAGGGCTTTGGGTGGGGCAGAGCTACTATTCAGTGTGAGATTAAGTTCAGGTGCTCAGGTGGGGGCAGGGCTCCCTCATGGGGCTCAGTTCCCTCAGGGGGT